>NC_137817.1:39426319-39516319 GCF_963921795.1 Nannobrachium achirus
ACCTGGAGAGGTGAAAACAATCTCTCAATATGAGATCTGTGCCCTGAAACCCTGAAACCATTTCACTAAAATCCTCACACAGCGAGATAGGATGTGATTCATATGCTTGGATAACAAGGAGGAAGCCTTGTCTATGTTCCCTACCTTCCACAAAAACCTCTTAGTCATTCCACGATTTACAACACAGAGCACACAAGATGGAGCCAGGCCCTGAGGTAGGCAAGGCAAGGCAAGGCTATCCTAGATCAGTGGTTCTCAAACTTTTTCATGTCAAGGACCCCGGAATTGACACTTATTAGGCCGTGACCCCCCATTTGAAAGGATTTGCCAGGGACCCCCATATAAGAGAATATTTTCAAGGCTCTAGCATTGATTCTCAACCATTTTAATTTCAAGGACATCCAGTAGTTTCTATCTCTGGGACTCCAATTCATACTGTAAAATCTATGTAAATTTAACGCTGAGAGTCTACAAAGTCTTGGTCTACTGACTCTGTTCAGTCTCTGACTCTACAGATCCATAACGGTCCATTTGGTTCCTAACTATCATTTAGCTGGGGACCCCCTGGAACTCCCTCAAGAACCCCTGGGGATCCCCGGACCCCACTTTGAGAACCACTGTCCTAGATGACCTGAGAGTTCGGGATAGTTTATAACTTAGCAGCCAGTAGAACATAGCAGAAGATCAGAAATGTATTAAATTTAATTATTATTAAATTAACAATTTATTGCTTTATTAACCAACAGGAGTATATGGAATTAAATATTTTGTCAGAATGTATAGCCAGAGTCAAGATCTGAGAACTGGAGTGATATGATCCGACCTTGTTGGTTTTAGTGAGGACTCGAGCTGCTGTGTTCTGAACCAACTGCAGCTGTCTGATAGATTGTTTAATATATCCTGGCCAATGTTCACTTGTTTTAATTCAAGAAAGCAAACAATCCAGCTTAACGTTCCATCATAGAAAGTAAGGTTAATGACGACATTAAACAGTTTAATTTACAATTGTAATTTGTAAATTCTAAATTAAACTGTAAACTGTAAAGTTTTTGGCAAGCTACAAAGAGTTGTTAGGACTGTGTACCATCTATCTCGATCTAATAAATAAAAGCGGTAATAATGTCTTTCTGTATTTATTTATTTATTTTACTTTCTCCTTTCATTTCATTTGCACTCTGAAGAACAATGAGGTGAGACCTTTATTCACAATTCTCTATTATCAACAACAGTTTGCCATGCCAGTGTCTTCCATCAGAGGGAAATGCTTTCTTGAAAGTTGAACATGCTTTTTGCCGACCGTCAGGTCGTAAGTTACTATGAAAACCTCCACTGGCTGTCTGTCAGTCAGTCAGTCCCTCCGTCTGTCACGTCAAGTCACACTTTGGCCCTATACTCTTATGTCCGGCATCGTTGCCCCTATCCATGCCTAACTTTGCACACACACTCCTTGGCAGGCAAACCCACAACCTCCGCCCCTAATTTCTCACATGCCCCTCTTCTAGCGCCACCATGAGGTTGCTAGGGCCAATTTGTGTATACATGCTACCTGGCGGTCGCTTATCTCCCGATTAGGGAGTCTTACTAGTGATGAGGTTCTTAGAATAGAATGTTTAAAGTGTATACTTGCACTGGGAAACCTTTTCATAACTATTATATAATTGATTGTGTAAAAATAGATCCCAAATTGCTGTTTAAAGTTTGAAATAACGTAACATATTGCTAATTTGATAGAAGCATTTGTACTATTTCAGACGTCGCACTTAACAGTTCAATTTCACATAATGTTAAATAATGTATTAATTTGAATCGAGTCCATGCCAAGACATATGAATGACATATTTATGAGGCATTATACAAATCTTTAGTAATGGGCCTCCTATAGTTTCAAACCCTGTTTTAATCGAAGGTAGCTTTTATTTGGACTTCCTCAAGTGCTGCTGTACATGGCAGTTCAGGTATAGACACAGAGCTCTTTCTGTGACATGTTGTGCATATTCTCCTCTTTGCAGGAGACAAGAGAGTACGAGGTTTCAATTTGAAGGCAGCGCTGTGTGTGTTTTCAGCATGGACAGACCGGGACCCTGTTGGCCTTTTGAACGCTCATCCGCACTCCCCATCTCTGCGCTGACTCGGTCGGTCTTCTGATGTCTCCCCCTGTCCTCTGTCGAGTGAACACGCTCAGGACAGAATGCTCCCTGGAAAGACTGGGCCACTGGATTATTTTTCTAGCCCTTCAACAGCGATGGTTCCGGCAGCAGTTTGTACAGTTTTTATCCCGTTCTCACATATCTGAAAAACGTCCAGTGCAACGCGACATCTCAGAAAGTGGAGGCGATTGATGCAAAGCTTGCACCAATAAGTGCATATAACCACAGATGGTCTTTTGTGTGTTATGTACATTATACATTGTATGTTTAGTCCTTTATGGATATATATTCATGTCAGAGAGGGGTCTTATAGTCAAACTTCACAAAACAAGGGAAAGCTCAAACATAGTTTTTCTTCCAAAACCTCTAAAATGTAATTGTAATGTGTCCAAAAATATTTCACAACTATTTTTTTGATGTAAATTGCAAAGATTAGAAAGAAAAATGTGCCTTAAATGGAAGGCCCTTAATAACCAATGTTCACACACACTAGGATTCCACAGACATGACATTGATTTCATATGAACCGTGTGTACTTTTAAATGACAGAATATTTGGTTTCTTAAATTTTGTTGGTTTACATGGGTTCTCTGTTACATTACACTTATTATATGAATATTACATTCTGTGTTCCCTTTCTTTGAGAGAAAGGGGCAATGCAAAATGAGGTGAAGCTGTCATTCATATATTGCCATTGCCTGTTTGGAGATTGTGTCTTAAGTTTAGACCCATACAATAGTTGAACATTTACTGTCACATGAGAATATGTATTCATCCAAGCTTGTGTGATGACAATGACAATAACCTATTTTTGATTCATTGTACATAGTGTACTGATTAAGCTAATTCACAGGCATCTCCAATAAAAGTTATTGTTCAGAAAAAGATGGATACTTCTACCTAATTATAAAAGTTTAACGTTTTTGTGTCCCTGTGTTAACACTGTGTGTGTGTGTGTGTGCGTGGCTGGTGCGTGCATGCGTGCATGTGTGGGTACGTGTGTGGCCATGGCCCATTGTGTGTGTGGTGTGGTCCATTTGTTTTTGGGGCAGACGATAGTGCCTGTGTTTAATGAAGGGGTGCTCGGAAACAAGAAAAATTGAAAACATTGTATCTATAAAATGTAACTTGTCTGTGAATATTTGATCTTGGCGTTCAGGGTCTGCTATATATTACTCCCTGCTCAGCACATTATAAGACAACCATTTTATAGCAGGGAGATATATTGCCTACATTTTTATAGCAAAATCCCCAGGGGGAAAACAGTCTGATGGTGCTGATCTTGGGTGTTGGTTGGAGCAAACAAGTACATACCAACCTTCAGTGACACTGACAGCAAGAGGAACAACCTTGAATGTGGTGAGCTTATATAGACATCAGTGTTGCAGACATGTCATATGTACTGTAAATCGCCCACATACTGTAGTGGTGCACATGCATGTAGACTATGAGTGTATCTTATGGTGCTAAAACTCATGAAATTGTGACATTGACATTGCAATCTGCGGTCGCAAGACATCTCTTCATCATGTAAACCTGAAATCATATCATGACAAGATAAAAGAGCAACACTGAAGACTAAAAAATTTACTTTACGTATAGCTAGAAGATGGAATAACTTAAATTCAGAGATACTGTAATTCCTGTCTTCTGCTTTCAATCAAAAGTGAAGCATTGCTTCCCTCTGCTGGCAAGTGTTAGAAATAAAAGTATACATTACTAAAGTACCTCAGAAGAAGGTTTAGTGTCCTCTAGGGATATGGTTTGATGAAAGACTATCATGGAACACACAAGAAAGTTGAGGACAGTTGTAGAAAAGGTCCTAAATATAATGAGGTGTAGTTGGAAAGGAATGGGGGGGAAGATAGAATGGCATTAAAGGCCATTTATAATGGATTAATTTGGGCCATAATATATTATGGGAGTGTGGTGTATGGTCCAGCAGCAGCTACACACCTGAGGAAATTAGATAATATTCAATATCAGGCATTGAGATGTACAGGAGCTTTTAAATCGACACCTACCGCAGCGTTAAAGTTGGAGATGGGGGTCATGCCCATAGATTTGAGAAGCCTACAGTTATCAATCAATATATTGGGTGCATATAAAGGGTCATAAGCAGGATCATCCAGGAAAATAGATATTAAAACCTAAAAAGGAAATAAAAAACTTTGGATGGACAGCAAGGAAAAGAGCCGAAAAAAATGGAATTGAGAAACTGGAGTTTAGTCCAACAGTGCCAATGCCAGCAGTGCCACCCTGGATTCTACCAAACGCAACAGTAAATGTAACTATATTGGAAAGGAGCATTTTGTGTTCCAGAATTTCAGGTGAGGGTGGGTAAAAGGATTAGTGATGAGGTGTCGGTGTATAGAGCAGAAATAGTAGCAATTTTACTAGCAATACAGTGGATAGAGGAGAGACCTTTGAGTGCGGTAATATGCTCAGTTCAGCTCTACAAAGTTTGTAGTATAATAAATCTGATAGCAGACCAGATATACTAATTCAACAGGGATTATATAGAATAGGGATGATGGGCATAATTGTGGTGTTGGTACGTATGGGTCCCAGCACACATTGGAGTAAGAGGGAATGAGGAGGCAGATACAATTGCAAAGAGGGCCACACAATGTTTAGATATAACAATGAAAGTTAATTTTAGCATGATGGAGGTTAAGGATATTATAAAAAGGGTATAAGAAAGATGGCAAAGAAGTTTGGAGGAGGAGGAGAGGAAGGGAAGATGGTTTTATAACATTCAGAGGAAAGTAGAAGAACTGAAGGGAGCAGGAAGGAACAGAAGACAGGAGACAATAATAACACGTTTATGATTAGGACACACAGGTTTAAAATGGAACATTACACATGATAGGGACACATTACACAGGACAATGTGATCATTGTGGAGAAGAGGAAACAGTGGAGCATGTGATGATGGATTGCAGGGAATTATGTAGTGGAAAGAAGTCAGTTAAAAGAGAAGTTAGCAGAAATTAAAGAGAGATAATATTAATTAGCGGATATTAATTTTAGGAAGAATTCAGGAAATAGGTGCTTTAAGTATATATTGGAATATCTTAGGGAAACAAATTTTGAAGGGAAAATCTAAAAATTAGCTTTTTCTAAATTACAGTAATATAGGTATCAATATTATGGGTAACTCAGGGTTACAATCACAAGTAGGGAAAAGTAAAGATTAAATAAAGAGTCAAGTAGGTGGCGGTAATGCAAGAGTTTGTTTTCCAACCGCCAATAAACCCGAATTAAAGAAGAAGGTTTAGTGTCCAATAGAGCACACTGTTCCAAAGTTAGCGACAATTTTATTTAATAATACAACATTTCACCCTTGCGGGTCTTCATCAGGTACTGTATGGTCTCAATAAAGAAAGTAGGTGTGTTAAATAGGGATGAGTATCAAATCAGTCATAGCTGTGTTTTTACATTCAAGAAACAGGATCAATGACACACACACACACACACACACACACACACACACACACACACACACACACACACACACACACACACACAAACATAACCCTTCTACAAGGGAAAGGCTGTAATTTGTCAGACAAGCATGGTAATAATGGTAGATTAAACTAGTAAGACACCTGAGGGTGACATGCGACCTCAGGGTGACATGCGACCTCGCCCTAAAGGGCGAAGTCGCGCCAATTCTTGACCATCTGGCCAACCACAGCGTTTCTCTGACGATTCTAGTTGTTGTCATCTGGGGGGAGTTTGTTCATGTTTTTGTGAGGGTATCAACCCTAGGAGACACGGGGAGAACATGCAAACTCCACACAGAAAGGCCCTATCGCCCACACCCTAGGTGGGGTTGGCGATAGGGCCTTTCAGTGTGGAGTTTGCCTAAACATGGAGATGTGGTACAGAATGACTAATATATGGGCATAAAAAGTATGTCATGTGACATCACTTCCTGTACAGACAGTCAGACAGACAGACAGACAGACAGACAGACAGACAGACAGACAGACAGACAGACAGACAGACAGACAGACAGACAGACAGCCATTGACTCCGGCCTAACAATGGCTACTGTCTATGACGGTAGTCCCATATGACATGATGGACTGGACTATCTCCATATATAGTGTTCTCCACATCTCCATGTTTAGGCCAAACAGGTTTGCTCCATTTCTCCATGTATAGGTCCAAATGCAGGGTAAATGCGACCTTCGGTCGCAATAATGAAATGAGTAAGTAACCAGTTTTAAGAAGCCACAAAGTCAATGAAGTGGTGAGTCACAAGGCAGTCAGGGGTGTCTTGGGATCCAAAAACACAATAGGAGTAGAAAGATAAAGCAATTACTTTGCAAACTCCTAATATAACCTCATCAAGAAAAGGCCTAGATGTAAGGACCAATATAAATGTAAAAAAAAAATAGTAGGTACAGAAATGCGGTACAAAACCAAAATCGAGGACAAGGCATACAGACAAGCAAAAAGACAAATATACAGTATAATATATAAGACACATCACATATCACATATTTCCGAGCACTAAGGTTGTATAACTTCCCCAAAATCACTATGAGAATTATTCCCTCCAAATATGGGGTCCTGGCTCACAGATTAATATTGAGGAGGACATCCCTGGTGACAAGACAAATTAAATGTCAGGGCCTGGCCAGGGGGAACAACAGGTAGGTCTCCAGTAGACTACCAGTGCACAACGGTAATGGGAAAATCTAATTGTGTGTGTGTGTGTGTGTGTGTGTGTGTGTGTGTGTGTGTGTGTGTGTGTGTGTGTGTGTGTGTGTGTGTGTGTGTGTGTGTGTGTGTGTGTGTGTGTGTGTAAACAAAATTAATTAGCAAGGAGTTCTAAGTCATTGTCCAGGTCACCTTCCTCTGTGTTTGGATCTTGACATTTTGTACCATGGCTATTCTGGAGGACAGGACATCCAGGCCTAAATAAGGCAGGATACAGCTCAAGTCCTGTCCCCCCAATTGGATCTGCAGGCATCTGTACTACCCTTGAATGATATTTGTGGACTGAGAAAGCATCATTGCTAAATCGACTTGACCTAGTGAGAGAGATGTGGTGTGTGCAGTGACGTTGTGAAAGATCATAGAAAGCCTTTTCTGGGGAAGTAGATGTAAATTCCATGTGGCGAAACAGCTGTATCTGAGAGAAAGTGAGCCATTTGAAAACTAAATTACATTTGCAGTTGATGTAGTTACAGTTTAACAAAGTTGGAGCAAATTGAATAAGACTAGGCTATGTCTTTTGCGATTTATTTTCTGTTCATGAAGCTCACACTAAGATTGCGTCACATGCAATCGAGTTCGACTATGATGATTTAACGGTGTCAAAGAGTCAAACTACAATACCCACAATCCCTCATCAGTAATTCCCACATCGCTTCCTTCTGAGGATTTGTGTGTCTCTTAAATGATGTAAGTTTTCTTGATTATTGCATGTTCTTATCTCCGGCAGGCAGGAGTCGCAGGACTGGAGATTGTTTTTCCCTGTGTGTGTGTGTGTGTGTGTGTGTGTGTGTGTGTGTGTGTGTGTGTGTGTGTGTGTGTGTGTGTGCGTGTGTGTGTGCGCGCGTGTGTGTGTGTGTGTGTGTGTGTGTGTGTGTGTGTGTGTGTGTGTGTGTGTGCGTGTGTACATGTGCGTGTGTGTATGCGTGTATGCGTGTGTGCGTGTGTGTGTGTGTGTGTGTGTGTGTGTGTGTGTGTGTGTGTGTGTGTGTGTGTGTGTGTGTGTGTGCGTGTGCGTGTGTACATGTGCGTGTGTGTGTGTGTGTGTGTGTGTGTGTGTGTGTGTGTGTGTGTGTGTGTGTGTGTGTGTGTGTGTGTGTGTGTGTGTGTGTGTGTGTGTGTGTGTGTGTGTGTGCTTTAACAACCAATGACTCATAATGTTTTGGGTTAGGGTTAGGCCGTCTGGGAATTTCGGCAGTTTGCGAATGGAACTCCTATAATTGAAACTTGAATCACTACATTGGCTTCCAAAACAAAACATATTAACTAAGTACTACTATTTATAGCTAATTTCTGACCACCTGCCCAAACAGAATGTGAAGAATTGTTTAGACAGATCCATAAGACAGGCCATAAGGCCAAAGGCCGGAGATTATGTTTTTGATCCTGTCTGTTTGTCCGTCTAAAGCCTCGATCAGAGTCGGCTCCGCGCCTTCCACTGCGGTGTAGTCTTTTTGAGTCATGAAACTACAACGTTACGCCATTCCTCGCGGTGAAGAGCTTTCCACCGCGAGTCCCGACACATCTCTCTGTTTTTACTATCAGACAGAGACAGGCTCTTCACCCCGTTCACTGATTGGTCGACCTAGACCAGTCAGTCACAGTGAAAAGGACTTCACCGTGACTGACTATGATGGCCTTCACTTATTTTCTACTAGCTTTCCACCTCAAATTTGCGGTGGATAGCTCTTCACCGCAGACTCTGATCGAGGCTTAACCGTGAACAGCTAATCTCAGGCATCTTTGGACCTATATGGGTGAAACTTTACATGCACATTTACCAGTAGGTCAAGCAACTGGTACTTACCCCTGGCACTGGCCATTATAGAACATCTGCAGTATCCTATTACACGCCAAAGGACCTGAGCTTCCTCAGCAAGGACAGCCTGCGGTGGCCCTAGTGTTCAGCCTCACATGCTGCGGTCTGTCTGTGGGATAGTCAGTGACCCAAGCCACCATGCCATGGTCTAGCTGCATTGCTACAAAGTTTCTCCGCCAGAAGGTGTGACTCGATGGTGTTGAAGGCACTGGAGGAGTCAGAGAAGGAGATCTTGTTGTTGTCCTTGGAGTCGAGGTAGATAGATAGATAGATAGATAGATAGATAGATAGATAGATAGATAGATAGATAGATAGATACCTTTATTATCCCAAGGGGGAAATTTAGAGGGGGGGGGAGGTGCAGGGGAGGAGGTGAGTGTAGGCCCTGTTCTGTTCAGCGGGTAGATGAACCCCCAAGTCCCAGGGATGATGTGATGCAATGTTTATATGTTTTCAATTGAGTGAACACAGCCTGGTACTCAGGTCCTGTATATCTCTTTGTTGTTGTCTGTTTTTGTATACATGTTTTTATGGACCTATTGTGTCTGAAATGTGTCTGACATGCGACCTCGCCCACCATCTGGCCAGTGATGTATATCGGACCAGTTACCCATATTTGATACCCATATATGGAGATCCACTGTATATGGAGATAAGCTGTGAGAGCCTAAACATGCTTACTCAGTTATTCGTTATGTGAAAGTCCTGTGATGTCTATGACATCTGACATCATACCCTTTCATGCCCATACATGGAGATCCCTGTATGTAGAACCAGCCGTTAGTGTGGTATGTGGCCGATGTGGCCTCCATATATGGGCATTCCCATATGAAGTCCTGTTAGATATGGGCTTAATATTGATGACATCAGGGAACTCCATATATGGGCATAAAAGGGATTCTGTTAGTGTGACATCACAGTGAAGCCAGAGTGTGATGTCAGAGCGGCAAACCCATTCTGGGGGACCCCCAGATGTAAAAAATGACCAAATGTGCTCACACGTCACACGTCACACTTTTTCCCTGCTTATATCTCCGCACCCGTTGACCTGATCCATGCCAGATTTTACACACACTCCTTGCCTGCCAAACTACAACCTCCAAGGACCCCCGGAGCCCCAGGGACCTGGGTCCCTGGGGGACCCCCAGATGTAAAAAATGACCAAATGTGCAAAAATGACCAAATGACCACCCCAACGGGGCTGCTCACGGGGAATTCCCGGGGACCACCGACTCCTGGTGCTCCAGAACGGATGCAAAAGTGGTGGCGCCCCCAGTGGAGGACCCCCTGCCACTGCAGCGCACATAAAATGCCGTAACTCGGGCTAGGAGCGTCCGGGAGAGCCGCGGCCGGTACCTATTCGTCCGCCAAGGCAACGCGGAGACCCCACCCCTCATTTCTCACATGGCCCTATTCTAGCGCCACCTTCAGGCCGATTTTTAAAACACATTTTTGGACACTGCTCCTACAGTTTTTGCCCTAAAATCACTAATATCACTACACAGCATGTCTACACTCATGTCATCAACATGGATCAGGAAGATTTTGGAAAAACACATTTTTGCCCTATTTGTGGAGATAAGCCACCTACGGTCGCTTATCTCCCGATTAGGGAGTCTTACTGGTTATTTTCTTATTAAATTCTATTGGAATTCAATAGAGGAAAGGTGCAATTACAATTCAATGGGGTAGTGTTGTTCAATGGGAGAGTGATACTAGCTCCAGGATTGGTCTGGCTTCACATGGCAGGTACCCACCTGTAGAATATAGTCACAGCAACCACACCCGCAATTTCCAATTCACCGTTTGTCAGCCTTCTGATTGGTCCCTGAGACTCCCTGACTGGCCAACCAGAAAAAACCATTCACTTTTTGCTATCGGGGGTGGAGTTTGTGCAGTGGAGAATGTTGTTTCAGGCTTTCAGCAACTGTCCGCACGACCTTCGTCCAGTACGGCCGTGGCAGTAGGGGGCGATCTCGCTCATCATAATGAATAAGCTTCAACAAACTAGTTCACATGGACCTTATCAATGGTCTAACTAGTTACGATTGGGTACATATATTTTAAATGGGCAGAATTACGAAAAGCCAGCCTATTATGTGAGGAGAACAGATTATAGTTCTCCTCTTCCTACCCAAGATGCAATGCGCTTTCTTTTTCTATTTCTATTCTCTCTCTGATCCAGAGGATTAAACGAATTAAAACATATATTTTCGGGGGAAAATTACTGTTTTGCTATGTAATTACTGTACCTTTTTCTTCCCTTTTTATTAATATCACGTAGATGTGTTTTATTTGGTACTTTATATAGCTGTAATGAGGCTATGACGAAAAAAATAATCCCATCCACTTCCACTATAAAAGAATCTGCAATAGTGATTCTGTCCCACTGGGATTAAACAAATTAAAACGTATATTTTCGGGGAAACCCCCTGTTTTGCAATGTAACTACTGTACCTTTGTCTTCCCTTTTTATTAATATCACCTAGATGTCTTTCCTTTGATACTTTAAATTGCAATAATGAGGCTATGAAAAAAAAAATCCCATTCACTGCCACTATAAAAACAATCTGCCCAGGGTTAATGTCCCAGCATAGTAACAGGGCAGAATGGGGCGGGATTTGCAAAAGCCTGAATTACATTTTTCTCTAACACTTTCAGTAGATGTTATTGATTTCTCCATGATGTCATAGACACAGAGACTTCTGATTGAACATTTTTACCTTGATTGGGAGTTTTTATTTCAGTTATTTTTTTAATTATTTTTTACATTTTTTCTGAAATTGGAATTCAATGGAGGAAAGGTGCAATTGCCTACGAAACAGTGTGGGCTCACATGTAACACCATGTATGGACACAAAGATCTACCCTTTGGCTGCACCTCATTGGTTAAGGGCCCTGCCTTTGTACTGTCGAGGCTGAGAACTTGACTGATAGATTACGTAATTTCTTTGAGGAGAACTTGACTGATAGATTATGTCATTTTTGAGGAGAACTTGACTAATAGATTATGTAATTTGTTTGAGGAGAACTTGACTGATAGATTATGTCATTTTTGAGGAGAACTTGATTGATAGATTACGTAATTTTTGAGGAGAACTTGACTGATAGATTACGTCATTTTTGAGGAGAACTTGATAGATAAATAATGAAGATCCAGCGAGCCCACAATTCGTTTTTCCATATAGAGTAAGGTCAAAATGATGTCACAGTACCTGAGTCGAGTGCATTGCCCACAACAACCCAATATTAAATAAATTAGTATAATGTCAGCATATCACATTTTTTCAAGGCACTGTATGTATTTTATACTTATTGCATATAACTTGTATATATGTGTTACATCAGCTGTAGGTGTAATGTGAAAAAAGACCATACCAAGTACAGTTGTAAGGTGCGTTTTCACTGTTTACAGTGAAAAGGTTTTCCTCCAGTGTGGATATTCTGGTGTCTCCTCAGGTAACTTAACCGACTGAAAGCCTTGTCACACCCTTTACAGTTGAAAGGTTTTTCTCCAGTGTGGACAGGTTGGTGATTCTTCAGTTCATCTAACCGACTAAAACTCTTGTCACACTGTTTACAGATAAAAGGTTTTTCTCCAGTGTGGATACGCTGGTGACTCTTCAGGTGATATGCCTGACTGAAACCCTTGTCACACTCTTTACAGTGAAAAGGTCTTTCTCCTGTGTGGATATGCTGGTGACTCTTCAGGTTACATAACTGATTGAAACTCTTGTCACACTCTTTACAACAGAAAGGTTTTTCTCCTGTGTGGATATGCTGGTGACTCTTCAGGTAACTTAACCGACTGAAAGATCTTTATGCCCATACATGGTTTTCCGTGTCCAGGCCAGTCTGTGATGTCAGTACTATGACGTCAGAGTATGACGTGATGTCATCATGCAGCCAGACGGTTACCATGGCGGCGAGAGGAGCAAGAGTACTGTCCTTGTTTACTGTCCTTGTTTATAGTCAGCGATGAAGGCTGTGATTGTTGTCCTTTATTCTGTTCTTTTTATTTGTTTAAGGATTATAATATGTACAGAATTTGAAAATACACTATTTTATAAATAATAGCCTATAGCAGCTGCAGCGCACTAGCGTTTCAGACTATAGAAGAATGGCGCAGTATTGTTTTAAATGCAGACCTCTTCTTGCAATACCAGATTTAATAGGTTCAATAATCCCCTGCCTAGTGTCAATGCCAACTTAGCTATCATCCATATTGTTATCTTTAGTCTTGACTTTAGTTCAGGGGTCTTCAACAGGGGGTCCGGGACCCCTAGGGGGTCCTCAGAGTTACTACATGGGGTCCTCCAAATCTTCCAATCCTTTTTATATTAACAACTTGAACCCTATTGTCCATATTCTGAGAACTGTAGCCAAAAATAGAAGATCTACAAGCTCACAACGCCTCGCGCTGGGAGGCGTTGTGCGCTTGTAGATTGGCTATTTTCGGCTAAGAGGTTTGGTGTAGAGGGGAAAAAGAGCAGACTACGTAAAGAGTTAACGGTCAAGTTTATTAGGTAATGACGGCTCAAGTGTTAAATACCTGAAAACACATATTGACATGAATCCAAAATACACTGATGATTGATTGTGCTGTCAAACAATGAAACTATATGGAATCTATGAAAAGGTTGTGGGGGTCCCTGCTTCATCTCTCTCAACTAAGGGGTCCTTGGCCTGAAAACATTGAAGACCGAAGCTTTAGTTTGAAGGTGAGGCGGTGTGAGTGACACAGGCCCCCAGGATGGGACAGGGGATTATTGAACCTGCCCGGTCCTGGTGGTCAAATGTGCTTAATTAAAATGAATAGATGTGGCGGGCCGTTCCTTATCTGGTTATTATATAATACTCAACGGTGCGTGATGTGGGTGATGATGAACAGCTCAACTCATTCCAGAGTGCTAATGTGGAATGACAAGACAGGGAGGTACACATGCAGGGGCGTCACAAGGGGGGGAGTGGGACTGAGTTACTAGGGCCCAAGGTGTAGGGGCCTTAATTATTTTATATTTTAGCTATTGAAAAATAACAGATATACAAGCTCACAGCCGCACTGCAAGCTTGTAGATCTGCAATTTTTTTAAAGTCGTGAAAATGTGTGCAAATCTTTGGATATATGTATTTTCAAGCGAACATTTGTAACTCAAATTTTGCTTCTGGGGGGTCCCTGGAACAAAATATTTTGAGATGGGGGTCCGTGGCCAAATACATATCATTTTGGGGGTCCTTCACATGAAAAGGTTTGAGCACCACTGACATAGAAACATAGGTTTTTCAAAAACCATAGAAGGATTTGAAATATTCAAAGAACACGATTAAAAAAAATAGCAGATCTACAAGCTTGCAGCGCGGCACTCGGTGCCACACTGTGAGCTCGTAGATCTGCTATTTTTCAATAGTTAAAGCACAAAATATGTGTTCCCAGTCTAAATGGGTTAAACCCCCTCCCCTATGAAGAACATTCATGGGGGGCCCGCAGTGAATCCTTGTACCCAGGGCCCAGAATTTGGTGTGACGCCCCTGCAGAGACCTACAGTATCAGTGAGCTGCTCCATGTTGATGACGTTTTATAACCTAGAGAATCATCGTCTTCAACTGAACTGTCTTTATGTTATTGTTCTCTCTGTCTCCACATCAACTGGAGGATTTCTACATTTAAGCAGGTGAGAAACTCTGAGACATGCTTATCTTTTAGTGAGATGAAAAAGTGTGACTTGTCTCTCTTTAATTGATGTTAATGGCAGCATTCATTCAGTGGTAGGCCTAAGCAGCTGGCATTTTATCTTTTTACGAACTGAATTGTGTTGTTGTTGTTGTCGTCGTTTAGTCTTGTGATTCCTCTATTTGTTTCAAAATATCTTGTGAAATATCTTAGTCAAAATCATTTGACTAATTACGGAAGGCACAAGGAATTATTTGTAGAGCACTTTTCAACAACAGGGCAATTCAGTGTGCTTTACCAGGGTCATCAACATGTCCATACACGGACAAATGTGTCTAAATATTCTTTGATGTAGTCTTTGAATTCAAATTGGTTTGAATACTTTTGGTGACTTTTGGTAATTGTGTTGGGATGACATGCTCATTACTGTGTTGGAGATTTGTGGTATTGTACATGATTGCATCAGGTGAGGACAAGACAGCTAAGAGTAATGTTTGATAATAACTACCTTAATTCCCTGAAAATAGCTAAATGTGTGATTAATTTGTTGTGGAAACCATTTTTTTAGACAATGGATTCAAAACGTGCTTATTAATTTGTTGTAGAAACCACAATGGATTCATATGGTGTGGGCAGACAATTAAACAATAAAGTCAGTGGGACTACAGTGAAAAATGGTGCAGGAAAATATCAAAAACAGATCTGTTCAGAAGGATCTATCAAATGCGGGCAGAACTGGACAAGTAAAGCTTGTTGAAAGAGATTTTCACAGTTGAAAGTGTTTCAAGGGGCGCCCGCTGGCCTACTGGTCCAGGCGCATACCACATAGACCTAATGGATCTTTGCTTGTGTAATGTGCGATGGAAGCACTGTACTGATAAGACCCAAATATTAAAATTCCATTAAAAAATCATTCTTGCTAAAGGCAAGATTGATCTTTTAGATTAGGGATTATTTAAAAAAATGTCTTTCCAAATTCTGTGTTTGTGTGTGCCCTTACAGAAAGGGTGCCTGAGCCCTCATTGACTACAGACAGCCCTCATCGACTTACCCATCAATGGGAGGGACAGACAAACAGACCTCATTGACTGAACCACTTCTAATGGGAGAGACAGACAGTTATCATTGACTGACAGCACTCAGACCCTCACAGACTGAAACATAAAAAAAAGAAGAACAAAAAAAGAAAGAAAGCCATATGTTACCCCGCTATAAATATAAGACAGGATCAAGTAAAGGATATGGTTAGCACTTCGCCTCACAGCTCGAAGGTCCGGGGTTCGATTCCCGCCGGGGGAAGCTGTGGGCGCTGGGGGCGTGTTCCTCCACCCGCGTCATCAGCACCCACACCCTAGGTGGGGTTGGCGATAGGGCCTTTTTGTGGAGAGTTTGCATGTTTTCCCCGTGTCTCCTTGGGCATAGGCCCTCACACAAAAACATGCAGTAGTCCTGGTTTCTATACTACCTCCCCCTAGCCAGCCGGGTGCTCCCCAATGTCCCCTGGCGCGGCAGGCGGAGAGCGGAAACCAGGACTACAGGTTAGGTAGTCACCGGGTGAGAAAAATGGGTTGCAAAAACCGTGGGATAAAAAACATTTAAAAAAAAAAAAAAAAGTAAAGGATATGGTACAAATATAGCAATTGTTTTATTTAGAATAAAAGGTTACAAAAGACTAGAAAAATAGTCATTTTCAGTTAAAATCCATTGAAAGTGTTTTGAGATGCAAAGGGCAATGGGAAGAATGGCTAACAACAAATCAATGAAACAAAACAAATTAAGGGAAAGGAACAGCAGTCCTTACAGTAGTATAAATAGTTTTAGTTTATTATTAGCTATCTACCCAAATCACCAGGAGTCAGGATAGAAGACATTAAAGGTTAAATGACATTCTGTTTTTACCAATCATAAAAGTCTTTGCCCTGGTCCTAAAAACATGTTTTAAAATGTTTAAACTTGAAAATCCACTCCATGGAGCCATGGTGTCTCTCTCTGTTTAGGTGTCATGAAAAACGGTCTGTCACCTGAAATACTCTAAACTCACCACCAGGGGAGCCTCTCTCTCCCACTCATTCTAACAAAATAAATATTAGTAGGCCTATAGTGCAGTAAGTACATGTACTTGAGTACAATTTTGAGTATTAGCCCTAACCCTAACCCTAACCCTTTCCAATTTTCAATTCTTATACTTCTACTCCACTACATCTCAGAGGCAAATGCACTTTATCTCTCCACTACAATCATTTGGAGGCTTTAGTTACTAGTAACTTTGTAGATTTTGATTATTAATACAAATCAATCACTTCAGCCCTTATAGGACAGCGATTCTCAAACTATGGTACCCAAAGTGGCCACACACACACACGCACGCACACACGCACGCACATACAGATCTGCGGCCGCCCCGGCTCCAACACACAGAGATGCGTGCTCGCATTTTTTGTTGCTTTCGCACAAGACAGTGGCTGTGACACAGACACACACACAACCATGGCAGCTAAAGAGGCTGAGCTAAGCCCTGGCCTGAGGCATACGCGTCTGCATGATCAGCGGGGAATTGTGTCATTACGAGCCGAGGCGCGGGTGTTTTTTCTTACCCCGGGAACGATACATTACCGGAGCCCTGCGGTTACTATGTACCTTCGCGGAGTTCAATTTAGACCGTCGGCGCCGCGGTAACGTTCAGCTCCGCTCCGCAATGCAGAAAAACGTCATGGTCCTTTGTAGTTATAGCAACATATTTTGGCTAAATGCCTCAGTTTAGAGAAACACCTATTGCTTGTGTTATAGCGTTTTACTGTCTGCTCGCATTACTGTCTGTCTGTGTGTGTGTGTGTGTGTGTGTGTGTGTGGGGGTGCGCTGTGCACTGTCACAGCAACGACAGAGTGTCGGTAAAAGGAGGGAGGTTCCACTTAGCTCTACCCCGGGGAGCAGTGCACTGTTAGTCGGACACAGCCGACACAGAGTGTCGGTAAGAAGGAGAGAGGTTCCGCTGTGCGCAAATACATAGCGATTTTAATTATTTCACTAAAGCATAAACAGACTACTTGATATGAAGGATATTGATGTAAATAAGATATTTGAATGGATAAATGTATTTTATATGCCCATATTTACAATTAAAGGACGATATAATGTAAGAGGTCACTTCCTCAAAACTTGGGCTGTGGAGAAATAACTATGGGAGAAATACAGACAGGGAGACTGGGAGAGAGGAGGACTGATGACGTATGAGTCCAGTATCCAATGAACTGCGCGTTTGAGACTCATTATGCAGAAACCGGCACATGGGTCAGTGACGTGACGCCCCAAAAAATGTGTTTTTAAAAAAACTTTAAATTGCAGGCATAAAAGTTATTTACTTTTGTTCTACTCACTCTCAACCTTATGGAAATACATTTTGTTTTTAGATATGTTATTGGAATCAGACTTTATTCAGCAGTTTGTTGTACTTGTGCTTAAAATCGTCATATGGTGTGACATGAAAATAATTGTTCATAAAATGAAAATGGAGTACATCTTTCTTAAGTTACTCACTTTATCAAAGTCCTTTATCATAACTAACCAGTGATCCACTATAGTTTTTTGAAAATTAATTATATCTGTATATTTTTTTCATAATCGACACTCTGTGTGAGGCCCATGTTCATGATCTTACAACATATTTTAAATGTATTCTGTCAAAACTTTCTCTAAAATTACACAAATATTTGTGACTCTTCCTGATAATATTCTCTATGTAATCCATAAACATTTTTTTGGTTTAATCATTAATAAAGGTATGATTTCTCACTATTTGGAATGTCACACCAAATGATTTAGTGTCACACCGTATGATCATATCTTCATGTGTCAAAGCAAACTGTGTTTTAACCTACCTATTAGTGAGTACTGAACTTTACTGATTGATTAAACAATTACCCAGGATAACATGGCCTTAATATTTCTGAACAGGATATTATTGTAGGGCTTTAACATGGGATAAGAAAGAATTGTAGTAGTAGATGGATGATGAGGATGTGCACAGGAATGCTACGCACACCTAAGTCTTCTGCCGGCCCACGGCAGAAGGATCCTAAAGGGACAATAAGGCGCATAGCCACACTTGGAGCCAAGGCATTGAAGGCAACATTTTATTAACACCAATTAGTGGAAACAGAACTCAGCATTCAGGTAAATTGCTTTTTTCCGAAGTCTCCTGAACTTGAACACAGCATTTTGTGTTGAACAAATGTAATTAGGAATCATGACATTACACCACATCTCCACTAGCTAAAGAGTGCTGGGTTGCGCAACTCTTAAAATAGCTGATCTACAAGCTCTCGCAGCACAATGTGTTGAGAGCTTGTAGATCAGCTATTTTCGCTAGTTTTGTCTCGGGTCCTACCTTAACACTGTCCACTGTCCAGCCCAGTGAGTGAAAGTACAAAAGTATTAGATCAGATTAGATTATACATTTAGACTGTATTGTACATCAGCCAGTCGTATTTGGTGAGGGTAGCAAACCGGCTGCCTTGTTGCGGTTCTGCTATGCCACAGACAACCTCCTGCTCTTCGTAGAAAATGCAGTCTCGCCCCTTTGGCTCCTCTCTCCTTGCTGGGTCATTGTTTAGTTTCTCCCTGTACTTTCTCGTTCTCTCAGCACTTGTCATTTTCCAGCTGACAAAAGAAAATGGAATGTATAGTTTAAGACAAAGAGAAAATATTGTTTAGATTGAAACAATATGTTAAGGTTTCTGTGAAGGGGTTTCTGCTCTGTCTGATGAATTTGAAGTATCACTGAATGAAGCTAAATTTCATTTTATGTAAAAATGTTTAAAACAAATGTTTAAATGTACAAAAGAAACATGGAACTTTGTTATTTGTTGTTATATCTGTAGTTAAATACAGTATAAATCATATGGTGTGACAGTCAAGTCATATGGTGTGACAAGCAGACCTGTCACACCATATGATTAAGTGTCACACCATATTACTGTTTTCTCCATTTAGGTTTACCTTGAGGCTACTATGTACACATTAGCATGCTAACAGCATGCTAGCTATAACAAAGCAGCCTAGATCTACATGGAAATATGACCAAAACGTCAAATAACTTAAGCTTTTTTTAAAGAAAAGGTGTCACACCAAAAGACATCCAGAATGGTGAGTTTGTCAACGTTTCAACAAGATGGCATTTCATGAAAATGTTAAAATCATAACTCACCTCAGACACCTGTCTTGCAGTTGTGCTGGGAGTGCTGAATAGCCTTACAGAAGAAGGACCTCTCTAGCCAATAGGTGTCCAAATAATTGCCTGTTTAATTTTTCCAAACTAGTGTCACACCAAATGATTTTGGGTTGGGGGACAAAATGTTTTTGATCAGAAATGACTGAAAACATTATGCTTTGACTTTGAAAAGATATAGGCTCAAAATAGACATTCTTTTTAGCCTAAATTCATTTTCAAATGATTTTTAGCAATTATTTTTCTTAGTTTTATTCAAGTTCCCACTTTGAGAAACAAGGTCAGGACAGTCACACCATATGAGTTTTGCCATGTTTGGTTGAAGATTCTGAAGAAATGAGGAATGAAATGTTTTAATCTTGAGTAAGTTCACATAAAGCTTAATGTCCTGCACAATATTCAGAAGGTTTTTGACAAATATATTTTTTATTTATACATGTTTGACACCGAGGACAGCGAAAACGTTACGTCACGTCACCCACCCACAAACACACAGATAGCAGGAAAACCACTGCATGTCAAAAGTTGTGTTTTTTTTGGTGTAATTGAGGCCAGGGAACATTAAAAAAAGCATAAAAAACTCAAAAAAAAATTTTGGATGTCACCACCCCTTTAAGAAGCTCAGTCTATTGCAGCTCATTTGGTTATGTGATGGGAAACTGTTGCTGTAGAATGTGTTTATATTTAGAACAGAGAGAGAGAGAGAGAGAGAGAGAGAGAGAGAGAGAGAGAGAGAGAGAGAGAGAGAGAGAGAGAGAGAGCGCCATCCATCCATGCCACTCAGGCCGCCACTGGTATTGCAGTTGATGCTCAGGGCAGACTAGACTCAACAGCACCTCTCTGGTCACCCAGGGGTACTTAGGCTACATACAGACACACACCCACCCACCCACCCACATCCATCCATCCATCCATCCATCCATCCACATCCATCCACATCCATCCATCCATCCATCCATCCACATCCATCCATCCATACATCCATCCATCCATCCATCCATCCATCCATCCACATCCATCCATCCATCCATCCATCCATCCATCAACATCCATCCATCTATCCATCCATCCATCCACATCCATCCATCCATATCCATCCATCCATCCATCCACATCCATCCATGCATCCATCCATCCATCCATCCACATCCATCCATCCATCCATCCATCCACATCCATCTGAGTGAGTGAGTGAGTCATCCATCCATCCACACACACACACACACACACACACACACACACACACACACACACACACACACACACACACACACACACACACACTTGCTGACCCACCCTTCCCCCCTGTGTGTGTGTGTGTGTGTGTGTGTGTGTGTGTGTGTGTATGTGTGTGTGTGTGTGTGTGTGTGCCTGGCCTGAACGAACAGCGCCCCTCCCTTAACATGTGTGGTCAGAAAAGGTACTGCAGGCTACATACACGGACAGACGGACGGACGGACGGACGCATACATACCCACACACACGGCCACGTATAGGAGACGGTGTGACCACCGCTCAAAAATAAAGTAAAGTACTGTACTTTATACATGTAGGCCTACTCTAGTAATTTTTCTCCATACTGTCCATCACTGATTATTATTACACTATACAATAGTTATTACATAAGATACAGTAGTTATAATTATTATCATAAATAAAGTTGTCATATCAAACAGACCGACAAAAGTACCTTGGGAAAAATCCTCATCATGAGAGGTGGAAGTAGGTATAATGCTGATAGTAACGGAAAGTTAGCCTATTGCTAGACCAATCTAACTAAATCTAAATCACTAGCTTTCTTCACAAATATGTTAATAAAGGTGTCTACTATCACCACCTCTGAACTTTGTCAAACCCAACTCCCTTGACATACTTTGTGGGAGCCAATCAAAGGTATTGGGTATCCCGAGGGCCTGGGATTAAAGGGGGGAAAATGGCCAATATGAACGTATGAGGTGTGTAATTAGGGTATTTTTGGGCTGCTGAATTCATTCCAACCATTCGTTTTGAGTTTAAATAACTCCTTGGCCATAAAATAGGCCACACCTACTTGTGTGTGTCCATGAGACATATTGGCAAATTAAAAAAAGGTTGGAGACGGAGTAGGGTTTGAATTCATGAAAACTATTCAAGATCAGGCGGGTAAGCAGTAAGCACACATCATGACACATAGGATAACATGATGAAATCTGACAAGGAACACTCAAACACAGGGTTTAAACATAGGGACTAACAGCACACAGGTGAAATCGAATTATATGATTGGCTAAGCCTTAGCCAATTAGGCCTTTGTTATGGCCAAGGAGTACTTTTTACTGATAACTAATGGTTGGAATGGATTCAGCAGCCCGACAATACCCTAATTACATACCTCATACGTTCATAATGGCCATTTTTTTTTTCCCCCTTTAATCCCAGGCCCTGGGTATCCCGATACCCCCAACTTTGATTGGCTCCCACAAAGTATGTCAAGGGAGTTGGGTTTGACAAAGTTCAGAGGTGATAGTAGACACCTTTATGAACACATTTGTGAAGAAAGCTAGTGATCTAGATTTATTTCCCAGATTGGTCTAGCAATAGGCTAACTTTCCCTAACTATGACTAACAGGGCAATAATAGCATGACATTTGAATGTAGTATAATTATGAAACATTTTCCATTGCAGCATCAAGGATTCAAAGCCCACATTTCACACGTGAGGAAATAAAACCAAGCATCTACTGCTCAGCCAAAGGGCAATTCATACTGCATTATGTATGTAGCTGAAAGATTTCCTGATGTTTCATAAGGACATTGTGAATTATCATCAAACATGGCTTTGATGTATTATTATTTTTTGCTTCCAAACACAAGTGCACTGAAATCTGGGTTGCACATTCCTCCATTCATGTGTGGCCATGATGACATGATGAGAGAACTGAAAAACAACCAACATGGATGTGACAAGCAATGAAACTGAGTGAGATGTATAACTGGACTGGCCACCAGATGTCACCCTTGTCACTTCATTTCTCCCTTATGATTATTCAGTTCACCTGTGTCTTGTCACAACAGTGTATTTACATAATCCCATGATAATGTGTGAGCATGAGCATTCAACATGTCTGATGCACTAACATTATCTAACATTTCTCAGTGTTATTCAGGGGATTGAAGAACATTGTGGGAGAAAAATGCGATTCATCATGTGCAAAACACGTATAATAATATGTAATCTGATAGGCCCACAACAGTGCTCATGAGTGACAACAGTCTGTTGATTGTCTATTATTAGGCCTACTCGTTCTGAGCCCTGATTAGGCTAATTCTTTTCTGAAAATGATGCCATTTTCCTTTTGGTTCTTTCGGCCAATCACATGCCTATACGGAAAAATCGTGGCTGAAAGTGTCAAGGAGGGCACGTTTATTTTAACAAATGATCTCAAACCTTTGCTTCTGAAACTGAAACCATAATAGGGAAACCCTAGTAGTGCAGTGGGTAATAGGAAAGGTGAGCACCAAAACATTATTATGGGCAGTTTGGGAACTAGGGAACACTGAGCACCGACCTATAGAAAGAGTAGGCCCCAGAGGAAAATGTGGGCAGTGGGCACCAAGAATAGTGGGCCTTTCTTTGGGGCGAGAAGAATGGGCACTAAGAAAATCTGGGCACCAAAACAGAATGGGCACCAGGAAACTGGACGCTATGGAAATGTGGGCAGCAACAAAGAGTGGGCCAGACCAGACCAGACCTCGGAAGAGTGGGCACTAGAGGTCTGGCTCCAAAACGGGAATCCTTTGGCCTACGTTTCGCACCTGCATCTGGCGATTTATTTCCCCTATAATGTTTTCAGACAAATACACATATTATGTAAATATACTTATTTCGCAGTATAGCTCATTTCCACGTCCATTTGTAGGCTATCGTAATGACATATGATGTTTACAAAACAGCAATTTAAAAAAAACATTGTAATATCATCTGGATATATTGCCCCAAAAGTTTTAACCAAACATAAAAAAAATAAAGTCTATCCTTTTCCATTGTAATACTTTTGGGAGGAGGACGACCCTCTACGTTTGTCTCCTCTCCTCCAACACCTTTCTTTTGTAGTTTAAGTATGGTGACTAGTTTTTAATTCATTTATTGAGCAAATTAATACAAATACAAAGGGAGAGGAAAAAAAACATAATCTAATCAAAAAATAATTATTGCGTCCCCATCATAGCAGCGCGCATGCTCGTGCGGCGGTTCGCGGTTGCGCCAACAGGAGAGGATGTTGCTAGCCGTGTTGATGCACTGAGGAGGCTTTTTTCACAACAATAACACCAACCTTATCACATCTGCACACACGTTTATTCACGGATTTAACATCTCCAGAAGCGCTGTCGTTCGCCGCGCATTGGATCACACGACGCCGCGGGATCTGCCACCGTGTGTTCCGTTGCATTTCGCGTGTGTTTGTTGACAATGGGATCGGACGGGCTTGCAGATTTCCAAGCCTGCTGCTTCTTGCAGGAGCTGAAGCAGGAATCATGGCTGAACAGCTAATCGGGGCCTCGGAGGATCGTTTTGTGTGTAGAGCCTGGACTGAAAACAAACGGGGGAAAACGTCTACGCCGTTTCTGTTTGCATCTGCGAGGCGTTTGTTCAACGCATCGACGCGATCGTACCGCGTTGTTTCTTGTGGGGTTGCTGTTGTCTTTTCGTTTGGGGCGACTGAAGAAGAAGCTGCCGGGCTAGCAGCGTTAGCTTAGCCTTTAGCTTCCACATACAACCTTGACTGGGTTGACGTCTTCTCTGGTGGCTAGTGGCTAACGCTAGCCGGCTAACATTAGCCACCGGGGGCATTTCTAGCGGTGCGAAAAGGGAAAACAAACAATCGTTCGCCCGGACGAGAGGCTTGGACGGTTTAGCCCGGGATCGAGCCGCTTTTCATCGTCGTTTTGTGTTATCGGTATTTTTTTTTTCACCCACCGCAGATCGGGTTTGTGCGCTGACTTCCATCGGATGAATGTGGGACAAAATGGAGACCCCGACGATTGTGTACGACTTGGACACCTCTGGAGGCTTAATGGAGGTGAGGCGGTGCAGCTTCTGCAGGCCTTTACAGGAGTTAAACACACATTATGCAGACTTGCAGAGTCGAATGATCTGTTAGTTTACAAATCCGAGTGTTCAAATGGAGTCAAATGTACCCGGGCGGGTAGAAAACACCCCCAGGACCGTACTGTTATTCAAGAGTGTCTGCAGATCCAGGAAAAGTCTACACATCTTAAAGCTGGGCGTTTATAGTACCCAGGCCTTAAATACATGTACATGTGGACGTCTTAAAGCCAGTGTCAGGGTCTGATTTTATTTATTTATTGACGCACTAATCCCATCAAGTCACAGGGAATTCTCATTTTCTTTTTGTGTCAATGTCACTGGTGAAAACTGGTCTTATGTTTGATCAAAACGACCCACTAAACGTCTTGTACATGCAGTCACTAAAACTGTGGTGGTCCTTCTGGGCCTCGACGCTGGTCCCCATAAAATGCACCACAAGGCCCCAACAATTCAGTTGATCTCTCCACCGATATACCCCTTATTAGACGTGACAGCCACTGCGAGTAGCCTATTTAATACCCCCTTATGAACTTTTCTAACTACAGCAAATCCAGACTTTGCTGGCGCCCCCAAAGTCTGAGGAGGTGGACAAGAGGAGTAGGAAGCTGGTGAGGGACGTCCGGAGGAGTGGCAGGGCCACCAACCACGACACCTGCGACAGCTGCCGAGAAGGAGGCGATCTGCTGTGCTGTGACCACTGCCCGGCGGCCTTCCACCTCCAATGCTGGTATGAACAAAATGATGATAAAACCTTCCGTTATACTTTAGTTATCGTTTCACAGCAGCCTAAACCATCATGGGCCTGAATCAGAATGTGTTGCTGAATGTACTGTAGAGAGAGAGGGCTGTACAGTCTCTGCTGGGTGATCTACAATGGAATGTCTGACCACCAAAAAAAACTACATAAGCAGAACGTCCTGTACGCAATGCTAGATTTTAGAGAAGTTTCCCGATACCCCATACCATAAGGTATACATTATATACATGGACCCAGGCGTGCAATCTAGCTCTTTGATGCAAGAAAACGCCAGGCTACCGCCGTGCCTGCCTTTGGCCCATTTCAACTGCTAGTTGAACTAATAACCCTCTGCATTTTAACGTGAGCCTCTAGAACAACTTAATGGCGTTCATTGCGGTAGGGGGAAAGAAAATATGCTGTGGAAAAAAAGTAAGAAAGTGAGCCTGCTAGAGTAGAGACCGTAGTTGGTTTATTTTTTGGCAAGCGACACGGTTGTACGACGGAGTATAAATCGGCCTTAAATATGGGTGCGATCGATGTCGATTCATTTCTGTCCACCGTTCCGTTTCTGGTTTATTGAGATCGTCTTGTCGTTGGCCAATGTCGATTGAAGTAAACGAGGCCTGGAATCGTTTATGGCATTTTATTATTATTATTTAGCGCGTGGAATTAGTGTTATTGTGTTAATTAAAGTTAAAATTTGCCGCGAAAGGCTGGCAAATCGGTCCTCCTCTTCTCCGCTGTGCGGAGCGTCTATGCCTGCCGCTGCTAAAAATGGAGTCTCTCTCCCTCTCTGTTTACAATATGGCGACCTCCCTGGATTTTTTTTCCTTTTTTGTTCTATTCCAGCGCCATCTTACCAACATTTTAAATTGCAGCTGTGGGCTGTGCACGCAACGGTACATAGGCTTAGCAGATGAAAAAAGGGCCCTGTACTGTGCGTCGTTTGAGATGATGCATTGCATGCAGACGCAGGAGCTATTTGTTATTATAATAAGCCCGTTGAACAAGCCCCCCTTAAGAGATGCCTTTCTCAGCAAATTTCTTTTACCATGTAGCCTCGCTGGGAGGACCTATCTCAACGAACGTTAACACATCTGTTTGCCATAAGATTGTTGTTTTCAGTAGTGGGTTCAGAGGGTGTCAGTCAGATAATGTTAAATCATGGCAACTGTTTGACAAAATGACAAAAGATCTGAGGTGGGATTTGATTCACTACAATGATGGATGTTCATTATCTTGGCATGGGTATCAGTAGCATGTTGTACATGTCTGCTATGGTTCACTATTGGTTTCACGCTGTGTGTGACACATTTTACATACAGTTTGCATGCGTGTGGCACATTTGTGACTCAGTGTTGGAGTGATGTCTGGGCATGAAACAAAGAGAATATTGCACACAATATACTGCAGGTATGATTTCTGACGAGGCATGTACAAATATGTATGGCATGACATGAAGTTTGTGAGACATACACACATCGCAGATACATTTTGAGATTTAATTTCTCCAGATCTCCAAACAAGTGACCCCAATTTACTCTAGTTGAGAAATAGTCTTGTATCTGTTCATATAGGATTAATTAATATATACACGTTTACATGCACCTTATTACATACATATGTCATGCCTCAGTTGTTGTTGTGCTACAAACTGTTTAGATTACATTTAGTTTTACAGCTGAGTTGTCAGCTGTATCTAAACACAGGCTTTACCAAGAGCTATGCAGTGATATAATGTGTCCACTAGATGGAGGCAGAGCATAGTATGTACTGTATATAATGGAGTGGAGTTTTATATTTTCATTGACTAATGATTCAATCAGCCATTTTTGGGAGTTTTGTTTTTTATGTCTTTGTTTCTAGATTGAGTTTCAAACACTGCCGGTATTGTACAGATGTAGGGCTAGATTGAGTTGCCTTGAAATTTCCACTTCTATTATGTAATATCAACAATATTGTAGATAATTAATGACCATCAGTTCTGATAATAACCCTTTATCTCTTTGTTACCATAGTAACCCACCTCTAAGTGAAGAGATGCTGCCCCCTGGGGAGTGGATGTGTCATCGATGTAATGTCCGAAAAAAGGTGAGCAGCATGTTGTTGGTTGGTTTTATCCAGATACTGTTTGAGTGCAAACTGTTTATCTCTCATTGTAGATGTAGTGTAGCAACATTTAAGGGTCCTCTTTTGCCATTATGCCGCAAGATCATCGCAGCATCTCTCTGATCTCACCCGCTCCCCTTCCCTCAGAAACGAGAGCAGAAGTCCGAGCAGACCAACGGCCTGCCTGAGAAGGTGATGGCCAAACGCTCTGTTTCCCCTGCGGTGGAGCTGGAGCTCAACTCCGGCCCGCTGCGGCTGGACGGCCTGCCTCCGGGCGCTGGGGCCGCGGGGCCCGGCCTTAGGGTGGCTCAGGTCCGACTCCTGGACCGCCGGACCGGCAGCAGACCCAGCAGCCGGCCCGGCACGCCCACCTCCAACACCTCGTCCACGCCGACGCCGTCAGAGGAGCAGAACGACGCAGAGGACGAGGTGGCTGACGCCGAGGAGGAGGCTCAGGGGTCTGAGCTGGAGGGCACCATTCCTCCTCCGCCCACGCCTCGCCTCCTCAAGAGGCCCTTTCAGCTGCTGATAGCTGCTGCTATGGAGAGAAACCCCACACAGTTTCAGCTGCCCAATGAGCTCACATGCACTACCGCACTACCAGGTAACCATACGCTGCCCTGGTCTGGGAAATAACACCTCATTCATATAATCCAAGATTCAGATAGATACAGTTATGCACTTTTTTCGATGGGCCATGCAGTGTCTCCTTCATTTTGTGGTCGTTGATCAGCAGGCATGCCTCTTATTATAATTTCAATGCTGTTGATCTTTTCAGGCAGCAGTAAGCGGAGAAGAAAAGAGGATCTTCTGGGGAAGCCATTCAGGAGGCCCCAGCATGAGTTAGACACCAACGGCCTGGTACCTCTGCCAGTTAAAGTCTGCTTTACTTGCAGCAGGTTGGTTCTTACTGGGTTCATACACTCACATGTGCTCAGGCATTTAAAGTATAGCGTGGCATAAGATTTTGTTCTATTGTATGGTGCAATATTGTTAATCACAATTTAATTCAACAACAATTGAAAGGTTAATGTGGAATATTCTCACATGGACCAAAATACCAGAGATCACAACATTGATAAAAAGTATAACTATTTGTTGTGAGTATGGTGCAGTCCTGGGATATGAATGCAGATAAAGTGAATTTCTAAAGTATTTCTGATTGTTTAAAGTTAACCTACAAACCAGTTTAGCCAACCTACCATGCTTTCCATCCTCATCTCAGGAGCTGCAGGGTGGCTCCTCTCATCCAGTGTGACTATTGTCCACTGTTGTTCCACATGGATTGCCTGGACCCTCCGCTCACCGCCCTACCAGCCGGCAAATGGATGTGTCCCAATCACGTTGAACACCTTGTGGTAAGAGACATGGTTCTGAGCACTAACCAACTTCATTAGTGCCTTAAAGGCTTATGCTTTAGAAAGCACTTCTCTGAATTGTACACGTCTGTGAAGTCGTAGACTTCAAAGTTATAAAATGGTCCTGGACCAGTGCTTTTCAACAATATCTTAGTTACCAAGTAGATGTTGCGTTTGCATGAAGACTACATAAAGTCTGCAAATTAAAACATGTGTTTTTAAACTGAGTGTTGCGTCCATCTTATTTTTCTATTACAGCTAGCCTCCTACAAAGCCATGCTTTGAAAAGTCTGGTGGGGTCGTTCTATTTAATAATTCTTGTGAACAGTAGAATAATCTAAAAGGATTTTAGTCAGTTATGCAGTATGCACATCCCTACTATTTCTGTGGCTGCACCTTTTTTCATTTGAGGGAGCTGGTCTTAATAATTTTTTAACTATTATAAAGACACTATATGTTTAGAGATGAACCTGCTGTCCTGTTGCTGTCTAGCTGAACCAGAGGAACCTGAGCTTGACCAACCGCTGCCAGATCTTTGACCAGTTCCAGGACCGCATGTCCCAGCATGCCGTGAAAGTGGACTTCCTGCGCCGTGTCCACCGGCAAAACACGCCCAACCGACGCACCACTCATCAGCACTACAAAAAGACCATCAAGGTACAACTTGTTCTTGAATTAATTGCAGTGTGGAAAATTCCTATTTTGGTTTGATTCCCATGGCACGTTTTGCATTTCAACCCCTCCTATGCCCTTACCTTCCTGTCTTTATTATTTACTCTCCTGTTTCAGTAAGGCAGATATGTCTGAAAAGAATCACAAGCGATTCATGAGAAACTAATTAACGTTTGATACTTCCAGCGTTCCAGATTACACTGTATTTCATGAGTAGCTCTTTGTTCTCAGGTGCCAGATGCCATCAAGTCCCAGTATCAGAACCCTCCCACCATGCTGGCCCCCAGCGGAGTCCGTCAATCAGAGATGGTCTGTAGTGGCGTTCCGGACCAACAGTCCCCCAAGCACTTCACCACAGAGGCAGAGCAGCAGGAGGTATGCACAGCTCACACGGTTCAGTGCAGTCTGTTCTAACAATGCTAATGGCTAATGACACTTTGGGACAGTTTGCAAGCTAGGATAGCTTTAGTGAGGACATATTTTGTAGGCTAACCCAGAACCTACTAGTGTTGTAACAATACTTTGGAACAGTGCTATGATAAGTCTCACAATACATTGTTAAAAAACAATACCATACAATTCAAAATAAGTAAACACAATGATTCCATGGCAAAAATACGTGGCCATTTTATTTGACCACATAAGTTAAGTTTGAAATATTGGGGGGTGTCATTTATGTCTTGGAACAAAATGTGAAAATTTCTCTGGCTCTCAAGCTGTTATTTTAAATTGGAGACTATCGGAAAAAAACATTGGAAATCTGGCAAATCTGCTCAAACATAACTTACCTCTGGGTTTTAGGACTACAAACTGCAACACTGTTTGCTGTGGTCTAAATCGTGCCTTTTTAATATTTTCAACAGTGGCTACAAGATGTCCTTGCTCTCCAGTGCAGTATCATGAGGCACCTTTCCATCAAGCAAAAGGCCTCGTCATCAATTTCCACATCAGTATCGTCGTCGTCCGTTGGATGGGACACTGAGCAGAAGGTCGACATTAAATCCTGTGTCACGGCGGAGCTGCTCAAACCTCTGGTCTCATCGGAAAGGACTTCCTCTCCCGTCCCCTGTTTGAAACCCTGCGGTAGATTTGATGGCCCCCACGGGGCCCCTGTACCCAAGGGCCCCTTGGCCGAGATGGACAGTTGTAACTGCATCGTGAGGCCCTGTCAGAATTGCAGGAAGCCCAACGGGCCCCTAGCAGAGGAGCGGCGGCCTCCCAAAGCCAACGGTCCCGTGGACTGTGACAGTGCGTCAGACTCGTGCAGGCAGACAGAGCTCCAACACAGGACACAACCCAGTCCGACTGTACAAGACCCTGCCCCCACAGCCGCCTCAACCACCAGCCCTGATCTACCCAACCACATTGTTGCAGCTGTCATCAAAAGGGAGAGTGTGAGCCCGATGGAGGCCTGTGCCCAGAAAGGCTTCCCAGCTCCCCCAACGTTAGGTTCCAAGACAGTGCAGCAGAACCACAGGACCCAGTCTGTGCCACCGGCAGACTGCATGAGCAGTGATGAAAAACCACCCATCTCCACCACCACCCCCAGTGTCCCCTCGGCCTCCCCGCTCCCCAAAGCCATCCTGGACCATGGCACAGCCAAGCTAGGATCATTGTCACCAAGTCCAGCAGGTAAGACGTTCTCTGAATCGACAGTTGAGTAGATTTCATGGATTGTTATTGCTCTTGACGTTGCTTTGAACTGCTGTTGGATATATTTTCATATATAAAATGTGTCCACATTTTTCATCGATGCTCATATTTTGTAGCAGTGCTTAAATAAGTGTTCTTAATAGATAACGTGTTACATACATTAGTAGGGACTTCTACAGGCCCTTTTCCCCCTTATCCTATGGATTAAGAATCTTGCCCATGCTAGGAAAAAAAAGCATTTTGACTAAAATCTTATCTCTGTGATGCTTCCCTTTTGCCATTTGGCATTCAGAAGTTTGAACATTTGAGTTGAATAAATATTTTGCGCACCATTCGTGTTGAAGTTGACTTTGTGAAGATAACAATGGGTACTTATTGAAATGACACCATCACAGAGACTGTTTGCATCTTATGTGTGCCATTCCCAAGGAAAAACATTTTGAGGAGTGCTTGTTTTAGTTCATTTCACGTTGTGTGCATGTGCAAGGTTTTACAACAAACGCATGGCTTTTAAAATCACTTGAGAACAAGGCAGGTGTGCCTCACAGGCCTCAAGTCCTTGCTGTTCGCACACCTGCCGTGTTCTCAAATGATTGTAAAAAAAAAAGTTGCCAGGCTAGGGAGTGCAGCCGAGTGCTTTGTCCAGGTTGGCGAGCCATGGTGGAACAGAATGGAGCTGTTTATCATGTGAACCAAATTAAACTATCGCTCCCTCCATGTGTCACCCACTCCGTCAGCCAATTCCAGCGATTGGATGCATGAGTTTTCGTTGGGAATGGCAATACACAGACACATGTCTCTATCACGTTCCCTCCATTTAGTTCTGTGTTGTTTCCATGCATCTCCAGGATTCCCCTCTCCAGATGTAAAGGTAGTGCTGGGTAGTACTGGTGTCATCTCCTCTATAGCTGACCTGTCCAACCACATGAAAGCTGCTATGGACGGTGATGGAGGTAAGTTGTGTTGCCTTATTTATTTATTAATACTGTGGCGTGTCCTCTTCATAGTTGATAGACCATAATGATCTTGTCACAGGGTCGTAGGTTTGGATTGATCACTGATTTCTGGTTTTGGGTCTGGTCACAGAGTTGTGGCTTAGGGTCTGTTCACAAGGTCATGGGGTTTGGGTCTTTTCCCAGGGTTGTGGGTTTGGGTCTGGCTCATGAGCCTGTGATCCAGTGACATGACAGCACAATATCTTCCAGCTGCATACCAGCTTGCATCTATATACATGCCAGATTTGTCATATCCGCAAAGTGAATGATGCAACAGTACCTTGAATTTGTTCGTTAGCCATGCCTTAACTGGTAAAGTAATGAGTCATCAGCACTTCCTTGAGGCAAAGCACCTTTGTTCTGTCTGTCAGAAAGAGGAAATTGACATTCTGACTACACTTGTTTCTGATACCTTTGGCCAAATGTTCCAGCTACACTTGTTTCTGATACATTTGGCCCAAATGTTCCAGCTACATGCCACCAGGACCTGTTTCAATGAATAACATGTTGTTTTAACCTATCTGTGTGGTGGATTTACTACAATATAACTAGCACATCTATTGTGGTTGGAGGTGGTCTCCCTACATTTGAGACATTTAGACCCTGATGTGGGTAGAACACTTACTGGTTGACAATGTCATTAAGATTATTTAAAGTGGAGGGCACTAGCCTGCTTAATTGTAGTTCAGTCATGGTGCAATGACCTCTTTCCATAGGGAGAGGGAGACGATGGATATTAAACCTACATTTTTAAGTTTGGTTCAGTTTTTTGAGCGGTGGTCACAACGCTCCTATACGTGGCCGTGTGTGTGGGTATGTCTGTCTGTCTCCGTGTCTGTCTGTCTGTCTGTATGTAGCCTACAGTACCTTTTTTGACCACACATGTTAAGGGAGGGGCGCTGTTGTTCAGGCCAGACACACACACACACACACACACACACACACACACACACACACACACACACACACACACACACACACACACACACACACACACACACAGGATGGATACCAGTGGCGGCCTGAGTGACATGCATTTTATTATTAATATTTTGTTTAATATTGTTTTAATATTTTTTATTATATATATATACAGGTATATATATATTTGTTTTGCTGTTGCGCAGCCTCCACGACCACCGCTCAGTTCACACGGGTGTGATTTTTATATATGTTTTTGGGGGCTTTTTTCTGCCATCATTGATAGTCTAAGTGGAAATGGATACAAAATAGGGAAAGAGAGAGATGGGGAGATGCATGCAGCAAAGATCGTCAGGAACTGGACTCGAACCTGCAATGCACTGTCAGGCTACACTAAGGTCCGGGGCCTATGCTTTGTTTAAAAACAAGATAATCTGAGATGTACTCATGTTGGCTTTTTTAGGAATTGAACTGGACAAGCTGGATGGAGAGATGATCAAACTCTTGGCTCGACAGAGGATACAGCAGCTTTTCCCTCCCAAAATGATGTCCACTCCTCAAAGCAGTGGAGTATTTCCTCCTCCTCCTCTTCCTCCGCCGCCGCCTCCTGTCACCCCCACCCTGAAACCCCCCTCTCCAGTCCCTGAAGGTAAGATACCCTAGCCTGCTGTGGGTGCCACTGTTTTCTTTTCTTTTTTTCCTTCATTTTTAAGCTGTGCTCCAACATCTGGCTCTTTTCGGGCTCTGAAACTGGCATTTGGTTAAATAAATGTTCTGGCATTTTGCTTTTACATCCTGGTACTCAGCGCTGCCTAATTAGTGTTTGTTCTGGTCCTTGGTTTTGTCGTTTCTTACAGGTCCAAAGAAGGTGCAGGCCAGAGCAGTCTTCTACCCTCTCACAGGAAAGGGAGATGCTGTCAGCATGTGCTATAGGACATTGTACATAGGATCTGGTAAGAACCATTCCATCTAACAACCAACGCAGCTCTCTGCGTTGGCTGCCTAATTTATCTGATCTGACTGAAAATGTATCGGATACAATGTTAGTAAATGGAATAATGTTTACAATTTGTTTTGCAATTTTGCATTCATTACCTTATTTTACTGGTGTGATTTATTGAATAATTGAAAATAAATGTGATTATGAAAGTATCATTAGATAGAGATACAGCCCTACAGCTAACACTTGTTTAGTAGTGTAAATAATTGATACAACAGACCGTCATGTATTAGTGTATTTGGTCTTTTCAAGCTCTTCTCTCATACATATCTTATTTTTCAGGTGCTGACATGGATGTGTGCCTTACAAACTATGGTCATTGTAACTATGTGTCGGGAAAACATGCCTGCATTTTCTATGATGAGGTATGTTGGCTTTGACATCATTGCTGTTTTTAACCACATATTTTGTATCTTATTATAGGTGACATTTATTTGAAAAAAAAAAAAAAAAAAGCCTAATGCTTAATGTACAGTTGTACACAGGTGCCATGTGGTGATAATTGCAGATCTACAAGCTCATCTAGTTTCACCATAATTAGCAGGACACGTGGTTACATTATGCTTGAGGAGTAATGCATATTCATTTCATACACGACAGCCTGTCCGTCACACATACTGTACATTCACTGTACATTTTACTATTCAATCACACCCACTATGCAACTAAATAGTCTCCCATGTACTGGTATTTCTTAAGCATCGGCCGTCATCGAAAACAACTCGTCTAAACAGTGTCTTTTATCTGGATTTATTTACTGTTGCCAGTCATACAAACAACGCACTCACACCAACTAAACACTGTAATAGCAGATAGGTTATTAACCTAGGAAACAAAAACAAATACACAGTGATTACTACCACGCAATACTAACTAAACATGGTAAATGTAAACAGAATAAATGGGGTTTGTTTGTCACACAAAGTGCGCTCATAGTTTCCCCCGTAATCTTACCGTCAGTCGCTCGCGATGCTCAAGATGGAATGAGCTGTAAACGTACTGCGTAGTTCACGTCTCTATCGTGCATGCGCAGCAGACTATATATAATTAAACATAACGGTAAAACTCAAAATACCTCACTATAATACACAGAAAAATATAGAAGCCCCCCAAATACTTCAAAGACGTTTTATAATTAGCAAACTACACGCCATCTAACCGAAATCTAAAAGTAGATATAAATAAAAACTTCCGCGTTATATAATGCACTAATTAAACCGTCCACTAGGGGACACCGAACACACATGATTGCACATTATAGTCCAATGTGGATCACACTAAGCATATAAATACAGTATGCATGCACATTTCTGAAGTTGCAACAGAATGAATCTGTCATTCACAGAAAATAGCAGATCTACTGTGCGTCATCTGTGACGGTTTGAGAGCTTGCAGATCTGCTATTTTCGGCGAGCGACACAGTACGCCGTACAAGGAAGAATACATTTGGTCAAGCACTGAAAACAACTCCATTATCTACTCTGTAAAACACCTCCTCTCAGCTGCCCACGCATGTCTCCCTCTCATGCTCGCACTTTTTAGAGCGGAAGTTAGTGGTCATAAATGCACACGCATAGTGATTTGCAACTAGTTAATCAGTTCAGTTCATCTTTATTGGCAGAATCAGAATTCTTTAGAAATACATACAACACAAACATGGATGTTTTTCTTATTCTCATTCATTTATATGCACTTTATTATATGTTATGCTGGGTCTGTGGGGCGGGGGGAGGCAGTTAGGTGTTAAGTGCTCTGGGACTAACATAGACCTAGAATGTCTGTGATCTTACATTATTACATTTCACGTATATTCCAAATACACAGCCATAGATCCTCTAGTCCTCTAGTTTCATATCCCTTTAAAAGTTCTGGCAGAAAACCTGCGTTTCCACACGCTTCACACAGATGTCATTCTCTGTCAGCGACGGAGCCGGACCTGAAATGACTGCTGGACTGAACAAATGAAAACTTCCTTTGAGAACACGTGTGTTCACAAGCATATGGGACACACAATTAGCCTTATTCACGGCCCGCCCACCTACTTCCGTTTCTCAGTTTTCCCCGGGTGCTGACTTCAATTTAGAAGGGGAAACTATACTGGACTTAAAGCCAACAAATCATTATTTCTAACAGTAAAGTAAATTATAGTGCTTTGTGCCGTTTAGTATCTTGTGTTCTTGATCATGCTAGCCGTATTTTATACTTTACTATTCGGAAATTGCATTAAATTTGCGATTTCTGTGCTAACTCCATAGGCTATGGTAGGATTTACCCCTTCAAAACGGGACTTCAGCACCCGGGGGATGCTGAGTGGGCGGGTCGTGAATAGGGCTAATTGAGAAGTGCGTTGCAATTCACTGTTTGTCAGCCTTCTGATTGGTCCCTGAGACTCCCTGACTGGCCAACCAGAAAAAATCATTCACTTTTTGCTATCGGGGATGGAGTTGTGCAGTGGGAGAATGTTGCTTCAGTCTTTCAGCACGGTGCGCACTGCGGAGCACGGCGAGTGTGCAGTACGGCCCCGCGCGAATATCAATGTAACTAAGAGTTTCGATTGGGTACATATATTTTAAATGGGCAGAATTACAACAGCCAGCCTATTTTGCAGTAGATTTATAGGCTGGCTGACTGCTTCCTACCCAAGATGCACTGCGCTTTCTCTCTCTGTATCTCTCCTCCGATTTTTTCAGAGGATTAAACTAATTAAAACATGTATTTTTGGGGGCAAACCCCTGTTTTGCGATGTAACTACTGTACTTTGGTCTTCCCTTTTTATTAATATCAAGTAGATGTTTCTCTTTTGGTACTTTAAATAGCAATAATGAGGCTATGAAAAATATTTTCCCCCCATTAATTTCCAATGTAAAAACAATCTGCCATGGTGATTCTGTCCCACTGGGATTAAACAAATTAAAACATATATTTTCAGGGGAAACCCCCTGTTTTGCAATGTAACTACTGTACCTTTGTCTTTCCTTTTTTATTAATATCACCTAGATGTTTTTCCTTTGGTACTTTAAATAGCAATAATGAGGCAATGAAAATACCCCCTCCCCCCATTCACTGCCACTATAAAAAACAATCTGCCCTGGGTATTTTCTACTACTTGGTAACAGCAGAATGAGCAGGATTTGACAAACAGTGAATTGGCATGGGGTAATTAATACACCACCTGCCTATTGTGAGCGCCATACATTTGTGCTTTCCAAAGGAAGTTTTGATATATTCAGTACTGCAGTCATTTCAGCCCCTCGCCCAGACAGTATGCCGTCCGTGTGAATCTCGTGGAAAAGTACACAAGTAGCACAGATTACATTTGTCCCGTTGAGATCAGTCTGCTAACTGCGTGTGGATAGGACCGATCTATGACTGTGTAATATACATGAAATGTAAGATCAGACATTCTAGGGCTAAGACTTAACACTAACCCCAATCTGACTCGGTGATCTTCTGATAACCAGTCTGCCTCTCTAACCACTAGGTTAGTTTTGAGTTTTTATGCAGCGCATTATTTATTTGTAAGACACGGTGTGTAAATGAGGTTGTTCTGTGTCCCCTCAGAATACTAAGCATTATGAGCTCCTGAACTACAGTGAACATGGGACCACAGTGGACAATGTGCTTTACTCCTGCGACTTCTCTGAAAAGGCTTCACCATCTCCACCTAGTGGCCTGGTGTCCAAAGTGCAAGGCATTATCCGTGAGTCCCCCCCCCCACACACACACACACACACACACACACACACACACATTTTTTTACCTTATTTTGTTGTTCTCTACTTCCATCAGAATAGCCTTTATACGGAAGTACCCTTTTAGCCACTGGAGAGAAATATAAAGGCCTGAATTCACAATTGTGAAATTGTGCAAAAGAAAAACTTCCTTCAAGCTCTAATTAACAGACATTAACGTTGAGGTGAAATGGTAAACATTATACCCTAATTGTGAAATCTAAAATTACACTAGTGAGGGAAGAAACCTTCCGAAGAATTTCTAAGAAATTCACAATATTCTTTTGTCACCGTCTTAACCCCTTTAGTTGTTTTACCTCATTAGTATTTGCTAGCAACATATTTTAAATAATACCAATTTGAAGGTTTTAAATAACCTTAGGTTAGGTTTTAGAAGGCGTTACTGTTGTTAGAATTAGTCTCAGGTCTAAATGGGTTAAATATGTGCTGGCTTTTGAAGTCTTCATCATTCCAGTGGTTATGAGGTGTGTAGAAACCTGTACGTGCAGCTTCTCACACAATGCTTTCCTTGTCTTTGACGCCCTTCAGGCCGCAGCAAGAAGAGGGAGCAGCAGGAGGGGCCCACTCCCGCCGTGGTTGTGATGCCGTCGGGCGGAGTGATGAGCAGTCAGCCCCAGGGAGGCCCCGGCCTCACGTGCAACTGTAAGGCCAGCAGCTCCAGCCTGATCGGAGGCAGCGGGGCCGGCTGGGAGGGCACGGCGCTACTCCACCACGGCAGCTACATCAAACTCGGCTGCCTGCAGTTCGTCTTCAGCATCACCGAGTTTGCTAGCAAGCAGCCCAAAGAGGAAGAGGCTACCACCAACAGCAGCAGCAGCACCTCATGCACCAGCACCACCACCAGCGCCATCACAACCACCCACACCATAGTAACCATACCTGACACTGCCACTGTCGGCACCCCGTCCAATCAGGGCGGGGCAGACAGACAGACTCTGGTCGTCCACCAAGTGCCCGTACTCCGTTGCAGTTCAGTCCCATAGCCCACAGAGTCTCCCCCTTTTTTTGTTTTGCACCTTCTTTCTACTCACAATGAAGGGAAACGCTGCACAGCTGGTTGGTGAACAGGGAAGAAAATGTTTATTTTTTCATTTTTAATGGTTTGTACCTTTGCATGAACTTGAAGTATTATCGACAATCTCTTCTGTTTTATGAACGACTGACTGTAATCTTTTGTTCACTTAAGAAGACCATTGGGACTTTGAGCGGACATTATTTACATACGCTCAATTTTCTTTTTTTATTTTGCCAGTATAGTAGTTATGTATGGTGTAACATTACCTTATTTGTCAGTCAGCCCATTTAGCACAAACCTTTATTTTGTAGTATTGAAGTCATACAATATAATTTCTTTTGCTGCTTTTGCACCACAGGTAGCTATATATGTATGAAAACATACATGCTTATACACTTTTATATGTATATATTATGTAAATATATACAATTCAGTGCCTCTCAGTTGGAGAAACATTGGATTTCATGTAGATATACCATTTTTTGGTTTTTAAGTGTACAGTTCCTCATGGGATTTGTGATACTTGGTAGAGTAACAGAAGTTTTGTGATAAAACTTGTTCTTAGTCTGTACTTTCCTCTGTAGTCCATCTGTAAATAAGGTACTGTTTTAGCACTCATTTTAACATCTTGTGCTGCTCTGTATATAAGCACTCTTTGTCTGTACCTGCTTGTCTGTTAAAAACGTGTAAATACAGAAAGATTTTCTAAGAACAAAGTTAATAACATATATGAGTCCATTTATTTTTTATGGCTTCGTGTTATTTGTTTTGGCCACAAACTCATGCATAATAACATAATAACTAAAGCACTCAAACAAATAAAGAATCTACTGGGAGTTCTACCTTCTTAAATACGGGGGAAATAGATGGACCACGAGCTTGCTGTGTGTGTAGTTCTGATATGTTTACCGACCTATGACATTCCCAAAATTGGGATGCCAGGTTGTAATTGGGTTAAAGGGTAAATGTGCATGGTGACAAGACTCACCTGGCAGAAAACTTGCTCCACTTCTTTCTTACTGTATGTCACTTCTGACCACACCCAGTTAGTGATGTTGCCACAGGTATTTTGCAGTTGGCTTCTAATGGAAAACACCTGCTCTATACCATGTGATCAGTTTGAGCTACAGCAAGCCAGAGATCATCCAACATCGTGGCAGTTGTATGGAGCTGACACCACCAGGTGAGTGATGATGTGGTACTTTCAGTCTGTCCAAGAAATGTCATGGTGACCCCAGTTTTATTTGTAGGTATTCTACATTTGTAAAAAAATAAAAACCTATGGCTACAGTGATAATCTATGAAGGGCCTGCATGTTGGGGACATACTCCTATCATTAGCCTTGACCAATCTACGGTAGAGCTGAAGTTGCACGTCTCTAATCTCATGATAGATAGGATGGTTTAAATACAAGAGAAATTTCAGGTATATGCAAAGGTACTTGGCAAGTAAGCAATAAAATAACTCAAATTATTTGAAAGCTTCAAGGCTTGTAAAGAAGTTTGAAAAATGTGCACTTTTTGTTTGTGTGAAAGATTTGATGTTCACAGGTTTGGAGGGTTCACTGGGGTGAAACATCTCCTTCATTTCTGTCACACAGGCATTTACGCAATTACATGTATGTGCAAAACGGAGGTTGGCCTGGGGATGGTGTTTGGTGTCACCCACATCTGTCCCTTCCTGCTCACCAACCTGTCACACTTCTGACCACACCCAGTTAGTGATGTCACCAGTTATTTTGCAGTTGACAGCTAATGGGAAACACCTGCTTTAACCCATGTGATTCAGTTTGAGCTACAGCAGATCACCCGACATTGTGGCAGTTATATGGAGCTGAAACTGCCAGGTGAGTGATACTGTGGTACTTTCAGACTGGACAGATGCACACATTGCGTAACACCCAGTATTTGGGTGTGACTATTTGAATGCTGTCATGATTATTTCCTCTGAACACTATTGTCACACCAGGAACGGAGTCCATAGCCATGTCTGTCTTTCTGTTGGTCATCGGCATATTCATTGGAGTAGGATATATCTTTCATAATGTTGTAGTGAAGGGGAAACGATGCACCAGCAAAACGAAGCTGCATGGTAAAACAGTGATTGTGACAGGTGAGTTACTTCTTTCTTTCCCCCTCAGGTTATTGGGTGTATTTGTAAACTATGAATAGATGAGGACATAAGGAGCTGGTTTAGAGGTCATGTCCCTGGTCCTGTGTCATCAGTTTAGGATCATTCTGATTTGGTACTCGTTGCCTTGTTCCCATGCTTTTTATTTTAAGGTTTTAGTATCAGTACTATTCTTTGTGACAATTCTATTTAGTGATTACCGGTATTTCTTTTTATTGTAAGTGTGGAATTTCATTGAGGATTTGTCTTGTCAATGCAGAATGTCTTGTATCAGAATGGTGTTAGAATCACATGGAACAGTGCAATACAGTCACATTTATTTGTATTATCTGTTCGACTACAGGCAGCAACACAGGTATTGGGAAAGAGACAGCCATAGACCTGGCTAAAAGAGGGGCACGGGTCATTTTAGCCTGTCGCAGCCAACGGAGAGCTGAAGCTGCTCTGGCAGAAGTCAAGAGGGTGAAAAGTTTATTGAAATTATTTTTTGATAATTGTACATTTCACCACAAAACATGGCAACAATGTTAACATCAATCTGTTTGCCCTTCAGCTGGGTAAAAGCAATGAGGTGGTGTTCATGCAGTTGGATCTGGGGAGTCTGAAGTCTGTTCGCTCCTTTGCTGAAACCTTCTTGAAGACTGAGCCCAGACTGGACCTGCTCATCAACAATGCAGGTGACAATGTTGGAAAAGGAAAAACTATTTTCATAGAACAGGGAGAGATATGAATAATTACCAGGAATAGTGCCCTGCTAATCAACAACGCAGGTTAGCTGCAAGCAATGCCATTGCACAGTTGATATTGATACTGCTAACTGTCATAAAGCTTTGCATAGGTCATTTTACCTTACACTTGTTTAGTGTAGCAGAGGGCCATGCTTCACTTGATGCTTGCCATTACAACGACAAATTACATGACAATTGTCTTAGCTTAATGTACGTATTGCAACCTTATGCACTGGAAATAAATTAGTAGTTTGGTCACATTGTGGGACGCATAAATCATTGGTTTAAATAATGTATTTTTGTGAGCCACAAAAGACCTTAATATTACCAATGTGTCTTAGTAATTTAGACACGTAATTCTTTGCCTGCACGTGTAGTGAGGCTGCACGTTTAGTAATATAAGGGTGCACGTGTAATCTACCTTGGACTAGTTGAGCTGGTACATACCTGTTTGTCTTGTTGCATAGTGAATTTCGACATAAAGACAACGAGTCTGGGAGCCGTGGGAGTGAACGTTTTTTCTCAACTGATTCTTGTAGCTTGGGGTCACCTATTAGGAATTCAAGAGGGTGTCCAGTGATATCATCTGGGCATGTTTTGTTATTAACCCCTTAATGCCCAAAACACTAAATCTCCCAAAAAAAAGTTTTATGGTATAAAATTCAAAATATCTAAATAATATTTAGTTATTGTTCTAAATGCATCAAATTAGCTTTCTACAGTGTTTATCCATAAAAGTCGATATGTACAATGTATTTGATTTCAGATTGGGGCATTTTTAGATATTAACCTTCATGCTCAAAACAGCAAAATCACCTGATTTTTTTAAAAGTGGCATCTGTCGTTCTTTGAAATAACAAAAAAAAAAGAAAAATCTTTTTCTTCACATGACTGCAGTTTTATTTGTAGGTATTCCACAGTAGTTATACGAGAAATCTCAAAGAGAGAACAGTAGTTAAAAACTGCATGTTAGGGAAATTTTTATCATTGGGCCATTTATTGATAGTGTACAGTAGATAGACAGAAGTGTGAGAGAGAGACGGGAGTGACATGCAGCAAGGTCGTAAGTATCGGTACCGCAACACTCCGTCAGGCGGCATTGCAGCCTAGGTGCCTGGACCGCAAGGCCAGCAGTCCGGGCCCCTGTCATTACCCAATCTACTGACCTTAGAGCTGGAGTTGCTGGTCACTAATCTCATAATGATAGTTAGAACGGGTTAAATGCAGAGAGCAAATTCCGGGTATGTGCAAATGCACTTGGGAAAATAAGCGTTAACAAAGAAACAATGTTTCACAGGTTTGGAGTATTAGAGATGGGGTTGAAACATAAACTTCTTTTATGTCACATAGGCATTTACGTGCAGGGCAAAACGGAGGATGGCCTGGGGATGATGTTTGGTGTCAACCACATCGGTCCCTTCCTGCTCACCAACCTGCTGCTGGAGAGGCTGAAGGAATGTGGTCCCAGTCGCGTGGTCAACGTGGCGTCCGTTGCACATAATACAGGAACAATTGACTTTGATTGCCTGAACACCCACAAGGCTCTAGGGTTGGGGGACTCGTTTGTAGCCAGCATGAAGATCTACAGCGACAGCAAGCTGTGTAACGTCCTTTTCACCCATGAGCTGGCTAAGAGGCTACAGGGCTCCGAGGTCACTTGCTACTGCCTCCACCCAGGTTAGCTCACAACTCCTGTGTTTGTATGACCATGAAATGTTCCACACGCAATTCACTTTGCACTGAAGTAGATTAGTGATCAGTGGTGGAAAGTAACATTACAACATAACTAGTACATTTACTCAAGTACTGTACAATTATGAGGTCTTCTTTACTTTACTTGAGTGTGTCCAATCTTCAGTAGTTTTACTTCTTCTCCACTACATTATAGTTTTACTCTAGTGCAATTATTTGAAAACTTTAGTTACTAGTTACTTTATACTATAGGTTTTGATAATTATTAAAAAAAACATATATTAACCACTTCAGCCCTATATACATTTCAGCCGTTTGAAAATTGCAGATCTACAAGCTCACAATGCGTCGCATCGAGCTTGTAGATCTGATATTTTCAAAACCTGAAATGGGACATTCCGCATAAGAGTACTTCCTACTTTTGGGACTTTAAGTATATTATTTTGATAACAATACTTTTGTACTTTTGCTCAAGTACATTTAGAATTCTGGATTTTACTTGTTTCTACATTGTCGTATTGATACTTTTATTTAAGTAAAGAATTGGAGTACTTTTTCCACCACTGTTAGTGATGAATTATTGTGATAAACTACTATTGGAAAAAGAAGCATCACAGAGCAGCCTACAGCTAAGGTATTATATTGTGGCACAATTGGGTGTATAACTACAGTATGCTATTAATGCACACTCTGTTTGTTTGAAGCTCTTTTCTCTCATAAGACAGTCTTTGAAAGCTTTCTTATAAAGAAAATATACTCTGCCACTTTGGAAAGCATCAGTGAATTGGAGAGGGATTGTTTTGTTGTAAATTATTCTAAAATGGCTACCATCAGGCTGCCACATTAGGACCCTTTCATGGTGAATAACTGCGATTTGGAGTAGTCTTTTAACAACAATAGAAATATGACTTCTACTTGAGTAACATAACTCGAATAACAGTACTCCTACGTGAGTAGAATATTCCATTTACAACCCTGCTCACAGTGTAAAATCTGCATTGAAATAAGGGATTTATCATATAATGCCTTGTGCTCACTGATCCTAATGGAGCTTTTTCTATTTCATCAGGAAACATCAAATCTGAGCTCGGCCGGCACACCAGCTCAATTCTGAAAATCCTTATGAAGCCCATCACTGCCTTCTTTTTCAAGACCCCTGTTCAAGGGGCCCAGACCACTCTGCACTGTGCTCTCCAGGAGGGCATCGAACACCTCAGTGGACGCTACTTCTCCAACTGTACAGCGAGGAATGTCTATTCCAAAGCCAGGGATGATGCTGTAGCCAAGAAGCTGTGGGAATTGAGTGAGAGACTGAGTGGACTGTCATAAAGTCTTAACTTATACCTCGTTTGACGTTTTTAAGGTGGTGTTATATTTTCAACTGAAAAGGGCTTATAATAATTCAAGTGGAATAGATTAACCACATGAACCCTAGTGTCCCTATTCTGGGGATGCCATAATAGGAAAACATTTGGTGAAACTGGGCAAAACTTCAGCGAAAATGGCAAGAATCCACAAGCCCAACATTGTGTTGTCCTGTAGAATGGCCAATTTCGGTGAAGAGATTTGTAGAGTGGTAAAAAGGAAGGGACAGACCCCTGGAGGACCCTCGGTCAACGAAGTAGGTTTAAATGTTTAAGTACTGTATGTAGCATGGCATAATCATAACAGTATAAAGCATACAAATAAACCACAAGTCACTGGATTTTTTTTTTTACAGGACCTGTTGGAATGGCCACGAGTTACTGTAATAAATATTGTTGCCTTTTTTGCATGTGTATGCTCTGAAATAACATGTATATATACCCCAAACTGAAACGCTTCACATGAATTAATAATAGAAACCTTTAGCTGAACTGGAACAGATTTGTTTGTAACTGAAAGAAAAGAACGCACAACTCCACACCTATTAAGAAACAAATAAAAATCCTTGAATCCAGTGTCTTTGTTTTCCTTGTTTATAGTTTCTTTATCTTTTCTGAATTCTTAAGTCGCTGAACCTAGCAGAAGCTCTTTGTACTACACTATACACCATGGTCTGCAGAGGGCAGTGAAAGCAAGATATCTTCAAAAATGTAATGGGATACCATCAAGGCTTGCAAGTGTGTGTGTGTGTGTGTGTGTGTGTGTGTGTGTGTGTGTGTGTGTGTGTGTGTGTGTGTGTGTGTGTGTGTGTGTGTGTGTGTGTGTGTGTGTGTGTGTGTGTGTGTGTGTGTGTGTGATTTACAGCATAACTTCTACTGTGCTTCATACTGGGTAAGTAGACCAAGGGGTAGAGACAGACACGGTGATCCAGAATATTGCAGTGATGGATGCATTTGTACTTATTGGTTGGGTTCTAGTGGGAGTTTATGTGATCATTTATAATGTCTGTGTTAAAGGAGCTTCATGCATAAGCAAAGCAAAACTGAATGGGAAAACGGTGATTGTTACTGGTGAGTATTTCTAGTACAATCTGTTAATTCTACTGAAGATAACTGCAGCTTTATAATGTAGTTAATGTATTTGTACATTGTGTTTGGTAATAACTTATATGGATTAAAACTAGTCATTAAACTATGTTGAATAATATTTGGTAAATGCCATAATTCATGTGTGCATCATCAATACTGTGATGCCTGACATGAGACTTCTTTCAGGAAGTAACACAGGAATTGGCAAGGCTACAGCCATAGAACTGGCAAAGAGAGGAGCCAGGGTCATTCTGGCCTGTCGCAGTAAACGGAGAGCTGAAGCTGCTCTCGCTGACATCAGAAAGGTAAGGAGAAAAAAAAGGGGAAAAAAGCTAAAGGGACTTTCTTGCCACTTTGTAATGAATGATGGTCTCCTGCAGGAGAGTGGGAGCAATGAGGTGGTGTTCATGCAGTTGGATCTGGGGAGTCTGAAGTCTGTTCGCTCCTTTGCTGAATCCTTCTTGAAGACTGAGCCCAGACTGGACCTGCTCATCAACAATGCAGGTGACAATGTTGGAAATGGAAAAACTATTTTCATAGAACAGGGAGAGATATGAATAATTACCAGGATTATCTCCAGCACAGCATGTGCCTCAAACTTTGTTTACTAACAATTGCACACATTCTGGTGTACATACCTGGCTAAGAGAACTTCAGTTTTAGCTTCACCCAGCTGTGCTGCCCACAGAGGAATGCGGAGGGGGGAGCAGTTAGGGGTTAAGTGCCTTGCTCAGGGACACATTGCTGATAGCTAGCATCGTACTTGGGACCTCCCGATATCGTACCTGGGACCTCTGAAGACCTCCGGAGTCCAAGACAGGCTCAGTAACCAGAAAACCTTTTTATAATGGATTAAGAAGGGTTTAATCTGGTAAAGAGGATAAGCAGAGGTAGTAATACAATTTCCCTACATGCAATTGCGGAAGTCCCTGGCCAAGGTGGTGGCAATGTCACCCTGTTCAGCTGTAAGTATTCAGGGCGTTCTCCACCGTCATACAATCCAAGGCCCATACAACACTGAACATCTCATTACATTCTGGGTGCTCTTGATATGTTGGTTGAGTGTGAACAGCAGGATCATGAGTAGGCTGTGCCAGCTTTCACCATGCTGTCCAGGTACGCCAGTGGTTAAATGTTTGCCTTTCACACCATACAGCCCTTCCCTCAGCCCAATAGAAGAGTTTTTCTCTGCGTAGCAGTGGAAGATTTATGACCAAAAACACGCATACCAGGGGAAATCTAATAATCTATTACAGGCAATGGAACTGGCCCGTAGTCACATAGCTGTGGAGTGTTGCCAAGGCTGGATCCGGCACACCAGAGTTTTTCCCCCCGTTGCCTGGCAAAGGACAACGTTGCGGACGAAGTCCTCTGTCCGGACCCAGCACGACGTGATGCTGAGGGAGAACAAATCTGTCATTGAGTTTTTGCACAATATTTTGGAATGTATACGGTAATTCATTTAGAGTTTTCTTGGTTCATGCAAGTTCTGTAAAAGTAAAAGACAGAGTGAAATTATGTTTCGTGCCTCTGCTGTACAGAGACGGTGGGTCTGATGACATGTATTCACAGAAATATAAAATAACAGTTGCTGATGGATTTTAAACAATATTCAGGGACAAAAGGTTTCGCAATGAAGGGTCCAGTGGTTTGCGAGATTAGCTCCACTCTCTCTTCCTCTCTCTCTCTCTCTCTCTCTCTCTCACACATGCACACGTTTAGAGACAGCTGACACTTTTCTCTGTCTGTCACAGGGATCGTAATGCAGGGTGAAACAGATGATGGCCTGGGGATGATGTTGGGTGTCAACCACATCGGCCATTTCCTGCTCACCAACCTGCTACTGGAGAGGTTGAAGGAGTGTGGTCCTAGTCGGGTGGTCAACGTGGCTTCTACAGCTCACAACATGGGCAAGATTGACTTTGACCTACTGAAAAGACACAAAAGGCTGGGCGTGGGCCACTCAATTTTACAAATATTTAAGACCTACAGCAACAGTAAGCTGTGTAATGTTCTCTTCACCCATGAGCTGTCCAGGAGACTGCAGGACACAAAGGTCACTTGCTACAGCCTCCACCCAGGTCAGCTGCTGCTCTGACTGGTTACATATTTTTATTTCAAAGTGACACTTCGGTAGAGGTTTGCAACGAGGTAACTGCTACTGCAGAGATCTCTTCATGTTGATTAAAAGTTAATATTCCAAAATAGACTCAACATGACACGACTTAAATTGCACACTGAATCAGGTCTCAAAGTCACTCTTTTAATATGCAACATTTGCACAAAAAGCAGATGATGTCAATGTATAACATTATACAACACAGACCGTTATACAACACAGACAGGTCTGCAGATCTAGTCTGGATCTTCTTCCCAATTCAAATGGTAAAATAATGGATTGGAAAATATTCAAGGAGTGTATTCCTTGGCCTCCTGGCAGCGTGCACTGATTGGTCCAGTGCTTTGTAAGATTATCCCTAAGCGAGTGCGTGCGCACACACAAACACACACACATGGATGAGAAAAAAAATTCTCACTTTTTAAAACAAGTTACATTGTCCAACTTGTGTGGTGAAGTGAAGTGAAATGCACATTGATATTTGAACTTATGGACTGTATGTCTTTGACTTTGACCCTTAGGTGCTGTCAACACTGAGCTAGGCCGTGATGCCAGCAAGCTCCTAAAGCTGTTTTGGAAACCTATCTCTGTACTGTTCTTAAAGACCCCTGTTCAAGGGGCCCAGACAACTCTGCACTGTGCTCTTCAGGAGGGTATCGAACACCTCAGCGGACGTTACTTCTCTAACTGTACAGTGAGGAATGTCTATCCTAAAGCCAGGGATGATGCCTTAGCCAAGAAGCTGTGGGAAGTGAGTGATAGACTGAGTGGACTGTCATAACATCTAACCTATTCTTTTCATATACTTATATTTTCACTTAAAGCACCCACTGACCCAATTAGTGACTTAAAATCACATTGTTGTACTTGTTGTAATACATTATAACAGTGATTATAATGCAGAATACAAGTATTATCATATAATGTATCACAGATGAGAATTATTCTACACTATGATCCTGGTTAAAAGAAAAAGTAAGTTGACCAATGATGAAGTATGATATTTGACCTAAAGTCAATGGTCATAAGTACTTACAGTATATGTGCTTATAAATATACAGTGATACATGCAAGCTGTAATGCATTTTAAGTGTTTTTTATAAATAATGCATCTTAGACATGGGCTTCATAGAAGTTGTTACCGATATGATTTTTTTAATGACCTGGAAAACTAAAATAGCATAAATAAAATAGCATAATTCCAGACCTATTAAGATGCATGAATAAATAAAATCCTTGAACCCATTGTTGTTTGTTTGTATTTTATCAATTTTCTGATTTCAGTGTCTTTATCTAGTAGAAGCAATATGTACTACACTACAACTCAACTCCTGGCCTGCTGCAGTGAGTGGTGAATGAAAGAGATCTGCCAAATAGAAGTGTGCTCGCATCGACAAAGGGGTGTGTTTGTGTGATTTCAACTCTCACCCACTATGAATGAAGCACAATGGAAAGGCTTTAAATAAGTAGGCCAACTGGTTGATGCAGACAGAGTGTGATATCCACAATATGATGGATGCATTTGTACTTGGTGGGGTTCTAGTGGGAGTTTATGTGATCATGTATAATGTTTGTGTTAAAGGAGCGTGTGTCATGCACAAGCAAAGCAAAACTTAATGGCATAACAGTGATTGTTACTGGCTGTTAATTTTACTTAGGATAGGAAAGGGACTGCACCCTTATAATGTAATTAAGGTATTTGTAGAAAGTAGTAGTTCAATTAACCATGTGATTGCATAACATTTGGTGGATGATATAGTGCATCATCCATAATGATGGAATATATTATTAGTATTTTGCATGGGGTAGTAGGCCTACTAACCGATTAGCCTGCGCTATGTTCGATATGAGGACAGAATATTTCTTGTAGGACAAACCTTTTTCAAAGGAGGCCACATTAGAAATCATCAATATTTAATATCAATGGTCTTTTGTCAGGTGTGTTCTCTGAACACACTTATTTCACATTACCAAAAGTAACCAGACGTGCAAGGTAAAGAAATACAATGAAATAGCCTTCTTTGACCCCTTCAGAATGAGACGACGGGGAACAAGGAATCCTGTCAATTTATACTCTGGGAAAATATTTGTATTTGACAGTGCTGGTGGGCCGTTTATGTAGGAATTGATTGATTGATAGAAGAGTTTATTAGCAAAAGTACAGTTTCATGACAGCACAAATCACTGGTACAAGGTCAACTAAAAGGAGATCCTAGTAAGCTTTACAGTTTATTTACACAGGAACCACTTTATGTATCTCATATAACATTGAAAGACAGACGGATAGAACATAGTACTTTACATAGGATAACATCAATTACAAAAGCAGAAAATGGGGAGAAAAGGGGAGGGGGGAATGGGGGCTTAGTCTATTTACAAGTCTCAAGTAGCAGAGCCTGAAGTTGACTTTTCATACCAATTTTGAAGGAGTCTAGGGATTTGCACTCCTTTAAGGCTTGCGGAAGTGCATTCCACATGTTGGTGGTATAGCAGGAGAACGAATTAGAGCCTTTTATAGTGTTAAATCTAGGTTGAACATGATTAGTGGAGCTTCCTCTGGTGTTGTGATCGTGGACAATGGACATCCTTGACCTTTAGGAAGTAGTTTGTCAGGTACAAGAGTATCTTGAATGTGTTGTGTATCTTGTACACCAGGCCCATTGCAAGATGCTGTACTCTGTCAGCTACTTTGAGCAATAGAATTGGTTTGGAGAGTAATTCTGGCCTGTCGCAGCAAACAGAGCTGAAGCTGCTCTTGCTGACATAAAAAAGGTGAGAGAAAAGAACCCTAAAGCTGATGGGATGTTTAGAGGGTGGATTTGACCCACTAATGGCTTTATTTATTTAGTTATATTTACTTTACTATACAAAGGACAAAGTCCATAAAAATTAATGCAACTGCACAAAGTTTATCTGTACACACCTGTAGTCAAGAGCTGTGTCAAAGCACACTCTCGCACAGTGTCAACGCACACATATGATACACCTAAATCTAACACACAATTCAATTCAATTCAAAGGGCTTTATTGGCATGAGAAAACATACATACATTGCCAAAGCAGATACAACAGTAACACACACCCATAATGAATTTGATTAGCTGCAGACTATCTCTTCTTGCATCATGGTGTATGTAGCCTACTATAAGGTCATTCTTGTGCAACCTGCTTTTACACACAACAATAATTGAGCTTAGTAGACATGCCTCAACGGATGCATGCTGAGGTCTGCTATTGCACTGTTGCAGACTTGCAGCGGAGTTTGTCTGGACTAACCTATGAATTGGCCTTTGGACTAAAACATTGTAAAATCACCTTTGTCCCAATGATGTCAATGTCAATAAACTTTTCTGTGTGTTCCCCGTCCAACATTTTGCCTCCCTCCAGTCTCCCTGGTTGCACCATAATGATGTAATGACAGTGCCTTTTCTTACATTCACAGAACCCCACATTTTCATAACATGCTCCAGACAAAAAAGAACGATAAAGGGCGAGCATGCCTCCTGGCAGAGATTTGCGTGCTACTGAGCACACCTTTATAGTTGTAGTTCAAACATTGCAATTTCCTCTCTATGTCAGGAGATGGGGAAAAAAATCACAGTCACACCCAGTGTGAAGTGAGCGGTGCCTTTCATGAGCTAAGTAATAAGCAAAGCTTATTGGCCAATGAGCATTGTGTGGGACAAAGCCAGATGTAGGAGCGGTTAGCTTTTGACGTATTTTGTATTTATTTATATATACATTATTCTGTTGTTATTACCTATGCTGCTGCATTGTCTGAAGGACGCCAAACCAAAATAAGTTGTACTCTTATGTACCTGTACACAAGATGTAACAATAAAGTACAACCTTGAACCTTGGTGCCTCACAGCTGCATTCTTATAGACTGGCCTCCTATAGTACTTTGTGCCTATTTCACCTAAACAATAATGCAGCTAGTAGAGACCCCTGCATATTGATTACATCCTCTTCGGTGTTTGACAAAGCATTGCTATAAATGGAAATGTCTGTTCTTACATTTCATTCTATTGGTCTGGATCAATCCCTTTAACCACTTGAACTTATATACTTCGTTAACTGGGGTCCCCCAGGGGTCTATACTGTATGCTCCCCTCCTTTTTCCCCCCTTCACAACAAATCTTATCACCAAAAATAGCCAATCTACAAGCTCACAACACAATTGTGATCTTGTAGATTTACTATTTTCGCTGTATGTTTGGCTATTATGACATGCCCAGAACAGAGAAGCTTGTTGTTAACAACTTAAATAGCATCGATCGAAGCTAGTATATTAGAGGGGTTTAACTGGGATATCTTTACACAAGTCCAGACAGTCTCTCACTTAAATCCCAGAGCTTCTTAGCCACAGCATCATCCTTGGCTTTGGGATAGATGTCTTCGACTGCACAGTCACTAAAGTAGCATCCGCTGAGATGTTCGATACCGTCCTGGAGAGCACAGTGCAGCGTGGTCTGAGAACCCTGAACAGGGGTCTTTATGAAAGGCATGAGCTTCATAAATATTGCAAACCCGGTGGAGTGGCGGCCAATCTCAGTTTTAACTGTACCTAAAAGATAAATAAATAATAACATAAAAGAATTGTACAGAGGACATTATTTTAGAATGACTGTCATAATGTACCTGCCATGACAATATCTAGTTAATACATGATTTACAATATAATGTTGGGAATGGAAATATATCACAAATTCATGTAATACATTATCCTAAGCTCATAATGTATGTATTTCATAGCAGTGGTTCTCAACCTGTGGGTCGACCCCCAGGTTGATTCATGATTCTGGGGGGTCCCCCAGATAAATAAATAAACATTTCAATTTTAAATGAAATTAAAAAGACCATTACTGCATCAAAAGTAATCAATCAACTATACTATAAAAACTGGTGAAACATTGGCCAAATAATAAGAAATAGTCAAACATTGTGAAAATACGCAACGCAAGGCATTGTGAGCTTGTAGATCGTCTATTTTCACAATATTTATCTGTGTAAGCGAGTCAAATTACATTTCTCAACTCCTATAATTGCAAGTGCTTATCAGGGTGGCGGGTCCCCGGGGCTATTTTGGGGGTCCCCAGTTCAAATGTGATTATTTTGGGGGGTCACAGCCTGAAAAGGTTGAGAACCACTGATGTAGAAGAATACTGAATTAACCTGGGTGAAGGCAGTAGCAGGTGACTTCTGTGCCATGTAATCTGTTAGCCAGTTCTCGGGTGAAGAGGACGTTGAACAGCTTGCTGTTGCAGTACATCTTCAACAATGCTATCCAGCTACCTCCCTCACCAAGAGCCTTGTGAGTGTTCAGGTAAGTGAAATCAATCTTGCCCATCTTGTAACCTTTAGACGCCACGTTGACCACCCGACTGGGACCACTCTCCTTCAGCCTCTCCAGCAGCAGGTTGGTGAGCAGGAAGGGACCGATGTGGTTGACACCCAGGATCATCCCCAGGCCATCCTCTGTTCTGCCCTGCATGAAGATCCCTAGTAGATACAAAACTAATAAATAACTAAAAAATATTATCGATGGGATATGGCCTAATTTCCGGGTACTATTCAGCAGCAGTGGACATAAACCATAATGTATTTAGGAAGTTGTTAGCAAAGACACTTTGTACATATGTTTACATTTGCATTGTCATTTTTGTCACCTGCATTGTTGATAAGCAGATCCAGTCTGGGCTCAGTCTTCAAGAAGGTTTCAGCAAAGGAGCGAACAGACTTCAGACTCCCCAGATCCAACTGCATGAACACCACTTCATTGCTCCCACTCTCCTGCAGGAGACCATCATTCATTAGAGTGGCACAGGCTAAATACATTTTAGTCCCTTTAGCTTCAGGGTTCTTAGACACTAAAGACTATAGACAGAAAAGATGTGTAAAACTCGATTACAAGCAGCTGCTTCCAGAAATTAATTAATTTGTCATCATCATTTTTGTCCTTTAACTTAAAAAGAAATATATATATATATATATAGGCCTATATACTAACAATATACTAATATATATATATATATATATTATATATATATATATATATATATATATATGTATATATGTATATATAGGCCTATATATATACTATTTTGAATTGTACCTTTTTTATGTCAGCGAGAGCAGCTTCAGCTCTCTGTTTACAGCGACAGGCCAGAATGACCCTGGCTCCTCTCTTTGCCAGTTCTATGGCTGTAGTCTTCCCAATTCCAGTGTTGCTCCCTTAATTAACCAACATTGGGTTCTTAGCCAATTTCTGCATCATTGATAGAGCAATAATACAGATCATAGCAGAATGGGTCATGTTTCTTTTAGCATAAATTAATAGTCAGCCATCACACATGACTGTGTGTTGCCTAGAACTGGAGGATTGATTGTGGGGTCATGTGATCAGTGACATCATGAAGATGTAGGCTCTTTGGCATGCAGAGAAGAAAAATATGTACAGTATGTACAGAGTTCTTCCCTTTCTCTTAAGAAAACAAAAAACGATGGAGCATGCACCAAACGAATTCCACACACTGTTTTACACTTGCAAACCTGTGTGATCAGTGATCACTGATCAGCACTGTGATGTCTGTGACAATAAAGTTGATTCTGAGAAGAAGAAAAAAACAAGCAGGGTTAACTCACCAGTAATAATCACCGTTTTCCCGTGGAGTTTTTTGCTGCTTTGGCACGTAGGCCCTTTGATTCTATAATACATTATCACATAAGTAACTTGTGCAACCAATAACAGCCCAGCAGCAAGTACAAGGGTATCCATTTGGTATACAGTGAATCACACGTATGTGTTTGTTGGTCATACAGCAGTTGAGGGGGCAATATGCAGTGTAGTTATTACAATCTTACACAGCAAAAACAGACTGGCTGCCATGGGACACCGAGCCTAGTTACACAACCTGCCAACAGTGCCAAGGGAGGACTTCCAGGACCAGTGGTGTAAAGTAATTAAGTGCATTTCCTTAACTACTGTACTTAAGTACAATTTTGAGGTATTTTTAACTTTCCAATTTCCAATAGGCTACCTTTACCTCTACTACTCCTCAGAGGCAAATCAGTTACTTGTTTTTACTACAATTATTTGTAGCTAACTGAGTAGCTTACTTTTTCCACCACTGTCCATGACAGTAGCATACCTTGCATCTTTGAGGAATTACTGCCATCTACTGGAGTTTATTTTGGGCTCTTGATTGAACACTAAACAGAAATCACACAAGTTGAAAACTAAACCAGACACTTTTCGAATTCAGGTCCCCAGCCAAATCATGACTCATGAGTAGTCATTTCACTATTGTCACGCTCACGGGGCAACCCGTGCCCTATCAACACTAAAGACTCCACAGTGTAAAGTTTAAATGGACCATTAGCCTACTTACACAAACCATTAGAGTTTGCTTACAGCACACTGCACAGCTGCACACTGCACAGCTGCTAATTGACTGTCATCAAGATGGCTCAAGAAGACTGCGTGTCAGCTGGGGGTGGGTCTGTTTCAGTGTGTAGGCTGTTAGTCATACTTGGTTTTATCTGTAATTATTTTTGTCTAACGCTAACGCTAACGCTACTGTTGTTTGAGAATTATTTGATACCTGCAAATGGCAATGCATTTAGAGTTTGTTCAACATGTCATTGGCCAACTTACAATTATAATGAAAATAAAATAACTTGAAATTATAGCCTAGATACACATACATTGCTATTAAAAATATGTTCCAACCTCCCCATATTAATCTGTTTCTCATGTAAATTTGTGACAATAATCATATCAGAAGCTCTTGCTGAATCATTAGAAATTACTCAAATGTATAATGATTCTGTCTTATGCAGCATTAGACTTATATACTATGCTCTGTGCCAATAAATAAATAAAATACAAACGTAACCTTGTCCTATCCATCTTCTAATCTTGTTTATTCTAAGCCGTGACATCATTTTGTAGGCAGAGGAGAATCTGCCCCCAGAGCATTTTCTGTCCCTCGCTATTTCAAAAAACAACGACTAAAAAATAACGACTAAAGTATAATTCTAACACTTTCCTTTCAACAACAAAGAGAAGAAAAATGTGTAAATAGTAAAAATAGTAAAAATATTCACGGAAACTGGGGGCAGAAATTCTCCTCTGCCTACAAAATGATGTCATACTTAACAGCCCCCATAGTGGTCCCCGGACCTCATATTGAGAACCACTGGTCAATGTCACATGTCCTCTGAGCGGGACCAATTGGGTTCAGTTCCTGGTTGCGACAACGTTTTCCATTGGTCACAAACCATCCATGTGTATGCCGGGCGCGAAGGAGACGTAGCGACAGATGTAAACAGTATCTTTGTCCGTAGTTTAGAGGATTTTATTTTGTATAACCGTATCAGAATAACCTTATAACCAACTACACAATGGACTGCAACCATGACTCCAACCGATGAAAGAGTTGGCGAGCTCAGCTGTAACTTGTTAGCTTATCACCCACGGTGCTGACTGCTGAGCCTAGCACTAGCTAATGATAGCTAGTTAGTCTCAATTGGTTCCAATCAGGTTGGTTCAAGTTATTGAACTGTTTTCCAGACAGTCCGGATTGCCGTTATAACCATTTTAACCGCCGTGCTGCATACGGATAAACGGTTACCTACCATAGCTGTCATGTTTGAGTTTCTTTTAGCTGACGCATTGCTCACCAGATTTCACTATAATTAATTGTTGTAACTTTAACGTACTGTAACGTTAACATTTCACTGTAAAATCCAATCCAATATTAATTTAACTCGGAGTATAGAAATCGAACTACGTAACTATGAGAGTATGGAAAGGTAACCAAATGACAGGTACATTTGGCTCCATTTCTACACTCATAGTTACACTTTCGTAAAGGTCCATTTGTACACACTCGCAGTTACATTAACACCCAGGATTCTATAGTAGCCCATTTAGAATGAATAATAACCAGTGTTGAATTTCTGCTTTGCAGAGACCTATGAACATGGCTTCTTCTTCGCCTGCGGTGGAATACACCATTGGAGGGGTCAAAATCAATTTCCCATGCAAAGCCTATCCTTCCCAGCTGGCCATGATGAACTCGGTGAGCAAGCATAGGCCTACTCACAATTCCAACAATATCAGCTACTTATGTGATTAGCTAGCATGTTGATTGTATGGCCATGAAGGCCCATTCCCACTGGGCCACATAACAGATAAAAAATGTCTTTCTCCAGATAAATAAAATCTCTTTCTCCATTCAAGTGGATGGTAAGATACAGATAAAAATATTTATCTGTCACAGATATTTTTTTTTATTTTTGTATCAGTTATCTGGCCCAGTGGGAATGGGCCTATGGTGTCACACTACGGGGCTCAAGGGTAGAGTGGCCGGATGGGAACCACGCGGTCCCAGTTCGACCATGGGCTCCCCCAGAGTCCCCCTTGAGCAAGACACTGAACCCCTAATTTCTCCCGATGTGCAGGTTGGTGCCTTGCATGGTTTCCTCCGCCATCGTTTTATGAACGTGTTTGAATGTAATGCACAATCTATGTAAAAATAAGTAATGATGATCAGACTCAGCCCAGTATCTAATCAACTAACCAAAAATATGTTTGTTACTGGCGCTCAAATGTGGCCTTGCATGTACTGCTACTGTTGCCATTGGGCTTTAAATGGACAATTAATTGTACTAGACCTTACCCGTTCGAAGATATGTGCTCCAAAATATGTGCAGAGTGTGGGTTGTGGGGAAAGTTACTGTGGTGCGTGCGTGAGAATATGTGGGAGCATCATAATGTAAGGAGCAGCTCATGGAGGAGTGTATATTTATGATGCAAATAATTTAACAGCAAATTTAGGTGAATAGAAGTATGAATGCGCTTGCTCCACATAGTTTTTTCATACCCGTTGGAAGATGAGACACACATCAAACGCACCTGGTAAAAGCGAGAGAGAGAGAGAGAGAGAGAGAGAGAGAGAGAAAGAGAGAGAGAGAGAGAGAGAATGCACATTCCTAACTGTGAGAGAGGGGTGTGTGTGTGGGGCTACAGATCCCATGGCCTGGAGGAACGGACCGTAACCATGACAACAGGCAAAGAAAACGCTAATAAACAGCTTTAATTTGGGAGAAATGAAATTCGGGCTCCGTCACCGTTGGTAAAATGCTAATGGCCAATACCATGTGAACTTTGGGATCAGTTGCTGAAGCGAGTGAATAGATAAACGTAGATAAGCGTGAGCGTTAGAGCGTTAGAGTGTGAGTGTGTGAGTGAGTGAGTGAGTTTGGTGGTTTATCTGATAGATTGTTGTTGACCCTAACACTAAATGGAATTATAATTGTTTCTTTGTACTGTAGATAGTAAGAGGTCTTAATCATGGCCAACACTGTCTACTAGAGAGTCCAACAGGAAGTGGAAAGAGCCTGGCCCTGCTCTGCTCTGCTTTGGCCTGGCAGCAAGCCCAGTCTGGTAGGACTGCTCTTTTATAAGACACTCGCAATAAATGGTCACTGATTCTCCATGAAATCAGGTTGTCTTAAATCAGCAGTCTTTGGAATATGAGGTGTGATATGTTGTTTGTCATGGTCATGACCCTGTTTCACGTTTTTACAGTCAAAACCGAGGAAGGAGCCACCTCCCAGGATTGCAAAAGCCCTTCTGAGGGCAAGACGCATACAGAGGGTAACAGTAAGAGTCCAGATGTCACCACCCCGTGCCAGTGTGCCTGCCACACCAGTGCAGTCTGTGCCCCTCCCACACCCAAACCAAATGTTGTGGACTTAACAAAGTCACCAGACAAAGTGGAACAGCTGCAGCCCTCGACCTCTGAAAGTGGTAAATATCGCAGAAGGAAATTTCAGAGAGGGAATATGTGTTTTTCACATGCTGTATTTGCTCAACATTGTTTAAATGCTAACTCTGTATTTCAGTGTCCCCACCAGAAGAATTCAAGTTAAAGAAAGAGTCATTGGCTTCCCGTCTGTCTGAAAAGATGCATACCTCCCTCAACTCTGACCATGAGACAGATGACTTTCAGCCAGAAAGGAAGCGCATTCGCACTCCTGCCGTTGAGGCCAAGGTAGCCAAACATGAAGTTATGCCCTCCCCTCCCCCTGTCCATTACAATAAGTGCTATTCGTGTACACCAGGGCAGGATAAAACGTTTATGCCGACCTGTCAGTGTGGTTGATTTATCTATAAATTCAAGAGCTATTTCAATTGTCTTAATCAGCTAGCTACATTTGGGCATTTTGGTGGTTCAACTAGTTGGTACTAGGGTACTACATTGACACAGACCTATTCATGGATTCATCATAATCTCAAATCCGGCTCATGTGTGTCATCTCCTCTCCTACCCATCTCTCTTCAGGTGGCTTGTTGCGAAGTCACAGACACAAAGTTACAATAAACGTAACAAAAATGTTTTCACTGCTGGTGGATATGCAAATCCTGACCTTTACCTTTGAAGATTTAATGATTTGTTTTGTACTGTCATGTTTTGTCCTTCAGAATTGTAAAAGGAGGTGCGGGGACCGTGGGGTGATGTTCATAGATGATGAGGAGGATGATTTAGACATTGGCCCTCGGCCGCCGGGGGCCCGAAGTTGGAAAATGGAGCTGAGCAGCCAGGCCCAGGCTGTGGAGAAGACCTCACAGTGCTGTGTGAGTACACTTCTGAGACCCTAGATATGGACAGCTTGTGGTTAGAGTGAGAATCCTAAGCTTGATATTTGAAATATTGTCAGCCTTTACTAGTGCCACTAGGTGGCAGTACACTCCACGCAATTTACAAGCTTAAAAAGCTAAATACATTTTTGTGTTGTTGCCAAAAGAATAGAAGGGATTAACTTAAAACTTATGAAGTAGTTTTGCATTAGTGCCGTAGATGTCCTTTAGATGTATTTATTTGAGCATCAAATCAAGTGTTCATACTCTTCAATACTGACGCTGATTCTTCATTTTTCTGGGAAGGAAGAAAGATTTATTTAATGTAAATGTAATACCAAAAAGATTTATAAAGAGTAACTTGCAATACAATCAACAGTCACAGCGAACTCAAAGGTGGCTATTTCACCTATTGAGCCAGAGTCAGACCTATCAGTTTGCAGGAACCAGATGAAATTTCAGCATTTCCTGCAGCACTTTCCTTTTCGTTCCAATCTGAGCAGAAGGCAGTCCAACATCACAGCTCCCAGTGAAGTCCACAACAGGTGGATGGATAGCGGCACATAGTACAGTCCAGCTTGTTGAAGGTGGCACAAAGCTTGGCTCAGGAGGGATGGGGAGCGCTGGTGGTGATTGATCGCTGATTGGAGAACATATATTTATATTCCAGATCCCGTCTTAAACTATTATGTAATGATATATTACATAACATGTTTTTACATTCAAATTACATACATATTTAGTTTTTATATTGTAATGTACAGTACCGCGGACAATAGCAGACCTACAAGTGAGCTTGTACTGTAGGTCATACAACAAAGTATAGATCAGGCTTTGGTGGCAACACAGGTTTATGACAACTTGACCAAATGCTCTTCCTGAAGTTTGGGCGGATAATATAATGGGGCAAAAATTATCTCGTAGACCTCCAAGTACCCCTGAAATAAGTAAGAAATTATTTTGTTACTAGTACGGGTTAAAGCTGCATTGTGCAATATTTTTTGATTTTCTTAAAGCCTGGAAATGTACTGTGTATATAATATTTCTTTGATACACTACTACAAAACGTTTATTTGCAATTATGTGTGGTAGACCTCTTAACTCATTTAGTGCCCCTGAAATTAACGGATTATAAAGTCCACGATGCCACCTTCAGGCTGGCATCACCACCGTTATCTTATTTTGAAGGCCAGAAGTCCACAGCGCAATCACTTCCGGTCTGACGTCATCGGGTCCTGCGCCGGAACCGATCCTTGTCCACGTGGAGTTGTGTAATGGCGGACCGGGAGCTTTTATACATGTATAACATAAGCGAGCATCTGCCTCCATCCTAGCTTCTAAAGTGTAGTTTTGAGATAATGGACATTAAAGATGAGATCCTCCGTCCACCTCAATGTTATGGATGGGACTATTTTGTGCTCGTGGTGCCGTGATGATGCGAAATCAGCGACGGATTTCGTCTCCGGACCTCCGGCCATTCTTCTCGGTAATGTATCCGCCGTTACAGTAATATATTACTTTTCACGGGTATACTCGGGATTGGCACTGCGGATACTCTATTACATTTCACAAGTCTTCGCGGGATTGGCACTATATGAGTTAATTACATTGGTGGTCAAGAGTGTCGATGAATAATCCATGTTACAGCATTCATCCCACGTCCCACAGACCCGACCCAGGGTTACTTATAATCATTACACAAGCTCAGAGTGAAAGCTTGTTCTCGTATAGCGCTCCACACAACGGGGTAAACTCCCACAGCCGCATCCAATACTGCCACAGGTGTGTGGCTTGGATTTGGACCGGAGGATGGCGGGAGGTGGAAAAAGAGGAGGAGGGAAAGCGAAGAGTCGAAAGAGCGCGGCCGTCTCTGGTTTCCCCGCAGCTACCTGACCCTGGCTCTTTTGTCCCACGAGCGCTGACTGACGGCCTGAATGGGGCCCTTTGAAGCAAGCTCCAGTTTTAATTAAGAGGGTTTGCCTCGCTTGGGCCGATGATCTGTGAAAGCCACGGGGATAAATATTGAATGGGGTTCACCCGCTGGTTAGTGCGCCCCAGGGATAAACAGGTGCGTTGGAGGGCGGATATTCGCTGAGGGCCCCTACCCACACGGTGTGCCCATGCAGGGAGGAGAAGGAGGAGGGGGTTAGGTGTCCCATGTCTTCCGAGGTATTGGGTATTGGAGCCCACCCTTATTGGAATGCATTCCAAGCCTTCGAAGGCCGAGGAATGAGGAGCAAATTGGCGTCCAGCGAGAGGCGCCAGTGACACAGAGCCGGCCCACAGCCTGCGGCCCCTCAACGCCCTTTGACTGGCCCCCCGGAGTGTGAGATTTCCATCTCTCAGGTGTTGGCAGTGGGATATAGCAACAGCAGCAGAGAGGCCTGGGTATCGTTACCTGTGAATACTCTGAGGTATTCAGTGACACCACTGAACTTAGCCCCAATCCCACCTATTCCCCCTATTTGAAAATGCCAGTCGAATTGTGAGTGTCCATACATAGATTATTAGCCAGGTACACACCTGGTAACCTGACAAGAAAGGTGTACTGTTGCAAAATGCTGTGTGTTAATAAGATGCATCAATTCTCTCAGGTCCCATATAGTGTGACAGCGAAAGTGGAGCTTTTTCTTCAGTGGCGTCACCCAAGAAACAACACCAGTGGAATTGTCCGGTGCTGAATGAGTTGGTGTGTGCTTGCTGCTAGCAGAGATGGTGCCCTATTTGCCCCTTTCGACAGTTATCTACATTCCTTTCCAGGGGGTGTCTGCTCTCGGCTGTGGGGCCAAGCTTGAAACCTTGTCGTACTGGCATCTCGGTAGGCAGGCGCGTAAAAAGATACCCTTGTGTCAGCTGTTTCCTGCTGCTGCCTCTTGACAAGGGCCTCTATTCATCAGCGGGCCCTTTTTCCCGCACCCCCGCCTACCCCTCCTCCCCCCACCTGCCGATGAATAAGTAATTATTGGCCATCTTGGGGCAGGATATTTGGATGGCTCTATTTAATGTGGCAGTAGCAGGTAAGGTGATCAGACCCGGGGCCCGGGCTGTGGAGCGTAACTGTTCCAGAGGAGAAAGGTAACCTGAGCCGGTGTTGGGGCCCCGCGGCACCTCTGTTTATTTTTCACATGGGCTCAGAGCTCCTTATCCCTCTTAACTCTGAGGGACAGCTCTCTAAGGGCTCTCTTTGGCCTCCACTCCATCACACATTGTAATATTTGATGGGCAAACATGCCTGGAGAGGGTGACTCGGCGGGTAACATGACCCCCTCATCTCTCGTCAGAAGTGCTGGCTTCAGATCGCCGGTGTAAGTTGTAATGCACGGCATCACATAGCATTCATTTTTACATGTAACCTTACCGGTTGGACGTGGCGGACTGTATAATTCACTGGGAGGAATAGCTTTGCTAAGCTTGGAATTTCTATTTTGTCCAAATAAATGAAGAAGAAATCAGGCTAATTGTTATTTTCTTTCTTTCTAAAAGACAATACCACTTCCTCATTTGGTGTCATTACCTCTCCCACAGAGCAAAGTGCCAGAACATCAAGTTGTATCTTAATCACCTTATACACCTCTGCCAAGAAGGTAATGTTTTTGCCGCTGGTCATCCGTCTGCCCGTCTGCCTCTGTTGGCAGTAGGATATGTCAAAGTTGGATTGATTTGCACAAAATCTATGGAAAGCTGGGCCAAGAATCAACTGAAAATCTCTGAGTAGGCGTGGCATACTACAAAAGGAAGTTTAACATAACTCCACTAAACTTTGAGGAAAGGCATGTCAACAGGAAAGGAAGAATTTAATCATTTGTCACACTGATTGGAGGTCGACCTCCATGGCAACACCCCCTTCCATTTTTGTTGGTCTCCAAAAGGCATCTTTGTTGGATCCCATCAGACTTGGCTCGGAGCCACCAGCTAGCCTTGGGCAGTATTGAAATTCCCTGTCAGACTATTGCTTCAAGACCAAAGATGGTCCCCCCAAGAATCGGATAGCGGAAATTATGGCAGATTTCTCAGGGGTCCGCGGAATAACAGTAATGGCGGCGGCGGTAAAACATGATACTGTATAGTTATTACTACTATAATATTATAAACGATTTGTACATGGTGAGGACAACTCTGGGTTTTGGGCTTTGCTTCACAGGGCCCTGGGGGACTAGTTTGACTGACGGACCCGTTCAGTGCCTAATTTTAAATAGTCCTACTGAATCTGTGTCCTGACTCCTGACCTATAGTTCCTCACAAAACATTCTGAAAAGGTACAGGTTGCAATAACCCTTAAAGGGGAGAACCACCCATTTTCAATATTGAACTATGTCATTAATATACCTTGAGTGGAAATAAGAAAAAAATCCCCCCACTTCTTTGTTGCCTAGAACTGGAGGATTTATTTGGGGGTTTGGCTTGCAAAGTACACCGTTCTGATGTTCTCCTTAACCTATTTAGAACTGAGGCCGATAATAAAAACGCTTTCTAAATCTTTTTTTTTTTAAATGTACTTATTAAAGAATTACAAAAACAAATGATGTTGCTACATATACTGTACATAGCAACAACCACCCCAAAAGGCGATCCCAGATGGAAACCCATAGGTGATCACAGCATGGTGCCTCTAAGCACTATTTTACACAATAGGTATGTGTCAATTTTTTTAAACTTTCATATATTTTAGATTCATTGTGCATGCAGTGAAACATTCAAAAGCTTTTTTTGTTTAAATTTGGATTTTTATGGCATACAGCTCATGAAAATCTAAAATCCATATCTCAAAATATTAGAATATTCCACACGACCACTCAAAAGAAAGATTTATAACACAGAAATGTCAAACTTCTGAAAGGTTTTGTTAATTTATGTGGTACTGCTGAGGTGTCACTTTGTGCGTAAGTTGACAAGCTTTATGGAGATGATGATTTCCTTTTGCCAGAAGCACTTGGAACCTGCCCACAGAGCCAAAACTACTTGTAACTGGTGTACTGACCATGTTATTACTGGTCTTAACTGACCAGCAAACTGGCCTGACCTGAACCCCACAGAGAATCTGTGTTGTGTTGTCAAGAGGAAGATGAGACACCAGACTCAACCACACAGATGAGCTTATGGCCTCTATCAAAGCAAACCTTGGCTTCCATAACACCTCAGCAGTACCACAGGCTGATCACCTTCATGCTTTGTTGCTTTTGTTCAAAAGTATTCCATACCAAGTACTGAGTGCATAAATTAACACAAACTTTCAGAGTTTTGTCATTTCTGTATTATAAATCATTCTTTTGAGTGGTCATGTGGAATATTCTAATATTTTGATTTTCATGAGCTGTATGCCCTAAAACCTTTGAATATTTCACTGCATGCACAATGAGTCTAAAATATATGAAAGTTCATTTTTATTTATTTATTATATTACAGAAGAAAATGAACTTTTACACAATATTCTAATTTTGTAAGAATGTGGAATTTAACCTTTCATAGGCACCATAGTATTTTAAACCATGAATGATGATCGCTTCTTGTATTGTTTTTTGTTTGTTTGCCTTTTCACAAAAGGCAAACACTTTATGGACAAGTTGCCTCCTTGATGGGTGTCTGTGCTCTCGTGAGCCCATATTCTAGTTTAGTTTTATTTTCAAACTTGAGATTCTCTCACTTCTCATCAAAGCATCACGAGCCACATTATCTATTCATATACTCAAACCTTTTGATGTCAATAACATGCACAGACAGAAACCTTTGGCTTCACAGTGAATGGGAGGTTGACCCTGGAGGCTCGTAGATCGAGCTCCTCCACTCAAACGGCATCTGTTCCATTATACTGCTACCTGAATAGAATCCCAAAATGTCTTGTTTCCTGAAAATCATCTGGGGTACTGACAGTAGTTCATGCTCGTCTTTCATATTAGAGGCTGGATGGATCTAACACACAGTGAGGTGGAGCAATACAAAAGGAACTATCTCTATGCTGTTGTAATTGAAAATGAAATCATTGATGTTCCCCTTTCCCTGTGAACTCTTAGTAATAAGAATACACTTCATAACCTTGGAGTAGAGTTAAAAGATATAGGTCTTGGACATTGCCTTTTTACCATGGAATTCTATCTCCAATAGCAATCGCTGGAATTTACAACTTAAACCCTGTATGCTTCGTTGTACGTCAAATATCCAAAATAGGCGGGATACAAGTCCACTGCATATTGCGTGGCAAAACACATAGTGAGCCTGTAGATCTGCTATCGTCAACTCTTTGTCTGTTTTTTGCTGAGTCTTAATCTATTATGAAATGCCCAGAATGGGGACGCTAGGCTTCATGTGGTTGAAAATGACAATTCTCTGTAACCTGCCATTTTATTTAGACCATAAAACATTATCACTGGACAAGAGTGTCAAAATACTGGAGCGGGGAAATCGGTGTTTGGATGATGCCTGATAAGCGCCTTTGAGAGAGTCGGAAAGTAGGCCACTTAAAAGCGCTCATCACCTGAGCAGGATCGTTTTCATAAGCGTTGTCGGCTACACTTCACCTGTGAGCCGGAGAGAAAGAATCCACCACATGTCACTGGACAGCCAATTATGAAGCAGCTAGATTTTCTCAGCCCCGACAATGGCGGCCTATCATCTTTCGGGCCCAGAAAAGGTCATCTGACACAGACTGACAGGACTGCCTATGTATGGATACAAATTCTTTATGCTCCTCCGTATGTTTTTCAATAGAGTATACAAGACAGTCTGTCAGAGGGTCCATTCAGGTGGGGATAATAGTGATGACTTGATCTTTTTTTGTACCGCAGTACACCAAAATGACTGAACCGAGCTTACTGTTTGGCTGGGCTCTAGACAATATTGCTTTTAATATCACTATGGTTTTGTTAGCCAGAATAGCCACAGATGGCTGAAATCCTATATGCAAGTTATTCACATCAGTTCATGTGAGAAGTTGGTACCCATTTCTAAGGGTACCAACTATAAACTTTGTCGCACAAGTGTGGTGATCCTGTGTGTAACCCTCTATCCATCCAGACTCCTGTGCCATGTTCCGTTTGTCCGTGTTCTATGGCCAAAGCGGGCAAAAAGGCCACAGAAGGCAAATCCTCCAAGGACAAAGACGGCAAGAAGAACATCCCCAAGATATTCTTTGGCACACGCACTCATAAACAGATCACTCAGATCACCCACGAGCTAAAGCGTACTCTTTATTCCGGAGTTCCCATGAGCATCCTGTCCAGCAGAAACCAGAGCTGTGTAAACCCAGCAGTGCGGCCCCACGCCAACCGCAATGAACGCTGTAAGGAGCTGCTGGAAGGCAAGGATGTGAGTATATGGACCAACATGCACTGCACACACACTTTTCTTTTCCTCATTTAGATGCAGTAGGACAGTAGAGAGGAAGGAAAGTGAGGACTTTAAATGGTCACAGGACATTACAATCTAGCCTGGCATTGCCAGCCTGATAATGTTGATTCACTCACCTTTTAGCTTAAAATGGGCTATCCTAGGCATGAATTGGATTGCTTTGACCTGGGCATGACCCCGATCCAACTGTGAAAACCAACACCTCTAATGCTAAGCATGTTCTCTGTGGAAAGAAGATAATCTGTGTTTTCCACTGGGCACTATTCATCTGCCGTTCATCTGCTGCAAATTCATTTGAATAGAAAGGAATCTGCAGGTTAGTTACATGCCAAATTGCTCAGCCCCACCCCTCGCAACATACATCCACACACAAACACAAAGCCCTGGGGAACCCCAGGGTATATGACTGTGCTAATCCTATAAACCTCACCCCTATCTCATAATGTAAAAAGTCTGAAGGCTCAGAGTTTTAGAAAGACCCTGTAATACAAACCCACAGTTAACGACTGAGGGCAGACAAAAAGCTTCCAAACTGTAGCCTCAGAGCACCAATTATGCCGCCACTGTATCCCCAGTCGGACCGACAGGCTTTTTTTGACGCAACAAAATGTCAAGAGTCATAGAACAAGCTTTATTTAGAAACGTAAGACTCTAGAGTGGCTGCGTAACCACCCGGCTGTCCAAAAGGTGAGACGCAGAGTGTCCCGCGGACAATAACTATGTCAGCAGAGGTGTCTACCTCCTATTGCCACCTATCCCACACCAGGTCGTCCAGTATGAAAGGGCTGTCCCAGTCATAACCCCGCGCCAGAGACTCGGGCGTCACCGATGTTCTGCGCCTTCGTCACTTAAGGGCCCGTCTCCTGGCGGCACGCATCGGGTTTCTACACTGTACAGACACAAAGGCTCACACACGTAGAGACACACAGGCTTTGACTAATAATGTTTTCACTCATTCTCAAGTCAAAGCCCTCAGTTTGACCACGGGGCTAAGCTGTCTCTGTGCTCATAGAAGTGGCGGCATGGCAGTTAATCCTTCACGGTCCCCTTTCACTTGAACTGACGGGTTCGGTGTCAGTGAAGTGTCTGAGCGTAGTTATCTCAACGCATCACTGCGAGAGACGAGACACCGTTAAGACACGCCCTTTGACACCGTCGTTGCAGATTGAGAAGAGGTGATTGCACGCAGAGGTTACAGAGTACAGTGGTTTGTGTGTGTATGTGTGTGACTGGCTGTGCATTACCTCGAGCCATAGTATTCATAAGGGATATAGGGCGGGACAGAGTGGCGACTACTGCAGGCACCTGTACTGACAGGCTAATTGAGGCTTAGTACATGAGATGATTCTCCTTCACACATCCAGTGCTTTCACCACATCGGTATCACAACATAAAAACCCCTATGATGGCATGAACAGCTGACTGGATTAAAATATAGAAATGTTTACACTTACCCCTTTTCTCTCAATGTAGTCTTCATAACTATTCAAAGATTTTCACACTTGTATCTAGCCTGTCACTGCTAACCCCTGCAGTTGGTCATGTGGCCGGATAGTAGATAAGCATGTGTGATACACGCAAAAGATTCAAACCCCTTGTCTCTGCCGTGATGGGAATGAACTTTACCCCTGCGCCATTAGAGCGGCCTGCCTGACAACGTCACCCCAGGTCCACCTTGAAGCTAGCATAGAGGAATGCAACAAAACACAGCTGAGTTACCGGGAAAACACACACATGAAGCAGGCACATTGTTCATTTGTGTTATAAGGATGGTTTGGAGAAAATGAGTTGACTTCAAGGTCCATAATTATGATTTCACTAATAAGTGTTATTCTATGACACCCACCACCACCACCAGGGCAAGATATGTCGTTTCAAACACGGCGTCCACAAGATGGGGGACCAGAACTCCTTGCAGTGGGTCCACGGGCTCAACCAGGCCTGGGACATCGAAGACCTGGTGCGTCTCGGTGAGGTCGTGAAAGCCTGCTCGTACTATGCAGCCCGTGATCTCGTGCAGGGTGCCTGGATTGTCTTCTGCCCCTACAACTACCTGCTAGACCCCCTCATCAGGGAGAGTGTGAGTGAAAAGAGACCTGCTAGAGGCTAAGGTTCAGAGGTTTAATTTGCCACTCACTCATAGAAGTATGTGCAGTGAAATGTTGGTGTGACAAACACTGTGTTATCAAAAGAGTAGTACTGCAGTGAGTAGTTGTTTTCATAATCTGTTAATCCGATTAAGATTTAATATTTTTTTAGATTTTTATGTTGGATCAAAATGGGGGATATTTACCTCAATTGATGAAGATTAATTTGTTTTATTTTCTATGTATGATACAAAAAAGGGTGATATTTACCTTTATCTGACCAAACATGGGTCCCAACCCAATGTTTGGGGAACAGTGATATAGATGATCAGAATATTATTGGGCTTAAAGGGATATTACACTTTCAAAGTCATTTTATCGTCTAATCAGGCTTTTATGAACACCCTGAACAGTTTTTAATTTGCTTGATTCAATATTTAGATATTTGATGTAAATGTTACCAGGCCCGACACGCCCAGGCCCTCTCCACATACACACCCATTGTAACTTCAAACTCCATTTTAACCATGATAGATTCATTAAAAACACCCGTTGTTTTTTCTGTTGACTCATACTACCCTCCTAATACGTGAGCAGGCCGTGTTTTTTCGATAACTTTTTTCATTAATTTTTAATAATTATTTGGGAAAATGAAAAATATTTAATACAAAAATGGATTATTAAAAATAAATGAAAAAAGTTATCGAAAAAACACGGCCTGCTCACGTATTAGGAGGGTAGTTTGAGTCACCAGAAAAAATAATGGTTGTTTTTAATGAATTTATCACGGTTAAAATGGAGTTTGAAGTTACAATGGGTGTGTATGTGGAGAGGGCCTGGGCGTGTCGGGCCTGGTAACATTTACATCAAATATCTAAATATTGAATCAAGCAAATTAAAAACTGTTCAGGGTGTTCATAAAAGCCTGATTAGACGATAAAATGACTTTGAAAGTGTAATATCCCTTTAACTCATTCTGTGCCACATGACGTCTTTGACGTTTTTTTTTGCAAAGGCGTTCAGTGCCAATGACGTCTTTGACGTCTTTTGAGTTTTTTTATTAAAAAAAAAAATCATTTTTTTTTTTTTTTAAAAAGATGTCAAAATGACCTGGGATCAGAGAGATGCTTTTCTCTGTTTGTGTGTTGGCTCCCTCGTTTGGCTGATTGAGAAAATGTGTGTTCATTCTAGTGGATGGACACTTTTTTTCATTCAAACAGCTCTATCTCTGGAACCATTTGTCTGATTGACAAAATTCTTTTTGCCACTGAATCACAACAACTGTGTCTGTTTCTGTGGGGAAAAAAACAATTAAAAAAAAACATTTTTTTTGATTGCGCAATAAAGAAAAACATACAAAACCGTGGCACAGCTACCTTGGAGCCATTTTGGCATTGTAATATAGCCGATACTGATTGAATAAAAAAAGAAATATGTCTTGATCAGACATCCCTACATAACATGTTTGTTACCCAGCTGTCATCCTTTCATTTAATTGAACAAAGACAATAATTTGTATTTTGGGGTAGTTGTAAATAATACTCCATTGCATACAAAAATGAACTTGTTACAAAAAATATATATTTTAATAATTGTTTCTTTTGATTGATAAATTGATTTGTGCTTCACCGACTCCAATCCCTAAACACATTTTTTGAAAGAGTTTTACTTGAGCCAATACTAATATTATGGTTTTGTAACTTTGCTTATACATTGACACCAACATGAACGTGTACTAATAATTGTAGGTCACATATAATTGTAAGCCTCTACGACGAGGCTTCTTGGCTTACATCAAAGTAATGTGAGTTGGTCATTGAGAGACATGCTCGGCCTGCGTGTTGGAAAAAGCTGTCCTTAAGGGTAAAATATAGAATGAGCGTTTCGATTCTTTTCGTCTCAACAAATGAAGCCATAAACTTTGTCACACAAAAAGCTACCACTGGCAAAGTATAAATTAATATTAAGTCGAGTGGCTAGTTTCAGAATGTTATGTACACAGACAAGGAATTAAAACATTTAAGAATAAAATACAAAAAGTAAATATGAAAGTATAAAAGTAAAAATTGCAATATAATTAACACAATGGGCGCTATAAAATCCTTAAGACGTCCCCAGACATCTTATCATGTTGCCATGGTTACCAGGTAAACAGGTGCCAAATTGGGGCTGTTTTGGCGGCAGGTGAGCAAAAACACTACATGTCCCATCAAGCTTAGCGGTCGATCCGACCGTGTGCATTTCCTCATTCCGATCGGTGGCTCAGTGCTCCATTCTCTGCACTGTTTCAAACATCCATAGACGCTCCATTGTAAACATCTTTACAATGTAGTGCCGTGGCTCTATCAGTTTCGGTCCCGGTAGCGATGTAACTTCACCACGCTAAAGATCACATGTCCGCCCATCATGTGCGCTGATGTTCGTGAGCACAACATGCATTTAATATTGGTGTCCAATGTGTTAATAGGGTTAGACCAAGTGTGAGCATCCTGAACAACTTTGGAAGGGTATTATAAAGCATTATAATATTGCACAGACTGGTTAGAAACATAGCAATAATATTACCATTCCTTTGTCTGTTCCTCAGCTGGATATCAACCTCAAAGGCCAGATCCTGGTGCTGGACGAAGCCCACAACATAGAGGACTGTGCCAGGGAGAGTGCCAGCTACACCCTGGAACAGAGCAACCTGAAGTTGGCCCTGGACGAGTTGGATGCCATGGAAAAGATCCGACCCGAACACCACAGGCCCCTCAAGGCGTTCGGCCTCAGCCTCTCCCAGTCAGTGACAAAACAAACTCTGGACATGAATTAAGCCATAAATATCTATATGTATACCAATATGTGTTTTTAAATATATTATAGAATTTGTTCCAAAAGTCTAAATGTTTTTTGGGGGGGTATATTGTCCATAGCTGGATCCAGCAGAGCCAAGGCCTGCTTGTGGAACGGGGCTATGAGACCTCCTGTAAAGTGTGGACCGGCAAGGATGTCCTGGGTATATTCCATGGCATGGGCATCACCGCTGCTACCTTTGCCATGCTGCAGGTAAAAGGAATTGCGACTCACCTGGCTTTACTTGCAGACTCATTTCCTTGTTGCCACATCCTGAAAAAAAGGTTTCCTCAATACATGTATCATCTCATCTGTTCTCTGTAAAACTCCTACATTATGCAGTAGCTAGTGCTGAACATGTCTCTCTTTCTCTCGCTCTCTGTCCCTCAGAAACATTTAGCCGCAGCATTGGAGAAAGAGGAACCTAAGGTTGTTAATGGTACAGAGGAGATGGTGCAGGTTCCAACCATCAGTTCAAACACTGCCTCTGTCCTCAAAGGTCTCTTCATGGTGATGGACTATCTCTACAGGGAGAACTGCAGGTCAGAGTTCAGGCTACCTATTTGACTTCTGCTCCCAGAAATCAGGAGCAATTTCCTTGATTAAGCAGTAACATGTAATATGTGCAGTTAAAAGATAATGTATTGTCAATCAATATTATCAACAGCAGAATACTTTGTTGAAGGTGTCACTTCAAATATTGTTACCTCTTTGGCTTGAAAATGGAACAAGCTGGTTTTACAATTTCAATACATGCTTTAAATTGTACTGTACAGCATATTCCTTTTAGACTGGCCATAATGAGCTAAATTAGCTGTGCATGTTTCTTTTTGAACAATTACTAAAAAAGGTAATGTGAGTACAGCATGAAATATATTCGTATTCTTAGTCCCTTCCATAGACGCCTCCTTCGACTCTGGGGCATCTGCATTGCGAGGTGGGATGGCAGCTTCCGCGTGCGTCGTAGAAAACGGAAGTTCGGTTTCCGAACACAACCTGGGTTATGAAAAGAGTCAAGACCCACTCCTACCTCCTTCTGATTGGCCTACAGAACTTCTGTTTCTGTGACGCACGCGGAAGCTGCCCTCCTGCCCGCTATACAGGTCGCTCCATTGTGAGTGAGTGTGTGTGTGTGTGTGTGTTGGTAGGTGGGGGCTGTTCTGCCCTTTTTGAATCTGATGCTAAATGCTAGGTGAATTCAAATGCGTGGGTGACATATACAGTATTGGACCTCCTTAAAGACGAAATGAAACTTAAGTTTTGGCTCTGCTGTGCGGAGAGGACGAACGGGGAGGCGGAGGAAGGGGGAGACACGCGAACCAGCAGCTCGCGGGGATTCGCTGAAGTTGAAGTAGATTACAATGATCGACACAGACACCTGTCAGTCATTCTGACCTCGTGAATTATACATTTTCTTGATGTTTAGGGCCTTAAGGCTCTAATTGTTTCTTTATAATACACAAATACTCAAATCTTTCAAAATTCTTGGCCTCCAGTGTTGGGTATGGCCATATTATCACTACAGACATGCTATTTTGATTTAATTTCGTCTTTAATGTTGAATTTGATGCTAATGGGTGGATTCAAACTGTGTGTCCTTTTGTGTTTGTGTAGGTTTGCTGAGGACTACCGTGTGGCCCTACAGCAGAGCTATGCATGGACCAATCAGGTCCAGCCACCAGACGTCGCTGATAGCAATGGCTTCTTTACCCGGGCACGGCCACGCCAGGGGCGGGGGCGGCAGCAGAACGCTCGCGTCAAGACTCAGGTCCACACCCTCAGCTTCTGGTGCCTCAACCCTGCCGTGGTGAGAGCTTAGGTCTGACACCGTCTCACCGTTAGCTCTGCGTGCGTGTCTGTCTGTATGTAATCCGCGTATCTCGAGAACCGTTCGTCCCACCGGCTTCAGATTCGGCATGCGCGTTCTGCGGTGCAGAGTGCAGTGCCGGGCCTCGCCCCGACCCGATGCGCGGTTTTCCCGAACCGGCGCGAGAAGTTCGGAATCTCCTTATGCGGAGCTGATTGTTGACATCAGTGCCGGTTGTCCGGAACCGGCACTGTGTCTGCAGAGATCTCCATATATGGGCATAAGTGGACACAGGCAAACAGACAGATAACTCCATATATGGGCATAAATGGACACAAGCAAACAGATGGTCAAAACGGATCCTACAGAGATCTCCATATATGGGCATAAAATGGACGTTGACAGATATCTCCAGAGAGAGAGAACATGGTCGAGTGACTCGTCCGTTTCTCGTCTGCCTGCTGCCGCCAGTGATGGAAAAAGTACTCCAATTTCTTAAAGGAGTGGCGACACCGGCCGAAATGTAACATTATGATACAGTAGGTCACGTGGTGTTTCTTCAAACAGTCTGAAAAGGAGGCGGGGCCGTATCAGTTAGTAGTGAATGTATACTTCGTCCGTCGTGCGTTGCCGCGCAATGTATACTTCGTCCGTCGTGCGGTGCCGCGCACAACGTGATGCCTTGTTGCTAGCGTGTAGTGCGGACCTCCTCTGCGGAGGAGGAGGAGGAGGAGATCGCTGGACCCTCGTTCTACGGTTGCTCCGGTGTCCCGGGTGCTCCAGTCAGGTTAGGGCAAGAGACAGCAGGGTATGGCCGACAAAACCGTCTCATAGACGGGGAGAAGCGTGTTGACCCTCGTACACCTTTTTTGACACCTTTTTTGAAGAAGACATATACTTTTTTATCGGTCTAACCATTGATTTTATAGCGAATGCTATATCATTTTTACCCCTAGAACTGATAGTTTTAAAGTTGGTTTAGAAAGTCGGAAACACACCTCGGACAGCTTTTTTTGGGGCAGTTTCAAAAGATAATGATATGGATAATCGACTCCGCCCCTCCCCCATATTGGCCCAATCAAATTAATTTATTTCGGTTACTGTACAGAAAGTACTACTTCCAGTACAGTAACTACAATAAATTAATTTGATTGGGTCATTTAACATGGGGGTACATGACATCATTAAAAAAAATTGGCTAATTTGATAGCCTTAATTAGCTGTTTTGGCCATGTCACTCCACCTTCAAGTAAAAGTATTGCATATATGTTTTAAAATATTATAATTTATAACTGCAAAGTAACTAGTAACTACAGTTTTAAAATAAATAGTTGAGTATATAATATTATAGAATAATATAATATATATAAAGTCTTATATACAGTATATTTTTTCCCCCTGCGGAATTACTGAAATTAATGAACTTTTCCACAATATTACATTGTTTTGAAACAGCTGTAGGAAACGGGTGTTCTGTGCACAAGTGAGCAAGTACACTAGACCACACTAGGCCACTACAATGCTAGAGTTCTGAATGTTATTCCGTTGTGATACTGTATCATCTAAAAGGCTTGCTTGTTTTGTTTTTGTGTACATACTATATACATCTCTCTCACAGGCCTTCTCTGACCTAAGTCAATCGGTACGTACCATCGTCCTGACCTCAGGCACGCTGTCACCCATGAGCTCCTTCGCCTCAGAGTTGGGGGTCAAATTCTCCATCCAGCTGGAGGCCAGCCATGTCATCGGCAAGTCCCAGGTCAGTAGGCTAATTTAAAAGTATGTTACTTATTTCGTAAAATCTACACTTGTTTTCCCTCCCTCACGTGTAACGTCTGGTCTCTGTTAAAACCAATGTTGGTTGAATTCGGTTATGAAGCATTCATATGACTAAATAAAGCTATGTGCTGTGCATTTCTACAATATATTACATTTACATAGATGAATAGAAAGTTAAAGAACATTCTTAGCTCATCAAAGTGTGTGCTTTTCATCGTAGAAAAGTCAGGGAATCTTATATGCGGTTTGATATAAAACATGGCTGGGCAGAGAGCTTAACTCGAGCATAATGAGTTGGCACAAAAATAGCTTGACGTTACACAGATATTTTCCAGTGACAAAGACATGGCACAGAGACAAAGTGACATGCCATGTACCCTTTAGGATGCAAATTTTAATAATATGTTCATAAACTATTTGTAATTATTGAAGATGCATTATTTAAACCCACCTGTATTCCTCCTAGTCCTCTGCAGGTTGCTAGAATTCTAAACTGCCTCTGTTTTGCAACATACAGTCTGTCATAATAATGTTGATAACTGGCCGTGCTGGTACCTAACCGAATACCACATAACCAGCCACACCCCCGCCTTTTACCCAAAACAAAACCACTTTTATCTCTATAGCATGCTTCCAAACCATAGCTTACAAATTGCTTCACACACGTTTCAATCCCCCCCCCCCCCCTCCCTTCCCCAGGTGTGGGTGGGCACTGTGGGCGCAGGTCCCCAGGGCAAGAAGCTGCTTGCCACCTTCCAGCATACTGAGACCTTCTCCTTCCAGGACGAAGTGGGTGGCCTGCTGCTGCACATCTGCCAGTCTGTGGCCAAGGGTGTGCTCTGCTTCCTGCCTTCATACAAGGTGAACGAGAATTTGATCAGTTAAATACTCATTCTTTGGCAAATTTATATTTTAGAAAATTAACATAACAAAATGATGGGCCCTAGAGTTTCATTTTTACAAATGTATTGCACATGCATTTTCTGTCTAGCCCGTTTAGACCTGCGGCCGATTCTAAAAACGCCTTCTAAACACCTTCTTGTAGCGAATGTTAATATAATAATAATAATAATTGTGTCTTTAGGCTCTGCTTCAGGGTGGTTTATGATCTTGGTCTGTTACATGTACACGCAGATTATTCTGTATACATACAAATTCAATGCAATCATTCAATAAATGGTTTCATCTTGATGAGTGTGTGAACTGACCACAGTTTAGTTATGCACACCACACAGTATCAATACAAATTAGCTTCTTATTCTGTGTGTCGTTAAGTTATAAAACAATGTCCTTATGTTCCCATACCAATTAAACTTCATTTAAGCAGCTGGTGGACAGTGGGCCAGTTTCACAAGACACAGTCCTGGATTGTGGTGGTTTTTAGAACATTCACTCCCATTTTGTGCCACAAGGAGGTGTAAGAGACCACACTTTAATGATGAGTCCAAAAGTTCCATTGTGTGAAGACATCATTTAACATCTATGATTGCTTTTGTCCATTCTGCTTACTGGGCAAGGCCTAAGGATGGATTCCAACACACCCCATCACTAATAAGGAGCTCTGCATGGTGTCATATTGTTAAAGCGGGTCATTACCAAACGATAGGACTACTTGAGAATCCCAAGATGTCGCCATTGTCTCATGATTGACTGTATCCTCTTTCAGTTAATGAGGGCACTTCTAAGGGCCCTCTGATAGACACTTTGTCGTCCTTTGTTTGTTATGCATTTTTGCCGATGAATAATTAATTTCCACTCTAGCTCAGTTGTCACATCAGCTGTCTTGATGGCCAGCTGGTTTTCACATATCATTATCTCTGTGTCCGTGTTTGCCGTGAGGCGCGAGGCATTCTCCAGCTTGGAGCTACAATGACATTAAACCAGTTTAAAAAGTGCCGATGATGAGAACCTATTAACATGGATCAGTGCCTTTTTAAAGCAGGTCATTAAATGTCAAATGTTTCATTCAAATGACTGACACCAAGTCTAATATGGTAATTTTGTGTGATTTTCTTAGCATTTAGCTTTCTGTTTTTCACGTTTTCCACATTTTATCCATTTTAAGTCCACTCCATTGTGTTTGTTGGAATTTTCATTCAGGCTTCCTTTTGTCTGATATCCAGTTGCACTTCTTTAAGGGAAGCTGAAACACTAATCTTCGGGACAACGCTTTTTCTCATTTTTGCCCTTCATTTTGTCAGCCTGCGACGCCGGCAAACGAGCGGTGGGATACGTTTTTATTTTTTTTATTATTGATGGCCGTGTAGGAGTCTATCTCTCTCTCTCTCTCTCTCTCTGTGTCTATGGCGATGCATTAATATTTAATCTGCAGTCAGCTCTTAAAGATGAGGAGATGAAGGGATATGAGGGACTGGGGTATTAATTGGAGCCCATGGAGGCCTTGTTGGAGCCACTGAGTCCCGTCTGCCCCGTGATATTTCTGGCTTGCGTGCTTCTGTGTGTGTGTGTGTGTGTGTGTGTGGGCATGCGTGCATGCATGCGTGTGTGCGTGCGTGTCAGGAAGGGTCATCTCCAGACGTCCCTCTTCACTGTGTCTGGGTGATTCCTATCAGCTCCCATATACGCTGCCAGAGAAAGAGTAGGCCGACAGGGTCAGAGTGGTGTTCCTCCAGGCTGTGTCTGCTGGCCTTAGACAGTTTCACACACACACACACACACACACACACACACACACACACACACACACACACACACACACACACACACACACACTGCATATAAACATGCACGCTCCTGTCAGACATGTCTGCTGTCTGTACTATATACTGTATACAGTACCTTCAAGTACATAAACACCAACATGCTGCACATTTGGCTTTTGCACATAGCTGAATAAGTTTCCATTGTAAATCTTCAGACCAACAAAGTGTGGCCACAAACATGATTATGTGCACCAACACACGTACACACACACGCACTTTCCCTGAGAGAGCCCCCACTGGTGCTGTGGTTTTGTAGCACTTCAGCCTCAACAGCCCCCCAGTTAATGCCCATTAAAACCACAGCAGCCATCGCCGTCTGGTCCCAGCCACGAGAGGAAGGGACCAAACACACCGCAGGAGGGGACTGATGGGTTATTATGAAGAAAAAAAAAGAATGGCGGGGTGGTAAGAGAGGTGAAAAGATCTGGGGGAAATACAAGATGCTTTTAAAGGAGATTAAGATAAGGGCCATTAGGGGTGATGTCGCCTCGCTGTCTGTGTGAAGACGCACCCGCCACTGGCGCCTGGGGCTCGGGTTGGGGAGCGGGGGGTGGGGGGGTGTATGTCATATCAAAGTCAAAGTGGACTGCAGGGTGAGTGCACAAACCAACACATGCTGTCCTTGGTATCTCGCTGGGTATCAGGAGTGCCCTGTTGGAGAAGCACCCCTGTCTTTGTGTGGGTGGGTGGGTGACCACGTGCATGCATGTTTTCCTGCTTGGTCGACTTGGTTAATGTCCACCCAATGTTGACATTTAAAGTAAGGACATTTGGCTGGTCCACACTTTTCAGAGGGCAATCTTAGGTTTAGTGTTGCAAATTAGTGTTAGGCTAAGGTTTACTTTTGGGATGGAGTATATGTTCTCGGTAGAAAATCTTCATAAGTATAGTCATTCGGTGTATGCGTGCGTCTGTCTGTACATATTAGTTTCTTTGCCCAGTGTAGCATGTCCGTCCTGATTGTTAGAGCTATGATGATGTTTTATATGAGCTTTTACAGTGGAAACTTCAAGGTAACTGCTGCTGTGGTATGTCTCGCTAAGCTGGAGGTTTGTAGAGGAGTCTTACAGTGTCAGACTTTCCAGAAGACATTCTTTTACACATCAAAAGTGACCCCTGTTGCCCTTAGACTTTGGACATAACGACTGAATGTTGTATTCCTGAACCTTTCTCTGAGCACTGCGAAGAACTAGTCAGAATGAGGTTTGTGAGGTGACACCTTCAGCGCCTTGTTTTACGGAATCTGAGCGTGAGATTGTCCAATGGACTGAATTCATTGCTCGCCACTTCACGGCTTGAACAGATAAGAACAAGCAGGCGTTCCAGCAGACTGTCAGCTCGTGTGAGCAGCCTGCTGTGTTTTTTGCGGTGTTACTTTGACACTACCGATGTGGAGCAGAGGTACAGTGGGGAGGAGCGGCAGGCTGGAGGTGCCAGGTGGCTCAGGGCTCCACTCTCCAGCACCACACATTGGCGTGATGGTCGCTGTGATATTTGGAGGCTGAATAATTTACAGCGCCACAACACGTTTCCCCTCGCCACCAGCGAACTGTGGTGCCTGCCCACATGTTTCTTTAATGCCACTTGCCTCAGAACCCCCTCCATAATTCAGCAGGCACTAGTGGAGCTGCGACGTGTCGCCACACAGCTCCCTCACACCAGGGACTGAGGGAACGAGATAAAGAGAAGCCAGATGCACAGGAGCGAACGATGGAGAGATGGCGGGGCGGGAGAAGAAGTGCGAGAGTGGTTTGCAGTCCAGTGGCTCTCGCTGTTCGTCTTACCACCCTGTTGCGGTAGACGAAGAGATCTGACCCACTCTGCCAGGAGCCGAGCATTGCACCTACTGTGCCCACAAATCACAATGAATTATTTACATTTTGTTGTGTGTCCTGCACCAGAATGATAAATGCTGCTCATTGCCAGCTGTGTTGCCTGGGCAACTGAGTTCCGCTAAAACAACTTGAACCTTGCACTGACGGGTCCCAAAATGATTGGCCCGGCTAATTGCACTGAAAATCAATCAGAGTGCCTCAAGCACTTGCAATGTCTTTCTCAGTGTTAGTGGTTAGGCCATCTAGAAAATGGTAAAACGCTGCTCACTTAAGACGGTCTAGTGGGATCTGTTTTACAGCGCTTTATTGGCAAAGTTTCAATCTGATTGTGAAATTGTCCGTTCATTCTGACCTTGCTTAAAGCGATACTATGTAACTTTTCCAATAAAACTAATCTTAAAATTGTCCTAACTATTAAATCGCTAAAGTTTTAGAACCCCAACTCCATTAATTTCAGCCCCTAAAGCCTTCTGTAAATATGTTTTCTATGATCCTGGCCGGGGACCGGATTTCCCGTCAAATTTACGTCATCTGCATCATCCATATACGTTGTATATACGTTGGCCAATCACAGCGCCAATCATACACTACCAGCCAATCACAGCGCGTCTTGCCGTCTCTTCAGGAAGTAGCTTCCGTCAGCAACAGCGTTTACACTGGTGAAGGAATCTCCCCCAATCCTGGTCTAAAAATTACGGGAGACTGCTCTACCGATTCGTATCGGCGAGGTGGAGGCGGTCGCGTGGCCCCGTTCTGGTGGTCCACGGTGACTCCGGGCGAAAAACGGCTGAAAAAAGCAATACCGCTACTGACCAGTAGTTGAGCAACTTCCATAGTATTGCTTTAAGTTGCTTGTTCTGTATCCTACATACCTCATTGTAGTTAATACTAAAGGCCCTTTTACACCTCATTGTAATTTCGACTAAAGGCTCTTTTATACTCCTGTTCTGAACATGTATGTACGTACGTATAAATCCAGCTCATATGCTTTGCACTGTGCTTATATGTAATCTTTGTATCCATAAGCTTTCAGAAAAAGTGCACAAAGATGAACGAAATGAATACATACAGTTGTATGGTCAGAAGTATCCATGCATACATGTATTAATGTTGAGTATAAATGAGCCTTAATGCTGCACATACAGTTTATTGCAAACATAAAATTCCATTAATATTCTATTTGATATGTTTTTGTACTACTGAGACAATTGTTTTCTCTGCTTATGCTTAATTAATTTGAATTGTGTTAAAACATACATACTAAAAATCCCCATATGATTGTATTTCGTAATATGAGTATGTGAAACTCCACAACAAAAAGGTGACAGTTTTATCATAATTAAAATAAGGCCCATATTTAAATTGACTCATTCTTTAAGAATGTTCTTTACTCTTTACTCTTTACATATTGAAGTTCCTTTTCCCATGTTGAAACAAAAAGATACCAAAAAAGATTATTTTGCTCATTTCATGGATCCTGATTGTCATCACTGGTGTTGAATTTAACTTATATTTCTTATTTGTATGTGCTAACTGTTTGTTGTAAACACAAGTGTGTGGTTTTGTTTGAGTTTGTCTATTGTACACACGTGTATCTGTATATGTGTTGTTGTGACCCGATTCTAGGGCGCCTTTGGGTTGCTTCTGTCGTGTTTGTGCACCTGAGCGTAAGCAGACTGTGCAGATTGACATTTTACATCCTGCTTCAGCCCACCACGGTCGGCCAACCTGGCGTGGGGCCTGTGGAAACACCAGCCTGTCAGAGTATAGTCCTAAATTAGTCATGATGGCCATGTGCTCACCCATCATCACCACCACGAAACAGCGCACAGCCGCACATGTCACAAAGAGGAGTACTGTATACACAGTTGGTGTCGGTAAGATCATTGGCTATTTTGCACACACATTCTCTTGTAGAAAATGTAGAATCACAATCAGACTCCTCAGTTTAGCCTCTTAATGACCAATTGATTGGATAAGAGTGAAGCGTTATGAATAATGAACATTTAGATGAAGGGAGCGTCCCAGCCGCGTGTGGACCGGCGGTCTGAGGCAGCCAGCCCGTCACCCCGGTTCTGCCCGGCTCCGGCGGCTCTGAAGCAGGCTCCACTCTGTCAAGATGAAGGATACGGAAAATGTGCCCGTAATTAAATGGCAGCATCTCAGACAGACACAGAGTGATGTTTACTCACAGCGTCTGCAAGATAAAAGCATTAGGGACCATTACCCCCAGCGACCCATGGGGTAACCTAGAGTGGGACTGGATTGAGTTTCTCCTCCCCTGCTCTCATAAGGCCTTACAAATTACAGCTCAGGGAATATAAACAAGTTTGCACAAGGACTCTTTGTGCGTGCATGTGTCCCTGTCTTTTAAGGGCCCTGGCGTTTTATTATCAGGTTACGCTGGGGTTATTATCAAGTTACCCACCATTCCCGGGCAGAAATTAATAATGTCGGCTGCAGGAGGAAGATCTAAGACGCTGACTCTGCTGACCCTTTCCCATCAATTTTATCAGTGAGAGCAACTTGCCCGCAGCCTCTTTCTCTCCTTGTGGAATCAGCTTCTTTCCAAGTGCAGCCTGCCAGATAATGGCTGTTTTGTTTAGTGGCAGATCTGCCTAAAGTACATAACATGAATAATTCACATCTCGGTCAAGTTTGAACTGGGAAGCAATTGCGGGACAAACAGTTTGCCGAGTTGCAGGCGCGTGTAAGAGGGGGGGCACTTGTCCATGTAACGCTGCGTCTTCCTCTTTAGCGACTGTCTCATGTTTTATTGATGGGGAACTTCCTCGGCCTCGCTTGCATCAGGAGGCAACCGCCTGATGAATTCTGCCTCATGCTTCATTTCACCATCACAGTAAGGGCAGTCATGCTGGCATGCAAGAAACTATCAACGCTCTAGTGCAGTCTCATCTACATGTTCGCATCTGTCTCCGTGCTGTGGATATCTCTCGTAGACTGAATTTCTTCTTAGATCACTGTGCTTGTGTTTTCACGCAGCGTTAGACTCGGCTGTAGGTAAACGGGACGGGTTCACACGTGGGTCCACAACCCTTATGAATATTCTCCCCTGCCCTCCCGTTGGACAGGCCCATCAGCCCCTTGCCTTGGCCCTTCTGCATCACACTAGCAACCCTGTTGTGAGAAGTTTTCTGCTGACTACAAGAACAACTTCTACTTGGCACCTTTAACACATTTCCAAGCCAGTGATAATGCTCTTTGATTGTGAAGCCATGCTTATTCAAGGATAAAATCTGTGCGGTCCAGACACAAGTAGGGCTCTGCTGGCAAGAGGGCTTTTAGATCAATGTTCCTCCCCTGAGAATCGCTGACCTTTTGCACTAACAATCGTGCAGCAATAGTGATTTCTATTATGAAGGGGTGTGTTTCTAAGCCAAATAAGGACAGGAACAGATGGATGGATGCTTCGAGTATATTATTTTGAGTGTGTTGGAGGCTCCTATAGAGTGTTAGTATGCATGCCCCGCAAGAAATCTGCCCTCAGGGCAGATTAAACGTAAACTTTAAACTTAAACTATGTTTAAGTTGAAATATTAATATATCTTTAAATACTTTTGTGAAAAGTATGTAATCAAACTATGTGTTGGGCTAATATATAATATTTGCACACATTCAATTCAGTATGATTGTTTTGTTGCCCTTTTGGCAGGGTTTAGAGTGCCACTGTTCGCCAAAGCATTTACCAAAATGAATAACTGAATACTGCAATATTAGGTTATATAACGTCATATTTGTCCTAGTGATGAGAACATGTCAGACTACTATGCAGTGTGTTCACTTCCAAAGTGTATGGGTTGAGAGACCAATCTGTCTCAATCTCGTCTATATCAAGTGTCTGTCATACAATTTTGAGGTATTTTTCCTGAGACTATGCTGGTTTGGTCTGCCACAAATGGACTGTCGACTTAGCAATAATGTCAATGATGTTACAGAGCTTCCGGGCTCTCGCAAAGTGATTGTGGGGAAGCAACACTTTGCAAACCCACCACTTAGATTTACATTTCAAATCACAACCTTTGTTTATTGTATTCTTTTTTTCATGCTAGCAGAGAATGAATGAAATGAGACTTCGAGTATTGACGCCAAATCTGATTATAGATAAAAATGCTCCATAAATATATTTATTCAATCCAACTCAGAGTTGTCTGACTAAAATGTACAGTAGGCTGTTGCCCAATGACAAAAGCAATGCCTGAGTTGGTTATTGCCTTTGATTTGTAAATCCTGTCACAGTCACCTTCATCTTTGTATGACATTTTTAAGAGGCTGTTCTCTTGGATCTACCCCCACTCTCATTTTTAATTTGGCTGTGCCGAGGTCTTAATGAGAGCCTCCACCTAGCTACGTTTGGTTACTGATTGCCTATTTTACAGTTTTATTTATTTGTTTTTTATTTATTTTGCTCGGGCTTTGTATGAAGTTTGCATCTACATTTAGTTTGATCTCCAGATACAACAACTGCTATGTCAAACATTTGGTACACTGATTACATGGTGCATGTTTCCAATCTGCTTGCTCTACATTGTCTAGATGCTGGACAAGCTGCGTGAGCGCTGGTCCAACACAGGGCTGTGGGAAAAGCTGGAGGAGAAGAAGACTGTGATCACAGAACCCCGTGGCGGGGCAAAGGGAGACTTTGATGAACTGCTGCAGATTTACTATGATGCCATCAAGCACTGTCAGGAAAGAGGTGAGATGCTAGCACTAACCTCAGGACTCTGTCGTGGGAGGTCTGCAGTGTCTGCCTGTCACTACATTATAAACTAATCTGGGTAAAAAAAAGAGCAAAATCTTTTTAACGATTTCTACCCAACAGTGGCAACATGTTGGGCAGCTGAAAGTTGTTTCAAGACTCTTTCATGTGTGTGATAGATGGAGCATTGCTGATAGCCGTCTGCAGGGGGAAAGTGAGCGAAGGACTCGATTTCACCGATGACAATGCCAGGGCAGTTGTCACCATTGGCATTCCCTTCCCAAACATCAAAGACCTCCAGGTAAGAATAAAGTCTTGCTATTGATGTCTGTGTTCATTTACTTTTCTGCTTATGTCCACTTAGTTTTTATTTTATTTTGATTCAGTTGTGTGTATCATATTCTCATTGTAGGAAGCCTACTGTATTTTTACATTTCCTTATGCCTTGGGATATAAAATAAATTTTCTCCATTGACTTGAATGGGGAAAATGCGAAATAAACTTTTCCCAAATATGGAGATGACTGACATCATTGATGTCTGATGACATGAGACTGACGCAGTATGTCCATATATGGGTATTCCAAGATATTAATATTGGTGACATCAGGGATCTCCATATATGGGCATAAAAAGACAAGGACTGACACAGAGATCTCCATGTACAGTATGGCCATTAATTTATTACATTTTCCCCTTTGACTTGAATGGGGAAATTAAAATGGTAAGACAGAATCCATTTGCAAGTGTGACTCGCGTCACAGCAACCACACTTGCAATTTCCCAGAATTGCATCTTTCTAGTTTATTTTCTACCGATTGGGTTCACAGATTGGGGCATGACTGACCCGGATCCCCATATTTGGGCATGACTGATTCATTGTGAGTTCATTGTGAATGGACCCCATATCCGGGTCTGTCTGACCTGGAAGTCCATATTTGGGCACGACTGACTTGGAAGATCATATCTGGGCATGACTGACTCATCATGACTTCCTCGCAATGACAAGAGAAAAAAAACACCACTGGATAGTATAGAAGCGATAAAGCGCATGTCCAGAGCTCAGAGTCAGATTATTTTTACAGGGCCCCTCAAGCGGATACATGGCCAAGCCTGGAACTCCATATATGGAGAGAACTGCCATACCCAAGTCTGACATCACAGGCTCCCTCCTGAAACTCCATATATGGAGCTAACTGAAACATCCAAGCCTGACATCATAGACTATCTTTGGGCATGACCGACATTGGGACTCCGTATATGGATATGACTGACTCATAGTGACATCAATAGGATGACACGAGCACCGGCGTAGCCGACGATATAAAAGGCTAGGGAATCTTGCTTGGAGTTATGCTCTAGAGACTTCAACTACTTCAAGACACAAATGGCAGGCGAATCAAGACAATGGGCACACGCCCAGCTCACTTTTCAGGATTATGACCTTCAAGACCTAGACAATGGAAGAAGACTACCTTCAGCAGCAGCAACCGGACACACCGCAGATGATGGACGGTTTCCCTTTCCACAAGCCTTAACCTCTTCAAGTGGGCAGTCAGGCTGGCCAAAGGACGACGAGATCAAGAACCTGCTTGGGAAGCTGATTAAACAAGGTCGCGACGAGTCCAGTCACCCACAGAGATTTAGTGACTCATCAGAGCCCCAGTGCTATGGTGACTCCCACTCTCCACTGAGACATACTGGCTCAAATGAGTCCAGACATACACCACAGAGACGTAGAGACTCATCATGGTCCCAGCGCTCTGGGGACTCCAGCCGCTCACAGAGGAGTAGCTCCAACATACACAACGTCTCCCATGATGCTGACCGTGCATCACATAAACACCGCTCTCGCTCCCCGGTACACAGTCACTCTGGACACCAGACCAGCCCACACGGTGGTCCAGAAAAGCGGATGTACAGTGGACCAGCACCTATCACTCCCACCTTTGTCACTCCAAATCCCAGGGAATTCTCTGAGTTGCAAATGGCTTTGCATGACACTCTCCCCAATACCACCACAGAAAGGTTTTTTAAGTTTCTAATATGGTATGACCATCTCAAGTTGGAGGAAACCTGTCTGTTAGCCGAATCTTCCATCAATTCATCACATCCATTCTCGGACACTACAGCAGCCCATCCAAACGCCAGGGAATTATCCAAGCCGCAAATGGCATTGGAAGTCCCTACTAATGCCACAGAGATGTGGTTTGACTATCTGACCTTGGAGAAATCCAGTAAATTGGCTGAATATTACACTAATTCATCAGTGCCATTCTTGAATATTAGGGAACTCCACGAATTGGCCCATCGGTGCATTGTTGACCTGATGTATCGACCCTACCTTATAGGCGGAGACATCAAGACATGCAGAATCTTTTACCAGAAGGTTTGTGCCCTGGTGGGCATGCTGGGTCAGTTAGGAGAGGTAGGCAAGGCAGAACTGAAGTGCGGATCCCATGTAATCAGGCTTCTGGGTAAACTGCCACCCGACCTGCAATCAAATTTCCACAGATTCAACCATTCAAAAGGCATCCGCATACCGACTCTACTGAACTTCTCTGAATGGCTAGAGATCCAGGTACAAACTGACAGGTCCCACAGTGATCTCAAGAATGGACAGGCTAATGGAGCATGGACAAGTTTCCAAGGATCTAGCCCACCAAAGGGCCAGCAAAGGAGACTTGTTATACTGAATACAACAACTTCAACCCCTGCGCAGTCACAGGTCCAAGATAGATCGGAAGAATATTGCCCCTACTGCGACCACAACCAACATTCTATGAACCACTGCGGCAACTTCAAGAAGTTACCTAAAGATGAGAAACTACGCTGGATCATAGACGGGCGTAGGTGCTTCAGATGTGGAAGATCCCATTTTGCAAGAGACTGCGATCTGAAGAGGAAATGTTCGCAATGTCGCAACGTTCACTTGAATGTTTTACATGACGTGAACACTCGGAAGGAGACCATGAAGAAACAGGAGTAAAGTGAGAATAGCTGACCCCAAAGGTGGAGCTCATCGCAAGTTGCAGATCTGGACCCTGTAACGCCAAATGTTCTCCTCATGGGGCGGCAGGTACCCATCACTACCGCAAGTAACCTACGACGAGACAAACATTTTGAGCAGAAGTTGTTGGATAGACTGGAGACATCCAGACATTAGGTGAATACGAAAACGATTACGATTAAAATATTTACCACCGACCAAAAAAGGAGCTGGATCAGGGACGGACACCGATACTTTTGCTGTGGACGAGCCCACATAGCAAGGAATTGTAATCTGAAGATGAAGTTTCCTAGATGCCCCGCCAGACATGTGCTCGCCCTCCACAACCTCAGCCCAGGCCTAAGCAAAAGTCAGAAAAGGGACTAAATGAAAGCCCACATCCAGACACCCCAATCCTGAACCTCCAGGGCCGCATGGTCCCATCACATTCTAAAGCGGGGTCTAGAGTGGTCCACTTTACACCTTCCTGGCAGACCTAATCAAAGAAAGCCTTCTCTACAGGGTGGCTGCCATACTACTTTGGCAACTGAAAAATATTATGAATAAATACATTTTAAAAGTGCCCTTGCAACTGACACTGATCAAGTTTGATTGATCAACTCAGACAGACAGACTATTTTTGTCTGCCATGACCATGGCCACTTTTCCAGGCCTAGCCAATAAAGACCAACTGTAGGTCATTTGATTTCATTCATTCAGGCCATGTGTGCCAACCTGGATCCTCCCAATGGATACCAAGCAGTTCTCTCTCTGTGTGATCTAAATACTAAAACGTCTGAATCTAGTAGTGACACCTGCACAAGTAAAAAGCAAAGGACTAAAAATACATATTTATACTAAATACCTTATGCAGTATATTTACTGGCCAGTGGCCACAGATATGACTTGAAACCGTAATGTATGTAATGGGTGTCCTTGCTAACAACTCTTTCCAAAGTAGCACTTGAAAACTAAACATGGTGCTTTACAAGCTAAGCCGCCAGATATCTTTCAGAGAAAACTAAACACTTTGCAAGGACAGAAAACTGTGCTTTAGGTAACTAGATATTTCATTATTTGTTGCCCATTGGATCACAAAGAGTATCTGCATTGCACCCATCTGTTTGTCACTTTTGTGCCCATATATGGAGATGTCCTTTGTCTGTCTACCTGTGTTCCTTTTATGCCCATATATGGAGATCTCTGTATCTGTTAGTCCTTGAGATCGCTGATTTATTTGTGCCTGACGCAGACACATTGAGGTTGGATGACACACTCCATATTTGGGCGCAGCTACTTTGTGATAGTGATGTGGCCGTGGTTTGTTTATGGTTATGTCAGAGTGATGTGGTGCGTCCACCTCCAATTACACAATTTGAATATAGGATAAGCATATATGGAGATCCGCTTGTCCAGCATTGCTTCCATATATGGAAGTATGGATGATGTCAAAAAGCTGATGTCTGAAGTCATCTAATGTCATCAAACCACATGTCCTTATATGGAGATATAGTGTAAGCGCATACGGAGATATGCTAGTCAAGAACCGCTTATTTGAAGGCTTGAGGGGCCGTGTTTTTTCAGTTACTTTATTCATTCTATTTTTTAGAATTATTTTGGAAATGAAATTTGGAATAAAAAGTAATGAAAAAACACAGCCCCCTCACGTATTGGGACAATAACGGCCACCAGAACCGAGGGCTTGTTTCTTCAATTAATCTTATATCATCATGGTTAAAATCGTTAAAATGGGTTTACATAGGAATTAATGAAATATGTCAATTTCTTTTTTAAATCTGAGGCGCTCACAAAAGCCTGAGTAGACATTACAATGAACTCAAACGTGTTTAAAAGTGAAATATCCTTTTAAGGAAACAAAGCTAAAATTTATGGGATCGCCATAAAGAATCCCTCATAATATGGGGTTGTGTTATTAAAAAAAAACCCTGCTCTTGAGTCTAGATAGTAGATACATTTCCTGCTTATTGAGGTGCATTTACATTGGGCACGACACATATTGTTTTTAGCGACGCGGTTCGTGGGAGGTCCATGGTCTTGGTATGTCAGACTCGGAAGTCCTTGTGGCAGAGAACCTTGCAACATACAAAAAGAATCCCAAAATACCTTCAGTGCTATGCCATACTGTAAATCTAACAGCCTGTTGTTCTGAAGTACCGTTGGTAACAGTGGTCAGACAGCACGCAATAAACCCAACCCTAA
>NC_137817.1:39521319-39581319 GCF_963921795.1 Nannobrachium achirus
GTCTCATTTTGTATTTGTGATTTCAGTTGTTTTCCATCCGTGTTCGGTTTGCCAAATAGCTTCCCGCATACGGTCCTTTGAACTCTGGGCCTGTTGTTTCAGGTGGAGCTGAAGATGAAGTACAATGACCAGCACTGCAAAACCAGGGGTCTTCTCTCAGGCCACCGCTGGTATGAGATCCAGGCATATAGGGCTCTGAACCAGGCACTGGGGAGGTGAGCATGTGGACGTACTCTATAGCCAATCCATCTTCTGTATTCAGCTTGTCATCAAAGGCTTTGTGTTCTGCCATCAATCTTTCTTCACTCAATCGTACAAGAAAATAATACAATGGTATGAATTTCTGCAGGTGTATCCGTCACAAGAACGACTGGGGGGCTCTAATTCTGGTGGACGACCGTTTTAGGAACAATCCCAATAGATACATCACAGGTACCGAAACACTTTCTATTATATGAATGAAGGCTGCTCTTTTTGCCTGTTGTTTTGAAAAGCCTCTCTGCTTGGGCACTAGATGGCAATGGTTGTCCATCCTGAAAATGTTCGATGGAGCCATGGCCATACATTATCTTTCCCTGAAAGTGGTGGTTCATTTTGCATGTAGAGATCAGAGATCAGATTTTAAATCTCAAATTTCAGTGCCAACACGTTCACATGTCATCATCTGTCCTGAATCTGTCCTGAATGTGTGTCCCTGTATCTCAGGCCTGTCCAAGTGGGTACGCCAGCTTGTCCAGCATCATGACACCTTTGATGATGCCATGGAGTCTTTAGCTGTATTCTCGCAGAGACAGCAGGGGGCACTGAAGGCCCAGGGATGTAGCCAGAGCATCCTCGACACCTCCTCATCCCAAGCCTGTTCCCAGTCACCAGGAGCAATGGTGGGGAAGCTCTCTCCGAATTGCCCCAGCTCAGTCACTCTTCCTCTGGGTTCAGGGCCCCAAACGGCTGCCTCAGTGCAACAACAGACTGAGACGTGCCATCGGAACACAAGTCCCTCCATCAGCTCTGTCGTTTCGGTCATACCAGACAGAGGAGGTGAGTTAAGAAACTGAAATCATTGTTGAAACCAGATGTCTTGGCTAAAAGTGCGTTACGGCAGTTCCCGATTCACCGTACAACTTCTGTCATTTGTGCCACAGTGCGGACTACTCATATCCACATCATCATCATGTTATTCTATGTGCTGCAGTCTTTTCTGGTCCATGTAAAATTGTTTGATTTACATTTACAGTAAGTCCACTATCAACTGTAAATTAAGTCTGAAGTTAGGCAGTCTTTAACTCACTGGACGCCATAAACGTCTATTACGTCTTTGATCCTTAGTGCCATAAACGTCTTTTACGTCTTTTTAATTAATCAAAAGTTTTATAATTTTTTCATAATTGTAATTTAAAAAAAATCGCTCTAGAAGTTAGCCATGAGCCTCCGTGACCGGAGCGATACGGCCGATTTGACTGTAGCACCAGTGTAACACAGTCCGACGGGAAATCGGTATAACCAAACATTGGTTCCGGCCGTTTAAATGTTATCTTAAAACGTTCGTTTATACACTTCCCGTGCTTCCCTGACGAACTATAAGTACTCCAAAAACTCAGAAAATTCACGGGAAACCAGCGGTGCCATCCATTTGGCGATTGCTATCCTTGATCGCGATCGCCAGGGCTCTAAAGTGTATAGCATGCTAGCTAAAAGGCCTGGCCAAAATGTAAACAACAAGGCCCAAACCAAAAAAAAGATGGACGTCTTCTTCCTTCTTCTGTTAGTTGATCAGATAGTAGGAGACCACCACCTGGTGGTTTTCACATGCCATTGCACTCCAGTTTACACACAGGCCCAGAGACAGCATTCACATATGATGATGATCAAGACATCTTACACATGTTCTATTGAAGCCCAAATCTAATGATAGGATATATATATATATATTTAAATATACATGTTTTCCTTTGTAAGAGGGGTAGTGTGGCTTTCGATAGAAGCATAGATTTATATATGTAATTTAAGTACAAAATATGATTTTGGCCCCCATAAAAAGGCAAAATTAAACAAAATGGCTGGCACCAGTTTTGTAGATTTTTAATCAAGGATGGCATTCAGTGAGTAAAGAAGGAAATTTAATTTCTATGTCTTCAAAAAGAAATTTTGGCTTCTGTGTAGTACACAACTAAATCGTAAGTGTGAAATTCATCTTTGAGATTTAAATTTTGTTAAAAATGTTTTACACCCAGGATTCAATTCACTCAAGATTTTGCTGTTTGTACCAACTAGGTTCATCTCTGTTTTGACACAAGCATAATTCTCTTAAGGAGGACAAAGTAGTGCTGCATAATTTCAGTTCCACCATATGTGCGTCCCTTCTGTTTTATTCATGACTGGATGTTATGAAGACATTGCAGTACCCCCGTCACCCCAACCAAAAAAGAAAGTAGAGCCTGGGGGAGCAGCAAAATGGTATTGCATGATGCTCTGTGGATAAGTCTGTGATAAATAAATTAAATGCCACAAAGATTTTAGCTAGAGGAGCCTTGCTGCTTTCACCTACGGAAGTCTCTTTTTTTTGCCTTCAATGGGGGAGGGAGGTCTCACACTTGTGAAGTGAAGACATTTTCGTCTCTCACAGTGAGGATATATAAATCCCTGTTACTGCCCAATTTCCACTAGACTAAAAATAATTAAAATCTTTGAATTTATGTGTGCGCTCAGGGACATCAGACCCGTATGAGAATGATATAACGATGAGATAATGTGGTGAAGTGACGTGTTTGCACATCGTCTCAGCTAGCACCTATTATCTGTAAGGGTCACGTCAAGGGCATGATATTTGCTCAATTTGCTTCGGTGTGGTGGATGGGGTGGCAGGGCTGGATGGGGCTGTGGTGTATGGGTGGGGTGAGGCGGGGGTTGGGGTCGAGATGAGGGACTTGCCTCATTACTGTAAGATCTCTCGCGTGCCCCAGTGTGGCTGGAGCGAGCCGATGAGCAGATGTTGGACTGTTGCTTTTAATCAGATCCCCTTAACCTTTGTCTGGGTTAAATTGAGCGTGAGAATGCATTCACATATCTGTTTACATCGCAGCTTTATAAAATAATTCCGCACCTTCCATTCTGCTCATGCTCAATCTAACTTCAGTTGTGAAGATGGGAATCTTCTGCTTGAGCCCCACCGTCTTTGTTTGCTACAGGTACAATTTGAGAAGTCGTATCCTTTTGTAAACAGACTTGCTAAGAACACACAATTATGTTTTCTTTCTACAGCTTCGCAGAGGATAATGCACACTCATCCAGCAGAATCCCGACCCTTTGGAAATACAGAGGCCAAAGTCCCTCAGGTCACCCCTAAGCCTCTGCACCATCTTTTCACTTCCGTCCCCGTGATCAACCGCCGATTCGTGACACCAATCTTCAAGCAGAGGGAGCCTGGTGACCACCAGCAGTTGTTTGATCCTTCTAATGCCAGTGAGGGTAAAGAGAACCAGGTCAAGACCCTCCCACAGGGTGCGGGACGGGAGTCTGGCCCAGACCGGAGTGCTGGAGATGAGCAGAAAACTGCACCCCCTGCTGCCACCCCAGTGCTGGAGGTATCTGCAGTTGTTTCCAGCTGTGACGGAGAACAACCCTCTGTAGATGATCCATCTCTGCTGGACGTAGACGTAGACGAAGAAGACCAAACAGCTTTCTTCACCCCAGAACTTTTTGAGGATGAGGAGGAAGAAGAAGAAGAAGACGACCCACTAACTGTGCCCAAGTCTCCTCACAGGACGGTTTTAGAAGTTGACAGCCCTGATCTCTGTAACGGGACAGTGCAGATGCAGCCAGGTGAACCCTCTGAGCCCGAGCAGATACAAAAAGAAAGGGAACCCTCTGCCATGGGCAGTGCAGGGATGGAGAAGAATGACAGACAGTCAAGTATGATAAACACGGCAGATGAGTTCAAAGTCCTGTCAGAAATACAGGAGAACAAAACCAAAGGTCAGGAAGGAAAGGAAATGGAAGTGAAGGGCAGAGAGACAGGCAGCAGGACGCACAGGCTGTCCAGGTCCAGACAGAAAGCTCCCTCAACACCATCAGGTAAACTCACCAACTACTTTAGCCCACAGATTAAAACCATAACGTTGGATGACTAGGCTTCACGGTAGGCTCTCCTCAGTCCAGCTAGCTCACATCTCGGATCAATTCCCACTTATCTGCTGTGACAGCTCCAGCATTATCAAGGCCATTAAGGCAGTCGAGTCGCTTAAAAGGAAAAACGGCACAAATAATGAAACGTTGGTTAAATTGCAGCGTTGATTTTAATGTGCTGTCCTTTTTAAAAGGACAAAAAGAAATCAAGTCATTAAAATGCAAGAATAAATCCACCTTTTTTCCCCAGGAAAACGGCTGCCTTTCTTTTTAATGAGGTATTCAATTGAGTGCGAGGGTGATGTGTAGACATGCCTGACTTAATCTAAATAAAAGACCTTTGTTTTCAAAATTAAATCACAGCCTTCCAAACATGTTAATTTTGTGATATAATTAAAAACAAATGTTGTGCACATGTGTTTTTTGTTTGTGTGTGCACTGTATGCATCTGCAAGTCTGTTTAGCAGTTAATTTTATTTTATTTTGTGTAATTATGCATAATGTTTATTCTGGGTTAAATAAAATATTGTCTGATGTTTCTGACACAGAAGATGCTATTCTTTTTATCTATTATCTTTAATGATTCAGGCCTTCTCCTAAACGTCGAGGAGTCGCTTCTTGCAGCAGCCAGCTGGGATGCTGAGAATGGTGGGTTGCACAATGTAATGTACATTTCTGAAACAACATACAAGTATATTGTTGGAATCTTATTGACCAGCTATGGTGACATCATCTCTGTACATGTGGGTGGGAAACTAAATTACAATATAACTGCCTCGAATATTAGTTCTGTCTAGTCGTGTAAAAAATAATCCATTCTAAAATGCATCGCAATTCAACGCAGCAACGTGACAGAATCAATAATCAATATAATATACTGTGTGTGTGTGTGTGTGTGTATATATATATATACACGCACGCACGTGTGTGTGTTCTGTAACGGTATATCTGACTGTATTGACTGATGAAAAATGTGCCATGTTGTGCACTAATATAGAAAAGTGTGATGCATCGCAATGCCTCCTAGAATCGAATCAAATCGTTAGCTGGTGAATCTTAATTGAATTGAATCGTGAGGATAGTGTGTGCCAATGTACACCTCTAGTTCAGTCTGTGACCATTTTAATGTAAATCCATTATATATACGTTTTCTTTAGCGTTTGATCCAAATGTGTGGATTGAGGTACTGAAGTTTTTTTTTTTTTTTGTCCATTCAACCTCGGTAAGGGATGTAACTGCAATTTTGAAATGTCTACTATTAATACTATTAACAGTTCCATTCTTTATAAGGGTTTATTGTGAAATTACCTCTCCTCAGTATAAAGGTTTCATAATCCGTCCTTCCCAGTTTGCAAAAAGAAATATATATACATTATTTTTTAGTTTTTTTTAATGGCCAAAAGTGCTGTAGTCATATAATATATAATATATATATATATATATAATACATTCATGTTATAAAACAACATCATGGGATGGGTTGAGGTGGAGGCATACGAACAAATTAAACGTGATTAGACATGATTTGTCTCATTACTGTTCCAACTTGAGCAATGTGGTGTTTGCTCAGGGGAGCATGGAGCAGACAACTATTTCATTAAAGCCTTTCCGTTGCTCATCAGCTGCTTTACTGGGACCCATGCTTATGTAATTGCACATGGCTGCTCGTTAACATCAGTCTCAGAGGAATGCGCACGGAGAAGGCAAGCGAATGTGTGTTAAAAAGCACCCTAATAGGTCGTCTACATCGAAAGAGTAATGTCTGTAGTTTTTCCCCCTTTTATGTAATTTAGCTTTCTTTTCTGACTTTCTCTGGAATACAATCTGTGGAATCAGTTTAGGTGTATTATATGTATACACATTTATATAATATTTGTATTTATGTATTGCTATGCAATGTCCTAGCTAGCCAGTAATAAACACCTTGTCTTTTAGCTTGATTGAACAATCTTTTCACAGCAGCCATTTGAGGGGTATAACTACTTGGGTTAAATAATTAGGTTATGTTTTGTTTGATTTTATTCTTATTAATTATCTTATGTTTTTGTTCCTACTGCATATGGGTTTGTCATATTTAATCTCTTTAATCTAATGTTTTTATGATCTTTGCAGAGGTAGGTTTTTATTTTGAAGTGCGTTTAGTCTATGCCTGTTGTATGAAAAGTGAACACATCCAAAGTTAACGGTTTTACCTTAGGCTGAGTTTACCCATCAAAATAGCTGCTGTGAAAAGAGGCCAGATTAAGTATGTTGACTAACCGACAGGCCATGGTGATCTAGCCCTTGGTGCAGGAAGAGATCCAATTCACCAGACTCGGACCAGATGTAGCCTGAGGAGAAAAGAGCAGGCTAAAGCAGGCCCTCATCCCAAATCTTCATCCAGGTTGGGCTGGCCATCCAGGGTCAGGGGTGCCAGAAAGACCGTTGGTCCCAAAGTTAAAGAGACCGTAGCACCGAAGACTGTAGCTCCTGTGTTGGCACTTAATATAGCCTTTGTCAAAGATGATGACAGGAGTTTGGAGACTCGACGTTGCCTCAAACAGGGCCTCAAACTGACCGTGTGCTCTAGTTTGAACGATTCACTGAGGTCCTCTGGGCACGAGAGTGCATTGAAAGGCAAGGGAAAAGTGACTGACAGCCCTGTTGGTCCTACCATGGTGGAAATTGACATAGTCACTCCTAAATGCAAAAGTAGATTAGAGATGCAAGGTGACGGAGAAACATGGTGTAATCTGCCCCCTCTACCAGTAGATGGTCCTGGAGGTCAGGACATGAAGACGGCAGGTAAGTCAGTCTGATGATATTGTAGATATCCACCCACGTACGTACGTGCGTGCATGCGTGCGTGTGTGTGTGTGTGTGTGTGTGAATTAGATCTCTATTTAACATGAATAGTCTTACCTTTGCTGCCCTCTAAGCTTGCACCGAGTAACCAGGATACTCGCAGTCCATACACTTTGAAGGTTTTCATTCAAAAGAACAACCAAGAACATCTTTTTTATGCTGGTGGACAAGTGTGCAGACATTTCAGGCTGTGGTCATCAGTGTACTACACTAAATTAATTAAAATAGTCTGTATTTTGATCAGCCAACATACCGGTAAATGATTTCACTCGAGACTCGCAGCATCTAATCACTAACAATCCATCTAAGTAACAGGGTCCATGTCATATTGCCCAACACACTGCTAAATAAACACTATGAGGCACACATAGTCAAATATGCTGTGTAATAATTACAATAAGTGTAATAAAAAGGACTCGGCACATTTTGCCAGGTGAAACAGTTAAAAGTACTATGCAGTGGGATTATTTTGTCAGTGAATTGTAAAGTGAAGAAATAAATTATGTTTTCTGATACAGGAATAAAAATACAGCGGTCCTGCAAACAGAAGAGCAGGGGAGTTCGGGCCACTCGAAAAACAAAGGTGTGTGCCTTATGCCACAGACAAGGAATTTATTATTTACTATGATATTGTTTGCTTCATATATCTGGGCTTTTTTCAGATGAACCTTTATTCAGATTCTTAATGTTCTATTCTAGTCCGATATTTTTTGGTAAAAAAAAATATTTCGCTTACAGCAGCTGAAAATACAGAAACCATGTGCTGTGGGATTGTACTGTGCTGTGTGTTCCCTAGAGCTACTTCCACTGGTGAAAGGTAACTTCTTAAGATGCGAGATTCTCTGCACACAGAGCCATTCTGACAGTGCCTCTACGGTATGCACCAGCATGCATTGCCCATAACCACCTCATTAATCATAGCTGCAGAACGAATAAGGAAATTAAACGTAAAAATATGGTTCCTGAGTATTGGGTTTGTTCCTTACTCTGCGGTGTCTCACGTGGATCAAGGTCGCCTGAGACGGCAGATGAGACGGAAGATGATTCACGCTACTCAGTGAAATCACAAACCAGGCTGTTACAACTTGTAATGGCGATATAGAGATCAAGCCAACTACTGTCCCTGTTCCTTAGACATAGTTCCCTCAGTGACTGGTTGGACACAGAAATTTGGCCATAATAAATAACATGGTTTTTATTAAGGGTTCTGAATTGTCTTTTTTTGGCTCCTACAGTAAGAAGGTGTATTTTTGAGTGGTGCTAACCGCTCCTACATCTGGACTTGGGTGTGTACAGTATGTCCGTCTCACAAAGTTTGGCATTGTCCAAGCTTCACGCGACACTTAATGAAATTAACTCCTACTTCTGGCTTTATGTGTAGGATATGTACTGTATGTTTGCCCTGCAGAGCTTGGCATTGCTTTGCGGGACGCTTAATGAAATTAACTCATAAATAGCACCGCTAACATCACACTGGATGTGATTAATTTAAACGAAAAATATCCATTAAGGTTTTGGGTGCATGACTGAAGATGTCTAACTGTGTCTTGTTTCAGGAAACGGTACTATTCGAATTATGTTTTTTTTTTTTTTGCAATGACTAATACATGGAAAAAAGGTGAGAAATTACCTGTATGTTCCTTTGATAAAAAAAAAGTTACTGTTGACTGACTTGTGATTTCACCCTCCACAGGAGCTTTGCTAAGCGCTGTGAGCGAAATGGAACATTTAGCTCCTCTAAGCAACAACACACATTGGCATGTAGCACCTACTACAGATTACTGCCAGTGTGTACCACGTCAACACTCAGTGCCTCACAACTCATCATTGCTGCTGCGGGTCCAGAGTGCTTCAGCTCTGCAGGCCATTAGAGAGGCTTTGCAGCCCTACAGTGATAACACTGTAACTGGTGGGTTCAACAGGGGTTGGGATGAGATATGCTCTACTCTGTTTCTTGCTACTGTAGTCTAGCCACATAAATGGCTGTGCAAGATGTAGTTCTTTTCAGGAGTCCGTTTATTTGGAGTAGTCTGGGATCACTTCACTTTTCAGGGTTGTAACCGGTCTGGAGCGGAAACATGTTGTAGTACTCAAAGGACTACAATTTGCCGGAAAGATCAAACCGGATTCAGTTTTAACCTAAAATATTCCTCTGCGCTCAAGGACACACTTTTAGGGCCTACCTAATAAACTCCTTGATGCGGAGTAGTTTTGCTTTTGAAAAATTAGTTTGGTATATGCATCTTTTAGTCCAACTTTTAGCGACTGGCAAGACTACACTAGGCTACTCCAGCATTTTAATAGGGATTGGGGAAACAAACGGGGGGAACCAAATCAAAGCGACGCCGCTTCTAGTGGTTTCTGCGCTTTAGGTGGAAACCAAACGGCCTGTAGTGAACGAACACCAGGCTTTCTCTCAGAACGCCTGGTGGGCGAGGTTAATTTGGAGTGTAATTTGTCTCATTCTTGAAATGTACCGCAATACATTTTTTTTGTAGAAAAACAATATTTACATAATGTAACATAACATGTAATGCATTCTTAATTAATGTTGTATCATTGGTTTTGCTTTAATTGCTGATATGCAACCTCAGAATATATTTGAAGTTGTTTTCCCAATCGTTCTCATTCATGCAGCATATAATGCCATCTGGACCCATGAGGAAGGCTGTGTCACCAGGTTTCTGCAGTGCAAGGGCTGTAAGGCTCAGAAACCACCATGGTCTGTGTCCTTCATTGCAGCTGAGGTCCATTACCCTCGAAACCCATCGCTAGACCAGGTGGGTCTGAGAACCAGTCATTTGTTATTGGTCTTAAGCTGTGTGTGTGTGTGTGTGTGTGTGTGTGTGTGTGTGTGTGTGTGTGTGTGTGTGTGTGTGTGTGTGTGTGTGTGTGTGTGTGTGTGCGTGTGCGTGTGCGTGTGCGTGTGCGCGTGTGCGTGCGTGTGTGTGTGTGTGTGTACGTACTGTACTGTACTGCTGTATATACTGTGGTGTGTGTGTGTACTTTACTACTGTATATATACTGTGTGGTGTGTGTGTGTAGCGTGAACAACAGAAGGTAACCATCTTAGAAACTACAGTACATACAGTAGATACAAGTCTTACTACTGTACGTATGCAACTAGGTTTTGCCGGCCCTACCCAGGGCCATATCGGAATGGGATATGAAAAATCTGAGATACATATTGGTCACATGACTACCGAGATAATGCCTTGGTACCCATTTGTGTGAGTTTGGACAGAAATTGACATGACCTATATTGGGAGATGCGTCATGGGCCATTTTCTTTTTTCAAAATGTGAAATGGGCCATTACACCACCATCATGGCAGATTTAAAAGAAATGGGGTAGAGGTTCTTCCTTGGCCTGTGCAAAGTTTCATATCGATCGGTCAAGCAGATAGGAGCATAAAGAACATGACTAGTGATGCATCACTAGTCATGGTGAAATACTACTAGTAAGACACCTGAGGGTGGAATGCGACCTCAGGGTGACATGCGTAGGGCGAGGTCGCGCCAATTCTTGACTATCTGGCCAACCACAGCGTTTCTCTGACGATTCTAGTTGTTATCATTCTGGGGGGAGTTTGTTCATGTTTTATGTGACAGTATATGGGACAGTCATATGGGACTACCGTCATAGACAGTAGCCATTGTTAGGCCGGAGTCAATGGCTGTCTGTCTGACTGAGTCATTCTGTACCACATCTCCATGTTTAGGCCAAACAGGTTTGCTCCAGTTCCATATGACATATTGGACTAGACTATCTCCATATATAGTGTTATCCACATCTCCATGTTAGGACTCATATATGGGCATAAAAAGTATGTCATGTGACATCACTTCCTGTACAGACAGTCAGCCATTGACTCCGGATTAACAATGGCTACTGTCTATGACGGTAGTCCCATATGACATATTGGACTAGACTATCTCCATATATAGTGTTATCCACATCTCCATGTTTAGACAGCCAATGACTCCGGCCTAACAATGGCTACTTTCTATGACGGTAGTCCCATATGACATGATGGACTGGACTATCTCCATATATAGTGTTATCCACATTTCGTGTAGCCGCCCTGTACAGGAAGTGATGTCACAACTTGCTGACATCACACTGACATCACAGAGGATACGGAAGGACGGTCACGAGGATACGGAAGGAAGGTCACTCAAGCGACACGGTTCTTCAGAGTATATGCGACCTTTGGTCGCAAAAATATCTCAGGATTGTGTTGATTGTGTCCCAAACAACAATAAAATAAGATCTGGTTGTCCCAGAGGTGAAGTGGGCCTTTAAGCAGTCGTTAACTGCATAAATGCCTAACTTGGATAACATGAATATTAAATTGTGGAATTGTATACTGTACCCTCCGTCACCCATAGATATTATGGTTGCAGCGTTTACTAAGGAGTCACCATATGTGGTTGTACATACAATACATGTAATACGTACAGAATGATAGTTTGGAGGTTGGCATTGGGTTGGCACAAGAGTAAAGTACTCACCCATCACCATAGAGACCGTGTAGCTTCATTGGTGTGTCTGTCTGGCCTGTGTTGTGCACTCCAAACACAATTGGTTGTTTTTTGTAACTGGTTGACGGGGCACCTGTTAACCAGAGAGCAGAATTAATGGATAGCGTGTTCCTCTGCATGTGTTAGACGTGATTCTCTACAGTGACCGCGTGGTTAGCAGTGATAGGCATTGTGCTTTGTTTGACAGACAGTAACAAAGATTGATTGGAGATTGAGAAAATGGTCACCTACAGTTGAAATCACACGCCCAAATGGTATTTTAGATGAAGACTTGTATAGTTTCTTTCCTGGTGCCTAAAACCAGAAGTGTTTGAACAAGTAGTATATGTGACAGATGGAGGTGGCATGCAAAACAATGTCTAACACAGCTATACTGTAATAATTGATTGGGGGTTTGATGATGCATGAACATTATAAAATAGTCCTGTGGAGTCAATCAGGGTGTTTGCAACTTTAAGCTGGCAATCTGGGAACATAAAATAAATGAAGTTAGATTACTGCTTTATTCTGGGGTTTGTAGCTTACATATCTATCGTGCACAAAGAGAACACCGGTTGTGCCTGGAGGCCTTTGTAGATATCAATCAATACTCACCCCCGCCCCTCCCATAATCTGCCTTACAGTTGTGGTAGAATTGAGTTGTGGTAGAATTGAGACAGCTTTCTGGAATGCTTTTGCATGCATGCATTTTTGTCCTTATCGATTTACAAAATCCTTAAGCAGCTTTTGGGTCTACCGGCAGACGGCGATGTCGTGTTTATGTGGCATGGCAGTTAATATTGTACGTGGTCGCACAACTAACTTTATTGATTATTTTTTTAATTATTATTGTTATTGTTCGATTCTTTCAGAAGTTAAGACTCTTGTGACGCCGTAATCACATAATCATAATGTCTGCGATTCAATTCAGTCTTGAGACGTGTGTTGTACTCCAAATCTTTTGCTCTCTCTAGTTTCCAATACTATCCAATCTAAATTTAAATGATTATCAATTAAATACTTTGAAGAGGCACAATCCGCGGAACTAGGATCGATTAGATAGTCATAGTGGTATAGAACTAAAATATAAAATCTTGTTTAACATTTTTTATTATCGTACTAGTTTAGGGTCATTATAATGTGTGGTTGTTCAAGGGGTTACCTTTTGAGGAGGAATACGCAAACACTGGTGGAGAAAACATAGTACACAATCTACTGTAAATTAGTAGATGTTTATTATTATTTAATTATGTTTAATAAAATTATTATTTACTATTCACATCCATCGGTTCGATTCTGGCTCTGGTCCTGTGCTGCCCTTATAGTCCTATACACTATACACTGCCCTGACCAAATAAAGCAGTAACAATGTAATGCTTTTAAAATGTTTTAAAATAACTTAATTATAATAATCCTGATACCAATAAACTAAATATACACCAAATAGTGTTATAATATTATGATACTTATAGTTATTCCTTATCGTCCAACAAGGCATGACAGCATTGTTGAGATTATGACAGTGAACTGTCAGATTACAAAGATTAACCCCGATTGACAGGTCAAGTCAGGTTAAACTGGACAGTAACTTTCCAAACCGTATACTACCTCCTGATCTGAGCTGCCAGTCACCAATGTCTAATCTTTTAATTTAGGGTGTGATGACACGGTAACATTTTAGAGCTAATTGGGTCAAATTATTGATTTATTGATAATGCTCTTCAACAGACAGGAGGTGGTTACCCTCCTTTTATCTTTATTGGAAAAATGTAGTGACATTTGATTGGTGACAGTGAACTGTGGGCGGGATTGTGTCCTCGCTTCCAAGTCATTGATTGGATAAATCCTTTTCAACTGACTGGACCACCTGTTTTCTCTGACCAGGGACAGTTATTCAGGCTACTGGATGACTTCAATTGAGTCTATATCCTTGCATGAGAAGTGGCTTTCAGTTGTGGGCACTGAAATGTGATTATTGAGGGCTGGGGTCACGTCATGTGTTATTGACTGGCTAACATAATGATAATAATACTTGAAATGTATATAGCGCTTTTCTATGTACTCAAAGTCACTCTACATGTGTTCACAATGTTCACAAATATGTTAAGATATACAGTAAAAATAGCAGTTTAATCATATGTGAAAAACAAATCTGGAAAGAGCACTGTGGGATGACCAGCCCATATAAAAGTTTATTAAGAGCATTACATGTGTAATAATTTCAGATTTAGGTGGTACCATTAGACAATTGCACTGTGCATAGCTCATTCAGTTCTCTGTAAGATCTATCAAACATATTACTGAGTATGCGTCCAAACACAATAGTTCCACTGAGTAATCCCACAGAAATGAGGATGAAATGTTCATGTTGTAGTTGTTCTAGATAATCAAGCTCACTTAAAGGACTATGTTCTTGGAAAAGTGCAATTATTTAGCAGGTGTCATAGAGGAACCGTAACATTTTGGCCAACTGGATTACACAGTTTGAATCTCACAAAGCCAACCATTCACATGCACATCCCGGCTCCGCTCTGCTGCATGGGTTTCTGTGATGATATGCTTTTGTACAATTCACTTGTTCTTTAAAAGACGTATTATAATAATATATATTTTTTAAAGGACAAAATATGTTTTCTTTGGTTGGTGGGGGTCTTCTTGCACGAATCGTTCAAAGTTCCTGCTGTTCAGTTGTGAATTTGACAGACACCATATTGCACTTAAACCTTTGGAGTCTGTCTGCATGCAATCGCCAGACAGCTCCAGGCTGTGTTCTTGAGCCATATCAACAGAGTACGGCATCCTTGGCGTGCGGCACGACACACTTCAGCAAGTTTGCTTGGCATCATCAAACACTGATTCTAACACGTTAATCTGATTTGGTCATTGTTTTCATAATAAGCTCACTTTGTCACGTGCGTTACTTGACCCTTTGCCCTCCCAATACCTGCTTTTGTTGTTTTGTCCAACCTTTTTGCCAGACTAGTCATATTATTGTTTTAAATAGTGACTCTGGATCGATAATGGGTACAGTAGATACGCAGGCACCATGTGCGCGTTAATATGTTCTGTTATGGCACAGATTAGATTTGAACCATGCTGATACAGTGACCTTTCAATGCCCCAGTGGATATTAAAGCTGATTATTTTCATCTGAATGATTATTGTATTAAAAATTGTCTAGGTTTCCATTCAATAAAACCATATGTTTCATTGAATGGACAGGTTCCCTCATAATTCCACATGACCCCTTGGTAAAAAGACTTGATATGTTTAATAAAACAAATTGTCAAAATGTAAATTCTTCATATTAACAGGTAATTTGTTCATCCCTATTAAATTAACAAGAGAGAATTTAGCTAGAGGTTAAAATAAATCAGCGAGAGGTTTAAAAACCGTGGCTTCTCTCTCTACTTGGGTGTGACTGACGGGAGAGTTACTGACTGATTTTTTCCACACAAGGCGCGGCAAAATCCATTAAATATGCAATAAACTGGAACTATAGCTTGGTGGTTAAGATACAGTATCACATGGGCCCTAAAGTTGACCATTGATTCCCCACCCCAGTTCGATTCACTGTCGGTTACGCTATTTGTTTCATGTCACTCCTCTACTCTGTTTACTGCCTCTCTGAAAATGAGGCCCCAATAATGACTTAATAATATTTAAATGTTACAAATGTAATTGTAAAAAAGTAAGCTCATCGGTTCTCCGCCAGGCCGGGTTGCCTTGCCAGGGCACACAAATTTTGTAAGGCAGTTATTGCCAAACCAGTCTCTTGGGGCTCTAACAGGCCGATGGGAATAATGGGTCAGAGGTTCTTCCTTGGCCTCCAGGGAGTGTGCGTGCAAAGTTTCACAACGATCAACGGTGCTGGAGATTAGCTGCTCCCAGACAGAATGACATACGGATGGACGGGGCAAAAACAGTCTCTGCAATTCATTTTTTAATGGAAATGTCAATGTAAGAACTCTCACCACCATTATTTACAACATTATCCTGGTAATGTATCTGTGAGTAAAATGTCTTCACATGTTAATGACGTCCAACATCATCGCAACGCTTAGACAAAAGGGTGACCTAAAATAATTATTCACCCTCCCCTCCACCACATCCCTGAATATGACACATTTATTACATCTTGAATCAAGGAATTGTGACTTGACTTGAATGTGTGCCCAGTCACATGTTTTTGGAGCGGTGAAAGCGCTCCCAATAGACAGGTATATCCGTGGGTATGTGGCTGGCTGGCTGGCTGGCTGGCTGGGTGGGTGGGTGGCTGGCTGGCCCTGTCCGTAGCCTGGGCAATACCTTGAGTGGCCACACACAACACACTAGTTAAAGGAGGGGCGCTGTTTTGTGCAGGCCAGGCACACTCACCACTCACTCACAGGCACAGTTTACACTCACTCACTCACTCACATGGGGTACAGCTGCTCAAATTCACCGCTCCACTTCGAACCGAGGTTTGATTTTTGTATAACCTTCTTCTTTAGCCATTCAGAAACATGGGGAAAAGCCTATGTAGGGTCTATGAATTCCAGAACTCCCCAGTTGGCCTCAATAAGGACCATGATCAGTTTGTTATCATGAAACTTTTATGTCTTGGCTGGAGAAAAATACTACATACATACTGTACTGTAATTCAGGGGCACAGCCAGTTAGTGCACAATGACAATGACGTGAGTCACGTTTCAATCCGACTCCCATCATGTATCTCTCTCTCTTCTCTCTCTGCCCTGTCTCTCTACAGCTCTTGATTACGTGTACATTTTGGGCAGACAAACGGACCAACTGAATGGCTGCGTGGTTGCAGCCAAAAATGTAATAATGCAGTAAATGTGTGCCTCATAAGAAAGACCAGCTGAAAGTCAAATTAAAATGGCGTTCTAGTGTTTGTGCCCAGTGGTGACTAGCTAATAGAATTAATTTATTTTAAACGTGTAGCTTGATCTGGATTGCTTGAGAGGGGTCTTTTGAAATCCGTCTACTTGAGCAGCTGTTAGATCTTGGCTTGAATCATAGGTTTGGAGCCCCTTGGATAATAAACCCAGATTTATTTCCAAGGGTCAGTGGAATTAGACACTTAATCTCCCTATGTGATTTCATAAGTCGACTAATCTTGGTATAGACATCCGTTATTTGGGCTCATCTTTGAGTGCTTACACTGTAAGCTGGCTAATACTATAAGTGTGATTGTGGCAACCATTTGTCAGTTGAGGTCCTGACCTGATGCCCTTTTAGTTGTGCTTATTGTAAGAGAGAACTTATCACACTGTATGTGTTTTAAAAGATTTTACTCTGCCTTTTAATCTGATTTACATCTTTGACTGACTGACTCCAGGTACAAGTACTACTGTAGATGGATTCATTTATTATCTCATGGATGTCACTATTATTCTATAATTTTGCTGCCTTTGTTGACAAAGCATTTTTTTTTTACCGATGATAATAACAGCATAATGTGGACATTGTGGCAATGTGGACAGCCCAATCCAACCCCCTTTGAATTCTATTTTCTTCTTTTTTATTATTTCAATAGATAGTGGGGAAAAAAAGAAACTACAATCTTAGCGCTGATCATTCTATAGTGTTTTGTGAGATTAGCCTCGGACAATCAGACAGACGACCCATTTGAAGACATCTTGTGTATTATAGACGCACACCATGAAATGGGCCGCACCATGTCCGGCCAGACGTTCAAGAATGTGCTTGGTATTATTCTGTTCACTCTGATTGAGGTATCTGAACTTTGATAGCACTAGCAGAGCCTGGGTCTGGTGAAACTGGTTCACCTTGAGTTTGATCAGCCCACCATTGATGTCATTTTCACTAATTCATGATTCATACAGTACACTGAAAGATAATTGCATAGTTTTACTCATGAACTTCACAGTGGAATCAGGCCATCACAGATAGCTATAAACCTTGACAGCTACATTAGTAGTCCATTGTATCAACCCTCTTTTCATTGCCCACTTGCTTTTAGAGGCCATATATTTTACTGAGGTACATAGTTTGCATTACTTAAAATGATGGTATCTCATAAATCTGTCTCTGTTAAACATTTGCTTCTCATTTGGAAGCAGGGCTTGGGTTCGATTTGAGGTTTTTTGGTGAAGGCCGGATGACCTCCTTAGTTCGGTCTAAGCGTTCTTGCATTAGCTTGGTATGCTGCTGAAGTAAAGTGGATTGTCTTTCATCGGGATAAACTGAAATATTAACGCACAAAGCTCTGTGTAGTCTCCCTGAGCTGTAGCCCGTTGAGGAGGTAGAAGGTGGATCTCATTCTCGTTGGAAAGCACTTTAAAGGCGTCCCCTATCTGCCGTTCGGTGGTAAATTACCAGGTGCCACAAGGTCTGGCTTGGCTGTGAACATGGCAGGATTCCCAGCAGGTATCAGAGGGAGAATGCGCATTCTCAGTTTCAGCCCATCCCAGTGCTGAGCCTGCTTGTAAATCACAACTGCGTCGGCCTTGCCTCAGGGAGCCGTGGGATTGAGGAAGTGATATGTAGATATCACAGACTACTCAGCACCATACGTCTGTCCAGTTGGGTGTACACTGTGTGTGTGTGTGTGTGTGTGTGTGTGTGTATACCTCTTATATTTCCATATCTTAACTTTCTGTTTCTTTTCGTTAGTTAACGCCCTACTTGATCATACTACAGCCTCACTCAAAAGTACCAGCTCCGGACCGTTGGCCTAGCCGAGATCTGCTTTCTGTGTTTCTGAATTTGAATCCTGAAACACTTTTGGACGTATGAGGGTTTCACCCGACAGAGATGATATACTGTATACTGTATATGGTTGATGCATTCATCTAGGGATAATCGTTTGATCTGAGGTGGGAAGTTGGAGGCGGGACATCACATTGGGTCAAATGCCATCAATCGGCAGGGTCAGCTTAACCTACCACTACTGTAAACTGTATCTCAGTAACCCCAGCCCTAAACTTAATAACATATCTTTGTTGCCTATTAAACACTGCTCAATGAAAGAATTGTTAGCAGCTCAGTAGTGATAACTAAGGTGAACTTGTGGGAAGCTGCAACACACCAGCAGATGTGGGGAAACTCCCACAGATATGCTTAAGCGCTCACATTTGGGAATCCTTGTGCAAATATTTCAACAGATCAAACATGTAACTTCTCACTCATCTCCCTCCAAAAGCTCCGCTTTTCTGCCCTCAGAATGACGGATTGCATCGCTTTTGACAGAGTGTGTGGGTGAAAGGTGAAGTGTAAAAGCTGGAGCAATCCTTTGACTGTCATGTTAGAAAGCCAAGTGTGAATTCAGGGCTTAAAGATATGCACAGGGATGTGTTTGGGAGTGGGAGGAGAGAAGGCCCTGTAACCGTTGGTGGTCCCGACCTGTGTAAATATTGTAAGTGCCGAGACGCAGTGTGTCAAAACACGCCACGGCTTCAAGAGGTCCGCTAATGAATGCAGGCCACATATGAAATGCCCCTAGTGGGTTGTTTATGCAAATAGAGTCTGCTGACAGATGAGCATGGTAGTGGACAATGCATAAGAACCTCATGTCTGTGGTCCACCATACACCCTGTAAACATACAGTTATAAAGTCTAGAATGGACCTTGAGTGTACCTGATACCTCTTACAACTTACAAAGTTCTATATCCTTCCACTTCCAATTAACTCACACCTATTCCTGCCACCCACACACATACACACACACAACGCCAGTTCACTGCGTGGAGGAAAATCCCGGTAGAGCAGTGATGAGAAAGTTCTTTGTTCTGGCCTCTTAGTGGAATCTATTAGTGCTGACAGACAAGACTATTTAAGAACAGGAGCTCTTAAAAATCAAACAAGACACACTCACTCTGTATTTCTGACAACTTGCTCCAGAGCTTGCCCTGACTCATCACACTTTCAAAGCTCCCTGGCACACCTCGTCATGGGAATGTCAGCTCTTAACCCAGCGCTGTTTGAACAGGTTGATTCCACTTGGCTGTGTTTTGCGTCAGGCATTCACTGGCTTCCGCCACAAATAATGAGTGCTAGCTGGCTGATTGCAAGTGACCAAACTTCAAAAAAGGGACTACCAACATGTTTTAATCTTTTTTAAGTTATGAATGTGCACATGTATGTTCATGGGCGAGTTTGTGTGTGCATGCATGCCTGCCTACACCTTGTGTTTGAAGCATGACTTAATCCAGCCTTATTTTTGACAACTGGGCAGATGTGCGAAGACAAAATCCGAGGTGTAGAACGATTAAGTATTAATACAACCTGCTCCCGAAGCACCCATAGTTCACACGTTGGCCTCTCTCAGTGCGTTTGCATCCTTTACACAAATACATGCTCTATTCTCCCTACCGCTGAGCATGTTCATGTCAAGGACCCCAAAATTGCTAAGGCCATCCCCATTTGGAAATATTTTTTGTCATTGACCCACATAAGAGAATATATTTTTTTGGTTTGATGCAGAATTATACAAATGTATATACTGTAGGTGGGGAGATAAGATAACAGTGAAGAGAGTAAAACCCATCTTCTGAAGAGGCATTCTTATACTAGATATCCGTTATTTAGGCTCATCTATTATTATATTATTCTTATCATTGGGCCAACTTCTAGTTGGTGAAATAATTCTGACTTTTGCTGGAGATCCCCTGGAACCCCTCAAGGACCCCTGGGGGTCCTCCTCAGACCCCATTGAGAACCATTGGTCTACATATACTTGTCCTAACCTAATTGCTACTGTATATGTACATCTGTTACTGTATGAGCAGATGAGAATTATGAAAGCTAAAACACATTATTGTATAATAATGTGTTCGCCTGCTTCAACAGGAGATGAGTTATCAGCTTTCGATAACGACATTTGGTATAGATGCTGCAGGTGTCTTTTTCAGGAGCTTTTTTCCCCACTGGTGGCGAATCAGTAGGTGTCCAGTCACACATCAGTGTCCACCGTCCTTCCCTACAACCCCTGTTCGTGTCAGCAGACAAAGGCCTTACAATACATAGCCGCTGGGGCAAGTAGGACAACACCTCCAAAGCAAACAATTCTACTCGCTCTTTACAAAAGCGCTATAATGCTCTGCCTTTGTGCTTTCCATCGCTCCTCCCTGGTCTTCCAGCTCTGCAACAGGTGCCACTTGAAGGTGCCTTTCGAATGCATTGTCTCTCCTATTCCATGCCTGTCTCCTATTTTATTTGCATCCCTAGCAGACTTTGTAGGTGCCTTTTTCCTAAATGCACTAAGCAAACGTTGTATGCTTTGATTTTGTGTGGGACTGTCAAAGCATGGCTCAGGAACAGTGTGTAATTGTGTGTTTGTGTATAGAAAGCTTCTATGAAAGATGAGATTCTGATTGGCACAGCTATTCTTCCCTGACTTTTAGTGAATGATCTGACGGTTTACATTATTACATGAATAAATATATATATATATATATATATATATATATTATTGTACAGGTATATTTAAGTGTGCCTGCCATGCAATGCAATGGCAAAACACTTATTGTAATCCGCCATACTTAAGTAAGTCATTAATGTTCTTGCAAATTTCGGCACGTAATAACTGCCGCACGATTTACGGCACCCCCGCAATATATACATCAAAACGTGCGGCTCGGCCGGGAATGGGGTGCTATTACTTTTCTTTCCGATCCGCGTTACCATTGCGACGTAATTAGCAAAAAACGACGCCCAAAAACCCCATTGACTTAGAATGGGGGAAAAAAAACCAGAAACTTTGGCCCCACATTACTCTGACATACTTTTGCCTAGCAACGTCACTTAAACTTTAAAATGCACTCACAACTTTGGTCTTTTTCCGGCCAATAGGGATGAGCTGTAATTGATTAAACCCCGCCCCCTCTGTAACAGGAAGTGCCCTTCGCCAAACAGGAAGTGCCTCTATATCTCATGAACCGTTTGTCGTACAGACGTGTGGGTGGCGTCATATGACTTGATTAAGAGTCCTTAACCTTAATTGGCGTTTCCTTCGCCAAACAGGAAGTGCCCTTCACCAAACAGGAAGTGCCTCTTTATCTCATGTACCGTTTGTCATACAGACTTGTGGGTGGCGTCAAATGACTTGATTAAGAGTCCTTAACCTTAATTAGGGCCTATTTCGCCAAACAGGAAGTGCCCCTCACCAAACAGGAAGTGATCCTATATCTTGTGAACTGATTGTCGTACAGACTTGTGGGTGATGTCAAATGACTTGATTAAGAGTCCTTAACCTTAATTGGGGCCTATTTTGCCAAACAGGAAGTGCCCCTCACCAAACAGGAAGTGACCCTTTATCTTGTGAACCGTTTGTCGTACAGACTTGTGGGTGGCGTCAAATGACTTGATTAAGAGTCCTTAACCTTAATTTGGGCCTATTTCGCCAAACAGGAAGTGCCCCTCACCAAACAGGAAGTGACCCTATATCTCATGAACCGTTTGTCGTACAGACTTGTGGGTGGCGTCATATGACTTGATTAAGAGTCATTAACCTTAATTGGTGCTTCTTTCGCCAAACAGGAAGTGCCCTTCTCCAAACAGGAAGTTCCTGGAAGTGCCTCTATATCTCATGAACCGTTTGTCGTACAGTCGATAATGTTAAAGCTAATGCAAAAAATGCTAATGTTAAAAAATCTAACGCTAATGCTAACACCAAAAAATCTAACGCTAATGCTAACACCAACCGCTACACAAGGTTGCATACACTTAGTGAGCTGCAGGCACGCTTAAGATTTCTTAGAAATTTTCTTTTCTAGTCTAAATATGTAACCCTATTACTATAGGTTAATGCCAAAAATATTTACTTCGTATTTGGCTTCCAATGGTTTTTTCTTCACTTTTCTTCCACTTTTCCTCTTCATTCCAATTCCCTATTTCCCCCTCACTGATGTGTGTCACTGCTAATCCCTACAGTTGGTCATGTGGGAGGGTGTAGATGAGTATGTGTCTCCTCCGACACACATGAACTGGCCACCTGTTCCTTTTCACCTGTCAGTGAAGAGTTTCACTGGGAGAGTGCAGCACGTGCAGAGGAACACACTATTCGACCCACTGTGGTTCCTCTAGGCCTGTTGAAAAGGCGCCCTGACTAACTTGTAGGAGCCGCTGGTGAAGCAGCAGAAATTGCCCTCCCCGCCCTTGAACACTGTTAGTTGTGTTCGCTAAAGCACCTGGCTAAGCCGGAGGCACTACAAAGGACTTAAACCCCTAGTCCAGTGGTTCTCAAAATTTTCATGTCAAGGACCCCCAAATTGACACTTAATTAGCCCACGGACCCCCATTTGAAAAGATATGCCAGGGACCCCTATAAGAGAAGATTTTTAGGGCTCTAGCAGTGATTCCAAACCATTTTAATGTCAAGGACCCCCAGTTTGACATGCGTTAGGCTACGGACCACCATTTAATGGCATTTTTCTAATCTCTGAGACCTCAAATATATTGTAAAATCAATGTTGCTTATTGTTACTTATTACAAATGGAACCAAATGGACCCTAATTTGTACCTTCTGAGTTACAGCCCCATAAGTGTTCATTTGGTTCCTAACCATCATTTAGCTGGGGAACCCCTGGAACTCCCTCAAGTTCCCCTGGGGGTCTGGGCTGCAGACAAAAAACAGTGCGATGGAGGGCAGGACCTTTTAATCCTCTGCCACCAGAGTTGTTTCTTAATTTCTTTAAATAATTGATCATTGATTCAGTAATTATCATTGTGGATCCTGAACCAGTTCATAAAGCATTGGGAGGTTATGTTGTTGTAACCTGTTCCTAAACATTCATACTTATGAAAATACATTTGTATAAATAATGTCATTTTCTTTTATCCTTAATTGCCGTAAAATGTTTTGCTTTAATTACCTTAGATGCAACCAGAGCGGCCGACTGCTTGTTGGTCATGTCTAATCACCTCAGTGATGCTCAACAAATATCCCAGGCGTTGCGATTTAACAGGCGTTTCGTTTCATAGCAGTTCAAGCAACGGGCTAATGTAAGCAATATGTGATGTAATCAATACAATAAGATTATGTTCGTGAGAGGGTTATCCTCAGGCGCTGAGGTCACAGGAGTTAACGCAAGGGTCAAATGTAGACACTAATCAGCATTATGAACTCAAGCGAGTCTAGGGCTTTCACTTGAAATTTGGTGACCCCCCCTCACACACAAACACACACACACAAGCATTACATTTTTGTCGTTGGCTTCTATTTGTTATCTGAGCTTGATCCATAGGTAATCATGAAATAGTCAGTGCAGACAAATATTTCTGCTGAAAAGTGGGTGAGAATTTAGAAATAAACCACACTGAATATATTCTTGATCTGATATGCTTGGAGGGTTTACCCATAACCCTGTACTCTGCCCTTAACCCATTAACTTATTATCCTCCACCACCCTGGAACAAAATATAGATTGACCTGTTGGTCATATCGTTAGATGAGGGTTATGTTATATCCACAACGTCCCATCGTGCATTGCGCAGAAGGTGTGCAGCAGCTTCCGGCGCTGCAGCCGAGTGTGATCTACAAGCTCACAGCGGTTGCATCTGCGACGCGACATGAGCTTGTATGTCAGCTGTTCTCCGGAAGTGTCCCACAGATAATGATACAGTAAATTCTCACGGAAACGGGTGGATAGAGAGGACTCGCTCTACATCATTCTTCTTCTTTAAAGGTCCCTGTGGCTTCTTGTATAGGATTGACCTGATAGGTGGTTGTGACCTGATAGGCGGCTGCCTAATGCGCTGATTGACATTCAGTTTATGTTAAAACACAGTTCTTTCACCCCCAGACAAGGATTTGTTATAGGTCTGAAATACATATGTTCTATACTATACCATAACTGTTATACATTGTTAGAATAAATAATATCGATATTGAGAAATACTGAAAGGTTAGGAACCTTTGAGTATTTTCTCAATTTGTCTAGTCATCACTCATCGTATGACATAATAGACATCTTGAGGCTAAATATCACAGCTATGAAGATTATTAGGCAAATAATACAACCAACTTACCAAGGTGGTGTTTTTTTTCTGTTAAATATATCAAATTCATAAGGTTCTTGACACTTCTTGTTCGGTTGGGCTCGAGTATGGATGATGTATTTAAAACATCTCACACATACATTTTTAAACATACATGAAAGAAACTCAAGGCAATGTGGGCTGTGAAGCTAAACGCATACTCTTCTTCTTTAAAAAAAATCAACAATAAACATATTTTAATATATCGTAATATATGCACCTTGTGACATGGTGACCATTGATATATAGATGGACGGATAGAGTACATAGTCAGAGTGCAACACTTAATCAAACTAATCTATTATTTAAAACATTTAAGTATATTTTAATAAAAACAATTTTGATTGTATTTTTGAACGACTGTTGTACAACCAAGTATACAATAGGGCTTAAGTTGTTAATTATTCAAATGGATGTAGTCAATAAAAGAAATGTGATCATTTATTTATTGATATATAAGAAATTAATCAAAGTCAGGGGAAAAGAAAGTAATTGATAGTTGCAGGCCCAATGTTTAGACAGTATTGGTCCCAGGTGTCATAGTAGCAACAGCAGAAAGCATGAAAAACAGAATACTTACAGGTAATGGTAAAGGCGTGTGTGTGTGTGCACGCACACCCACCCCTACTTCTCTCTCTAAAACAATGTTTGCTCATATGCTTTAAAACTGGAGGGACAGAGAAGAGAGATGAAAGGCCCCCACAAGAAAGTAAAATGTGTGGGTTCATCCCTGAGCACCATACATTAGCCATACATCAGCCACTAGTGAGGGCGGCAGTGGCACGGCCGCCACAGAGACCTACAGCAGCTTGAAGCTACGGGATAATGAGTGTGCAAACATGTTTATTGACAGAGACACACAAAAGGAGTTTTAGAATGGTCTCATCCCAGCTGTGTGAACTTTGAGCAGTAGCACAGACATGTACAGAGAGGCAGGAACAGGTGATGGTGTTGTAGAGAATATTATGTTGATCTATACATTACCACCCCACCCCCAAATCCACATTTTGTATGCATGAAGCTTGTGATTGTTAGTGTCTTCTCCATGTGTTTTTTTGGATTTTGACCCAGTTTTAGAGCGACAAGCCCCCTGTTGTGCTTTTAAGAGCAATGTGTCCAATTAACAGCCCATGGAGGTGGGGGTGAGCGGGGTGGGGCTATGTGTTGAGTGCAGTGTCTGTTTTTATGTGCGTGCATCTGCCTGTAGTGATTATCAGGCAGCCTAATTATCCTTTTTCCGTGACACGAAGGTGTTGCGGACACGCTCACTTTGCCTCGGCCAACCTCCTGTTTGCTTCAGTAAGCCTTATTGGCCTTGACAGCCTGTAATTCAATCATCTGCTGGTTGCCTTATCTTCTGCAGACAGAGAGGGGCGCTGTTCCCTCACTTTGTTTTTCTTGTTTGCTGAAAGAAGACTTCCATGATCAAACTTTGTATACTTGTCTTGTGCACCTTTGCCCCTACCAGAGGCTCACAGTTGGACTGTTTGTAGTTTTGACTCTTAACAAAGTGTCTGTCAGCAGCAATAGGGATCTAACCTCTGATTTTAAAAGCAAATTCCGCTCTTTTGCCACCCAGACAAAGCTGTCTAAACTGAGAGGCTACTGAGCTTACCTAGAGACAACAAGGCACGAACAAACAGCGGTTCTTCTCATTGTGCACTGTTTTGTTTTACCAGCCTGTCCACTCACCAGTCTGAACTGGTTTACTCTTCCTGAACTGAGTAGTTTTAGAAGTGTTGAAAGAAGTTAATCAGCTGGCCAAATGGGTCCCATGATGGTGTAGGCGCACTGTGTAAATTGACAATTGCAGACCTTTTCAGAGACTAATGGAGGCCATAAAACAACACTTTTTCCCTGGGGAGAGGTAGCATCAACACTGGTGACCACGAACACAAGCACCAACCCTCCGTGTTGCTGATCTATGGATGAGATCCCTGGCTAGGTCTGGGTTTGCCCTAAAACCATTTACTAGCATAGCGCCCACTTTGGCCTGCTGGGGAAAAAAAACTAAACACACACACTTTAAGATGGATTTGGACCAGACTTGTGTTTTCTGTTCAGGGCGACACTAGGAACAGAGCCGAGTTTATTTTGAAAAGTGCTGGTGGTGATGACATCATTAGCGTTCATCTCGTTCACACTCCCAGGCTGTGTTTGCCTGGCTTTGATTTTCATCATGTGGATGTCACGCCTGTTTGCTTAGGTGACAAAAGGGATCACAGATGAGTTCCAGTCACGCACAGTTAGTTTAAGTGTGAATGTGTGTGTTTGTGTGATGCGTGGTGTAAGCCCATTTTTATTCTGACCTCCTTCGCCCTTCTTCTGGTGTGGTTGTTCCAGTGTCTCACAGATTTACTAGCTAGGTCATATGAAACAGATGTCAAAGTCACGACATGGAGTATATAAGACCTTACTGCCCAACACTGTAAACTGAACCAAAACAGCAGCCCTACTGCTAATGGCACCAAGGGTGTCAACCTTCGCAACACTCAGGGAAAACATAGGGATTCTCCAAAACACACACGCTGTCATTGGAACAAAAGCGTCCGCACACACTCTCACCCAGTAGGCACACACTCTCACACAAACAGCAGCAAGACAAACCCATGCAAAGCCGATGGGAATAAGCTGCAGTGCAAACAAGGGAGTGGAGTAGAGAGACCTGAAGGATTCCTCAGGCAGCAGGCCCCGTGGCTGACTGTTAGACAGAGCTGCACCTCTCACCTTTAGAATGATGTGTGTGTATGTGTGTGTTTGTATGCCCAGGCATTTGCCTGCCTGTCTGTCCCTGTGTATGTTTGCATGTTGGGATGGATAAACGTGTAATGTTTGCCATCTTGGCGCGCTTGACAACTGTCTCTCAGCTAAACCCTGTTTCATCTTTGCCTTTCAGTAGAAATTGGTGCTAATGGAAAAATAAGCATGGGAAGGAGAGGTAATGTGAGAGACACCAGTAATTCCTGTCAGGCCTTTTGTGTTTGTTGACTAAGAGAAATGGATAGCTATGGATCACTGTCCTAATGAATTTCCTCCGCCCAGTCCGTGTTTACTCCACATTATCGTTGTGCAGGTTGATTAATACTTCAACAAAGGGCAAGCCTGACGCAAAGAGATGCTGCAGCTTTTCCAGGATAGGAGCAGGGAGAACAAGGGAAATATTTACTGTGTATTATATGCTACACATGACATGATGCAACCAACCATAAGTAGAAATACAGGGAATACATGAATCACTCGGATAAATATGTTGTAACTACGTAACGATGCAAACAGTACAATGACTCTGTACTGTCTGCAGTAGTCACTAGGGATGGGACGATACGTGATATTATCGTTTATCGTGATAAAAAACACTCACGGTAATTGTATCGTGGAGATTTAATTTATCGTGATATCGTTCTCCGTCATGCACTGGGTTCAATTCACCTTTTATTTACCGAGCTGCATATACCACTTAAACCCTCTATAATTGATAAAGGTACTTATAATATACCTGTATGTACTTGATACAGTCTTTTTTTCACTCTTTATCAAATGTCTTTGCCAAAAAATAGCCGATCTACAAGCTCACAACGTGTCGCGTTGCGACACGTTGTGAGCTTGTAGATCTGCTATTTTTTGGCAAATGTTCCGCCCCAGGATAATGGATTTTGATTATCGTGATATCGTGATATCGTAAATCGCGATTTCTTTTATCACAATAATCGCGATATGACATTTTTATATCGTCCCATACCTAGCAGTCACTGGCTGGCTGCTGGGATATGGGATCGATTCGCTACACTGTATATACAACTACACTATACTGTATGTGATACACTGCAATATGTGTAAGCATGAATCACTGCTGAGTGGTGTATTATTTACATCTTTGTTATAAGCAGAGCATAGTGTTGTTGTTTTCCGAGGACAATGGGTACACTACTAGAATACAGAGATATGAGAGCACAGACAGATAAGGTTCAAGCATAAAGACACATATTTAGTAATATACATTTTTTTAATTCTTTAGACATTTTTTAACACTTTCCTAGGGAGATTTCACACACTGTCAAAGCTGCTTTGCTTAAAACTTCTTCTTCCTCTTCTTTTTCTTTTTCTTCTTAATGGATGCAACTAAACTTCAGTAAAGCTTCTAGAATTCACAAACATTGAAGATATCACATTGACACTACCCTGAAGGTTCACTTTAATTTTGTTCAGCTTGGTAAATACTATAGCTGTGTGCATGCATGCGTGCGTGCGTGTTTGTGTACTGTCTGCCATTTATGCTTATCTCCCCTGTCATCTCCTGGCCCAGGCAGACATTTTATCCATATGATCGTCACACAGGGAGCTCTGGGTACCCGCACTGCAGTGCCCATGCCCACCCATCCTCCTCTCTTCCTCTATCTCACTCAGTGTCTGTCTTCCATTCTCTCTCTCTCTCTCTCTCTCTCTCTCTCTATTGTATATATAGCCTGGCCATCCGCTCTGTCCTCTCACCGGAGCAGACACGCAGTCTTGTTAATTTCCTGATTGTATAATTATATCAGGAGGTTGTTTGTGCCGTCTGAGATGTGCACTCATTGTATGGGATGTGTGTGTTTATATGAGATGAGAGTCAGTGATAAAGTACGTAGCCGGCTCCGTGCTAGCGCTATCTCAGCCATCGCAGATAACAGCCTCACTACACACACGCACACACACACACACACACACACACACACACACACACACACACACACACACACACACACACACACACACACACACACACTCTCACACACACACACACACACACACACACACACACACACACACACACACACACACACACACACACACACACACACACACACACACCCCTACTGTAGAATTGCATCCACTCGCTGACATGTTGGCATACTACCTGTACTCCTAACAAAGCATTTCACCCAACACCACCACCTTGTTCTGCAAGAAGAAGGAGGGCCGAGGTTAAGGTGAGACTTGGAGCATCGCGAATGTTGTGACGTGCGTCTTTGCCCCGTCTAGATAATTTGGCAGAAGCGACGTGTTTGCAGGGCAAGCGGATGTTTTTATCAACGAGAGAAGACATAGATCGTATCCAGCCCATTAACTGTAATTGTGCTCGTTTGGCACTCATTTGACAAGGAGAGGAAGAAGGCAGCGGAAGGGGAGGTGTCGTCCTCTCACATCAGACATGAGCCTTTTGAGGCAAGAGGAAAGAGGGGGTGCAGCTGGGTGTAGGCCGCAGGGGACACGGATTAGAAGATGGACGTGATAAGTTCTACTGCCTTGGCCCACCCTTCCTGGCCCTGGTGATGATAATCGCTCAATTTGTTTTGCCACTGCTACTCCATGCTAGAAGCCAAGGGCTAAATGACAGACTCTAAACAAACACTTTAGATGATAAAAGGCAGGCGACTGGCTCTCGCAAGTGGGACCAGTCATGCTCTAAAAAGGCTATCTATTATGCTGGACAGTGCTATAAGGGGCCTGTTGTTTGTTACTCCTAACACTAAGTAACTAAGTGCATAAAGGAATAAGAAATCATATCCTGTGCCATTTCATGCATCTCTCTACCCACGCCACTAATTAAGTGTAAAGGTGTGCTGCCTGGCTGTATAGATAGCCAAAAATGTCAGATCTACAAGCAACTTGCAGCTGACATGATACCAGGAGGAAATGTTGTCCGCCAGCAGCAGCTAGTATATGCAGACATACTAATAGATCTTAATGGAACTCTTTAATTGTTTCAATCTTATTGCTATACAGTATATCGGTCCTCCTAAGTATGCTTACTTTAAGTTGGTACGATTTCGCTTGTTCGCTCCGTCTCTCAGAGGTGAGCTGTGGATAACTCAAAATTGCCGGGGAATCCGGGTATATCAAATCGACTCACTCGCACAGAATGGCACACCATTGTTGTGTCCCAGATCTAGAGATTATTCCTCTAGACTGAGCGAGCCCAAGTACCTGAGTGGCGTCACCCAATGTTCTCAGCCACTCTAGAGACACAATATTATGTTATACTCCACTCGACTTATTCTTAAATCTCTGAAGTTTGTAATTGCATTATACTGTATATAGTACCTGAGTGGCGTCACTCAACAGATGGACAGTCAAATCTGTATTAGTAATTGGCTAATTACTTTAGTTTCCTCTTTGTGTTTTTGTTGTTGGATCAACACTTAGCTTCATACGAGAGGTGAAACAGGATCAATAGATCCATTAATATCTTTCATAAAATGTCTTCCACTCTAAATACTGTACATTCATCTCTACTCTGATCTGCACTTTGTTTTCCTTTGACAAGGAAATAACTGTTGTTCACGAGGTTCTTCTATGTCTACGATGATGATGATGATGATGATGATGAATTTATTTGTATAGCGCTTATCCAAACATAGTTACAAAGTGATTTAAAGAACGTGTTAAAAGCGGCAAACGGCAAATACAAATAAGAATAGCATCCGTAGTCAGAGCTGACATAAGCATATACGCTAATGCTTTGTCCACCTGTTTTAGAACATACCTCGTTCCCAATCCATCTTAATGGGATCATGCTGTAATAGGCCTTCAAATTACCCATTGTTACACCACATCCCTCGGCCACCTGCCTTGGTTGCGTTAAGCAGACACCTGATTTGATAGTCAAGGCAGTCATGTCTTCACGGCCATAAGCAATGAGATGAGCCACAGATCACCTGCTAAGAGTCTTTCTAGTCTGAGCTGAGGTCTTAAATCCTCTCCTTTACCTTTCTACCTGTGCTTTGGGCACTTACTGTGAGATGGTTAGGGATTAGGATTCCTTGGAATGCCACCCGTTTGTGCCTTGCTTCAGAGGACACTGGAGTCAAACTGGGATGCAAGTTGGGGTCAGTCAGTGTCATTCAGCCATGACCTGTTGGCGTAGGAACTCTTGAGAATTCAGAATAAAACTACACACTCCGAGGTTAGTTTTAAAGCCCTTTTTCTGAGTTCAAATGTTATGTGGGCTCTGTGAAACAGAAAAAGGATTATTCTCTTAATATATTCTGTCTCAATGCCATGATGTCTTGAATTACAGTATAACACTGCGTATTTTCTTCCTTACATTAAACAACACTACAGTTACTAAAACAACACTACAGTTACTAAAACAGAGTTTCTTAGTTCAAAGAACTAAAAAAAACATACATTTGCGATTAATGGATTTTACCTTGCAAAGTTAAGAGTCTTCCCTTTGTCTATAAAGAAGTCCGTCTGCAAAGCCAGAATCCCTTTGACTTTGACAGTTGTTTGAAGCATTACAATAACATTAACCTCTTAACCAGATCCACTGTGTATATGAGGGTCTGGTTGAACGGCGGTCTCAGGGGGTAAAGGCGGAGGGGTAGAAACATGAGCATAGTGTAATCAATGAATGCAGATAATCACAACGGCTAACTGCTCAAAAATGATATCAACATGATCTGAAACGGTGTTGTATGGTGCTTTTTCTCTGAGGCTGTTAAAAGCATGGGGCAATTTCAATAGTAATCTCAGTGATCCCATCCTTTTGATCTTATGAAAAGAAATTTAATCTTTTTTAAAAACATATTTTTAAGCATTCAGGCACATTCATTAGAAGGCTGCTAACTGGGACTTCTGCAACTCCTTGTTTTGTTTTTGTCTATTGATAAGATCTCCTCGCACACAGCGTGCAAAATGACAACCATAGTTGTCTTGTGTCTTTCTTTAGTCACCTAATCACCTTCATGGGGATTGTTTCTCCTTTGACCAGTCAGTAGCGTGTGATCACCGGTAAGCCGCCTTTATCAAACTAAATACTTGATCCCGACTAGGCTGGCGGATGGAGATGAACCCTGGAGGAGCCGGCTCAGAGCGTTTCAATCGGAGACTTAAAAAGAGGACAAACATCTTAGTGGGTTATCTGTGGCCGCTTTGCAGGATCTGTTTTCCAGATCTTCCAAACGAGCTGGAGATTCCTTGACGTAGCTGTAATCCATGCAAAGAAGCTTTGTGAAGAGGTGCTGTTTCTGGTCAAGCTGCAACAGACACTGATGGAGTCCGCCGGATTTATTCCAACATGCACTCATGTCGCCTATGAAGAGAATACATTGATGATATCTCTTTGGCACTCTCAAGGCAATCTAAGGGAGATATTGTTTTAACATAATTGCTATTGCATGGAGATAATGGGTTAATAAACTGTATTAATTCTACCCTATAGTAAATGATATATGCTTTTTCGTCGGGCAGTTAACGTCTGTAATATTTGTCGCCTATTGATTGTCAAGCTTTAGTAGACAAATGATAGATTATGAGACTTTCACTTAATTTGAAACTGTACAGTATTTAGTAAACTACATTAGTTATGAAAAGTAATTATATTACCCAAAAGGTGTTTTTGCAGACTATCTCGTAGACTGACTCGCATCTGAAGATGTTCTAGGGGGAAGACATAAATATCAAGTTAACAAAAGGAAATTAACATCTATTAAGAGCTCTGTTTTTTGCTGCTTGGTAGTCAAGCCTTCATTTTTGATTGATTGATTGATTGAATACTTTATTAGCAGTTTGCTTTGGAAAAGCACAGCACAGTTCCTATACAAGGTCTACTATTAGGATTTAAACCCAAGAAAGCACAATGGCCTGTTTACATTGGGGTCCTTTTGTACTTAATTCATAGACCTATGGTATATACCTGCTATACCACAAAAATGTGGAATGCCTTACCGAAGGCCATAAAGGAGTGTGGATCACTAGCATCCTTTAAAATTGACCTGAAAAACCAATTACAGGCAGCAGCCGTTCGCAACTGTTAAAAACCTAGCCCAACCCTCCCCTCCCCTGCCCCTTCCTTGTATATACTTACTGTTTGTTTAGACTTACTGTTTTCTTTTTTTTTTTTTCCTTTTCTTTATATCTACTGCATAGTACTGTGTTCTATTTGTCTGTCATTCAATGTTATATGAGATACTTAAATGGTTTCCTGTTGAAATAAGCTTAGTCTTTTCATGGATCTCCTTTTAGTAGACCTTGTACCAGTGAACTGTACCGTCATGAATCTGTACATTTTCCTATGCAAACTTCTAATAAAGCCTTCAATCAATCAATCAATCAAAAGAGACATAAAATTACAGACAAATATGCAAAAAAAAAAAAACATTATGTAACAGTGTTATGCTTTATGCCCTTGGATGTTCTACGGGGTACCTTGGCCGAATTTGTCAAAGTATGGCGTCCAGTAGCGCTATATACTGTATATGGGATGAGTGGTCAAATGTGGCATGTACTGTATTGGAGAGACAGAGGATACCTGCTAGATGATATACTAATTGGGAGGCAGGAGATGGATACAAATGGCTGAGCTATGTTGGCAGCAATATTATGATGATTATTATATATGTTTGTGGTGTATCGTATATCTTTTTTGTTTAATCGTAATATTGAAACAGAAATAGTACTCTTAGATCGAAATGTAGTAATATGAATAATACCTTTATAACTACAGTAATATGATACTGTATATAACATAGAAAGAAAGACTGGAAGTTCTTGGATTAATACACTTTTAAGAAGAAGTCCAGTTTTAAGAAGTGCTTTCCTCAGAAACTGAGATCTAAAAAATAATCGCAGATGTTCTCAGACATTTTTGGGAAATATGACCTGGACACACTTTGCCGAAGTTGCACTTTTTAGCCAGTAGAGGGCATATGCACACCAAGAGGAATGCCTCTCTCTCTGTTAAGCCTCATTATAGTCTCAGTGCTGCAGTCATGCAGATCCTTCTATCTCTGCTGCCCATCTATACTGTATGTGTAGCGCTGATGTCATACCTCATTGCAACACAACAGCGGGAGCTCCAGTCGTCCATTTTGAGCCAGCCCCCTTTCCCCTTCTGTGCATCAGCTGGTGCCAGTTCATTTGTCACTGTATTAGATAAACAAAAGCCTGCCCACATTGCAGATGGATTTGTCTCCCCCATGCAAAGGTCAGCGTCAACACAAGACCTTAAGAAACCAAAGGCACAATACCTTTAAAGGGGATGATTGCATTGTCACACAGACTGAGGGGAGTCTGTCTTGAGAGTCCCACCTTGTTTAGCACAGAAGCAGGAGTGAAGATGGTTTAGTAGTCATGGCACTTACTAGCACGGTGGTTCTCAAAGTGGGGTCCCGGGGACCCTCTGCCCCAGGGGTCCTTGGGGGGTTGCCAAGGGGTCCTCAGCAAAATGAGTTAGCATATGTACAGTATAGCATTCTAACCAGTAACACCATATATATTTGAAAATAGATGATCTACAAGCTTTAGAAAGGTTGAAAATATCTGAAAGAGTATTTCAAATTCTCTGTTAAACATGTTAACAACAAATGTCTTTTATTGGGCCACTGACGCAAACGATTTTCAGATTTGGCCGTGGCCAAATACATATTCATTTAGTGTTTTTTTTTTACATGACAAAAGTATGAGAACCACTGTCCCAGCGAGCCACAGCGTCATAGACCTCAGTAAGGAATTATATGTGGGCCCTAAGTGGGTGTGCCTATAAGGACAGTTTTTGGGGATATTCCAGGCTCTTGTAGGGAAACACCCTATCATGTAAGTCAGTTTAAATGACTCATGTTTGTTTATGGGAAGCAAATCATTTTAACTCCTTAAACTGTGTTTTCCTGTTCAGGTACAGTGCTATAATGTGATTACCTGCAGCTGGCTTTCCTCACACCAACAGCGTTTCCTTTGAAAACAAAGACTGTAGGCTTTCTGATTATTCCATAAAAGCATTTGTTTTGCTGGCAAAGAAGGGAACATGGATAATAATAGACTTTACAGTCCAGTCAGTAATTACAGTCTTACACCACCTGTTGAAACACGGCCGTCTTTGTTTACATAGTGATTTATTGGAATCTCCCAAAAGTTATTGCCTACGCTAACAAAATGAAAACCTTTAATTTACCTTAACATGACATTTACATGCATTTTGACACTATACTTTTTGGGGCAACCTTTCTTATTATATACAGTATAATCTTACTCTTTCTAGCCAACATAACAACCCATTTTATTTTTCAGTGAAACAATGCTTTTCATAATTTAACATAAATGACATGTTCTGTAGGTTTGAATAAGTGACTTATACAAATCGGTAGACAATGTACATTATATTGATCCAGGTTCGAATTTGACACTTTCGAATTCCTTTGTGAGACTAGAATGTATTCCTACCAGTAAGACTCCCTAATCGGGAGATAAGCGATCGTCAGGTCGGCAACCTCATGGTGGTACTAGAAGAGGGGCATGTGAGAATGAGGGGTGGAGGTTGTGGTTTGCCAGCCAAGGAGTGTGTGTGCAAAGTTTGGCATGGATGGGGCAACAGTGCCGGAGAAGAGTAGGGAAAAAGTGTGACGTGATGTGACGGACTGACGGACAGCCGGTGGAGCTTTTCATAGTAACTTGTGACCTGACGGTCGCAACAAACAGTAACTAGTCTCGGTACGTAATGTAGCTAGGTTGCTCTTTGTGTTTAAATGAAACATGTTAAATGAATAATGAATCACCTGCATCAGCTCAAGTCGTAATGCCAGCCTTCGGTTGGATAACCATGATTCTGACCGTAGGTCGCTACTTAGTATGAAAGCCTCCAACTCATGTCTGTCTGTCACTCTTCTGACATCACAATATAGATGACGTCACCTCATCCCAGCTCAGCAGAAGGATATAGCTGACCTGTTCTGAATGATATTGAAAATTAATTCAGAACTTCCCAATTCCTTTATGCCCATGTATGGAGATCCCTGATGTCATCAATACCATCCCAGCTCAGCAGTAGGATATACATGACCTGTTCTGACATCACAATGATGTTGCAAATTAATTCCATCCATGTCCCTTTTATGCCCATATATGGAGATCCCTGATGTCATCAAAATTAAGCCCATGTGCATCACAGTGTGTGACACCTCATTCCATATTTGGGAAAATATGGCCACATTTTGGCCAACTTAAACAACCAACCGCAAGTCACTCTTGCAAATGAATTACGTCCTTGTCACTTTTATGCCCATATATGAAGATCCCTGATGTCATCAATATTAAGCCCATATCTGGGAATGCTATATGGACATATTCTGTCAGGCTTATGTGGTCTATGACATCAAACATCTATGATGTCAGATCTCAGTCATCTCCATATTTGGTAAAATATGGACACATTTTGGTCACATTTTGTCCAACTTAAACAACCAACCAGGTCTGTGCATTTTTTGGTCAAAGTTGATTCCATAGTAGTTTTTAAATAAGACATAGAAGCGGCCGCACAATATTTATTTTAGGATGCAGAGGGAAAGTTGATCCCATGCCAAAGCGCCAGTGCTCACCCAGCAGTCCGCTGTCACCCAGGCGGATGCGTGCAAGCGCCCATGTGCGCGACAGCTTCTCGCCATTAGGGCTTCTTACTGGTATTACTGGGTGATATTTATCGAATCTTGCCGTAACCTCAGAATCTCCTCTTGGCGTTGATATTCCTACGTTTTTTTTTAATGTTTCTCTCATGTTGTTGCATTGTTCTTTTTCTCTGTATAGAAGCATGACAATTTATAGGCTTAACTTGGTAAGCAGCTTTTTCTGTCTGTAGTCTTGTAGTCATAAACCATGTACAGGTACTGTATACGTCTGATTGGTTGGCTATCTCTATTGTAGAAGTTAACCACTTAAACCCTATATGCTTCACTGACCAGGGACCTCCAGAGGTTTGTACTTGGTCACCTCCTTTTTTCCCCCTCTACATCAAATGTCTCCTCCGAAAACCTGATCTGCAAGCTCTCAATGCATTTTTAACACGAAGCAACGTGTGCTTGTAGTTCCAACTATTTTCACAGAATGTTTTCCTATTTTTGCAGAATTGTCGCCTATTATAATATGCCCAGTCAATAGGAGCATTAGGGTGCGTGTGTTTAAAGGCCTGATTATATGCCCGGCAATGACACCATTGTTGGCTGGCTTAGAAATGGGCTTTAATTGGATCTTGACAATGCCTGTTTCTTTAAAAGGATCAAGTCAAATTTAATTAGATGTAATTTAGCCTTTTATATTTGTTTTGGACCAAAACCATAATGCACTTTAAATATATCCATTGTTCTATGCCAGCCGCACTGATTGGGATGTATTAGGATTAAACAGATTAGATGTGGTTACCAACCAATTTATATGTTGTTCTTGACAAAATCCTATTGGTATTCTGCATACTATCCCAATGATGGGTGAGCTATATAAATGACTGAACAAATGAAACAGAGACTGCACACATGAATATAAACCCTAACCATGAATGCTAATGAAAAGGGTATAATCATCTGGTGTAGTTCACTCATGCGCTATGCCATGCTATAAGAATCCAGACATGTGTAACACCTGTGTGGCAATTCAGTCCATCTGCACTGAGATGATTTAACAAAGCTCTGAAATGTCATACAAACAACATCTGTCACACTACTGCACTCATTTGAGTCAAACCATGTTCTGTCGCAGATCAGTAGCGCAGATCTCCACCAGGCCAGGTTGCCCACCCAGGCCTGTCTCAGTTTGGGGTGCAGCCAATGTGCAAATCACTTACAATGAATGAGATGAGACAGGGAAGCTGCGGGGGAACTGATGGCACCCCCTATGTGAAGAAGTGAAGGCGCTTTAGGAGTTTTTTTTTCATTATTGATAATTTAGTAGGTTAAAAAATGTGGAGAGCAGTGGCGGCTCCAGAGAATTGTGATTGGGGGGGCTATGGGGGAGCTGGGAAGCTGTCTTTTTTTAGAGCAGGGGCTAATTCATTTTGGCAACAAACAATAATGAGTCTGTCTGTCACACCTCACACGTCACACTCTTGCCCTGCTCATATCTCCGCAACCGTTGCCCCGATCCATGCCAAATTTTGCACACACCTTCCTTACCTGCCAAACTACAACCTCCAAGGACCCCCGGAGCTCCAGGGACCCCCAGGTCCCTGGGGGACCCCCAGATGTAAAAAATGACCAAATGTGCTAAACTGACCAAATGACCACCCCAACGGGGCTGCTCACGGGGAATTCCCGGGGACCACCGACTCCTGGTGCTCCAGAACGGATGCAAAAGTGGTGGCGCCCCCAGTGGAGGACCCCCTACACTGCAGCTCACATAAAATGCCGTAACTTCGGCTAGGAGCGACCGGGACAGCCGGGGCCGGTACCTATTTGTCCGCCTTGCCGGCGCGGAGACCCCACCCCTCATTTCTCACATGGCCCTCTTCTAGCGCCACCATGAGGCCGATTCTTGCAAAACACATTTTTGGACGCTGCTCCTACAATTTTTGCCCTAAAATCACGCAAATCGGTACACAGTATGTCTACACTCATCCCATCAACATGAATCTCTCCCATATAGCGCCACCTCCAGCCCGATTTTTAAAAACACATTTTTGGACACTGCTCCTACAGATTTTGCCCTAAAATCACGAAAATCACTACACAGTATGTCTACACTCATGTCATCAACATGGATCAGGAAGATTTTGGCAAAACACATTTTTGCCCTATTTGTGGAGATCAGTGACCTACGGTCGCTTATCTCCCGATTAGGGAGCCTTACTGGTACTAATATGACAAACGCGATTTTTTCGCTTAGGGTATGGATAACTGAACAGACCAGATCATTGGCAGATGCTAGGTCCAAATAGGTGATCTGATAGGGTTTTTGTGAGGCTGAAGATGCTTTCCAGCATAAAAAGTATGATTTTATAGTATGGTTTATGTAGAAGTCAGTCATTCAATTGTCTTTCACATATTCATTCATATATATGTTATTTATTTATTCCTTAAATATTTTTCGTCACAATTGGGTTTGTGGGGTGGGGGGGCTTAGGGGGTGCTAAGTCTTCTGCTAAAGCCCCCTGGAGCCGCCTCTGGTGGAGAGAGAGTTGGAGATGGAGAATGAAGTTGTTCGGGATCGGGAGTCGAACCTGTGACTCACCATTAGGCTACATTGAGGTGCCGGGACCGCTAAACCAGCGGTCATGGCCTCAAAACCCTGTTTGACAATTATTGTCAGAAGATTCACCAGCCGAAGGCACGGGGAGAGTATGTTTTCGCCCCTTTTCGTCCGTCCGTCCGTCCGTCCGTCCGTCCGTGCGTCCATCCTCCGAGTTTGTTACCAGCTAATCTCCGGCGCCGTTGGCCCGGTCACTGCCAAAATAAGCACACACACTCCCTGGATGCCAATTCAGAACCTCTGCCCCACATTTTTCAAATGGCCCTGTTCTAGCGCCACCATGAGGCCGATGTTTGCAAAACACATTTCTGTACACTACTCCTACAGATTTTGTCCAAAAATCACGCAAATCGGTAGACAGTACCTCGACAGTCATGTGATCGACACAGATCTGTCTGATTGTCCATATTCCATCCTGATTGGCTGATATTGGCTTTCAAAGTTTGTAAGATTGGTCCATTTTGGACAAAATGCCTCAAATCACAAACGCAGAGTGCAATTAACATGAAATCGTGCACGCACGTTCCCACTAGGCAGAGGAAGAAATGCCACTTCATATTTTTTAAATCAGCCTCATGGTGGCGCTATAACAGGCCGATTCTGGGTTTTACCTATAACTCCACCGATCAGTTTCAAACTTTGTACGCGCACTCCCTGGATGCCAATTCAGAACCTCTGCCCCACATTCTTCACATGGGCCTGTTCTAGCGCCACCAGGAGGCCAATTTGTGCAAAACTACCTTTTGGCCAGTACTCCTACAGATTTTGTCCAAAAATCACGCAAATCGGTAGACAGTATCTCTACAGTCATGTGATCGACATGGATCTGTCTGATTGTCCATATTCCATCCTGATTGGCTGAGATTGGCTTTCAAAGTTTGTAAGATTGATCCGTTTCGAACAAAATGCCTCAAATCAAACACAGCATGCAATTGTAATGAAATTGTGCACGCACATTCGCAAAAGGCCAAGGAAGAAATTACACTACAAAATGTTCAAATCAGCCTCATGGTGGCGCCATGAAAGGTCTAAGATTGGTGAAGAACACATGCCACACTTTTTACATTGGCCTATTATAGCACCACCAGGACACGTGGCCTGGTGGAGACCTGTGCTCGGAAGAGCACTTCTTCTAGTTTGTGCCTAATTTAGTGGAAAATACTTTAGGATTAATGATATTTTCTGCAAAACACAGATTTGGAAGCCAGTCCTACCCAATCGGAATGAGTGATGCATCTTTTGACCACATGACACCATGAGTCCAGACATAATGCGTACTTATTTGCATCAATTCGGAATTCTCTGGATTCCTTGGAACATGACACAACTTCCCATATTGGTCACACCCATTTCATTTTCCACCTAATGAGATTTTGCCATTTAGCAGTTTCCACTACTGCTTGTCCAGATTTGATCCTACTCTTACACAAATCTACACATAATCTTGTTGTCTCTACAGTATATCGTCGCTGTCGAGCAGAAACCACCTATCTCCATTTTCTGATTTTGAACATCCTTTACGTCTGTGGGGGTTTTACAATATTGAACCAATAAAAAGTATTAAAAAACGCTTCTGGCTAAAACCTCATAACTCCAATGGATCCTCCAACTGTCGGTCAAACCACCTGACTCCAACTTTGGACTTTGTCAGATTGTCAGATTGATAGTTTTTTCCATCATTGATTTAGAATGACGAAGTCATACGTTTAAAAAATAAAATAAAAAATGTCTTAGCATTAATGGTCAAAAACCTCCTGAGTCCACTTGAGCTGGATTTGGGTAAAGTGACGATAATATAAGGACACATTTAAGTAGGCTATCTGATGTATACAATCTCCATACCAACTACTGATGAGGAAGTATTTAGAATGTGACAGTATTGTGCTGTTATGAAGAAGAAAAAAAATCCTGAACGGTTAATATTTTGGACATAGCTGGTTTCTTCCCAACAGGAGAGATGTAATGTATAGGCCTGCAGTATGTTTACTGTATTATCCTTTATATGTATGTTGTCATGTTTTGAATCGTTTGAAAGATGTTTCCTTTTAGTTAAGCTGCATCCTTAAATAATATCATGCTGTTATACAAGGAACACAAACATTACACCCACAAGGCAGCACTCACAATTGCTGAAGAAATACAAAGACGAGGTCATGTGTGGACCACGCATCTGCAGTCATCAAAGAATTCAGATTTCCACCATAACAATCTATAATGAGATCCTGTTCTTCCTCCAAATGTGTGTATATTTCATTGGGGTATGATTTTGGTTTGGGACTTGCTTTTTTCACATTAAGTGCTATGCTCTGATTGGTTTAAAGGCTACTTAGAGCCAAAACTGGAGTGGACTTTTCATTCTTCAAGTTCTGCGCTTGTTTGTTGGTTTGCTGCTCTGCTGCCATAAATGCACATTGTACGTCAAGCCCAGAATCCTTGAATTAATCTGATGGATAAAGTACATAATCCATCTGCCTATTTCCTCAAAAAAGGTCTAATCTAGGGAGTTCTTGTAATGATTATTAATTTTTACTGATGCTTTTATCCAAAGCCACTTTGTGATGCAGGAATCAAGTTTTATACAGCAGATTTAGCCCTGTTTCTACTGCTGCCAACCAGCTGTACCTTTGATCAAGGGACACTGCCACAGTTAAATGTCCCACCACCAGACCCCTTTAAGCTCAGTCCTCGGCCCCCCACTCAACTTTTTGTTTCTCCCCCAGAGCCCCACCCCCTGTTAGCAAGTCTGACTTCCCATGTTTTCCTCTAACCACTTTCTACCTGGCATCCCTATTTTTCATGCATATGTCATTATGGACGAAATTCGTAATTGTATTCAGATCTACAAGTTCACAACTGAGGCATGGCTATTTTTGCTATTTCTGAAATGCACTGTTGCACAACAAAGTATAAACTCGAACTAGTTAAATGTGTTCTGCTGTGCTGGTCCCATGTACAGAATTGATTTCATGGTGCAACCATGATTTCTTGAAGCTATGAAAGGAAGAGACCATGAGAGGCTTGTTGCTCGGATGTTTTTCTGTTACTACTCTGTAGCATTGTACTATGCTGTTTTTTTTTCTGTATTCTCTGTTGCATTGTCGCCCTGCGCTTTCAGCACTCAACAAAAAACTCATACTGTCCCGCCAAACCCAATGGCTCACCTCCTCCTCCTTCCTTCATAGCGGATCTTGCCGCATGTGGATCAAATCAGAATCATCCACTAATTGACTATTTACAGGGCTCGAGAAAAGCCCTAATGGACTTGATATTAAATCCCCCCTCAAATATTTAAAGTGTGTTTTTTGAGTGCTTTAGCCAAAGAGAGGGTCCCTGCCTTTTTACAAGACGGCCAAGTTAAGCCCATCAGAGTGTGTGTCGGAGTCGGCCAGCCCAGCCCGGCCCGGGCCGGCTCTCAGGCGGGATTATGGGACGACAGCGGGAAGGGTAGCACAACGCAGGGGAGAGGGGTATGTCCACATCTCCCTGCAATGAGTTCCAGATGGAACGGCGGCCCCAGGTTCTCACACAGGCAGATACCGGCACGGATACGCTGGCATCCATCAGGGGCTTAAACTGGACTTCTTTGTAATGAGATTGACCGGGTTTTATGTGGAAAGTTAGATAACGTAAATTTCAACATGCCTGTCCTTTTATGTAGGCCTGCTCTTAAAACAAGCTTGTCGAAACTGGGTTTATTTAATTCTTTATCGATTTGAAATGTAGTCTTTAAATAGTATGAATTGGGTGCAACATTCTTACGTACGTGTGTGTGTGTGTGTGTGTGTGTGTGTGTGTGTGTGTGTGTGTGTGTGTGTGTGTGTGTGTGTGTGTGTGTGTGTGTGTGTGTGTGTGTGTGTGTGTGTGTGTGTGTGTGTGTGTGTGTGTATATATATATATATACATATACATATACACACACGTGTGTGTGTGTGTGTGTGTGTGTATGTATGTGTATATATATATATATATATATATATATATATATATATATATATATATATATATATATATATATATATATATATATATATATATAAACAAAGGAAACAAAACAAATACCCCTGTCCTTAATCGAGCAAGGTAAACCTCCTAAGAATAAAATAAACTTTGATGGGAAAAGAAAAGGAAGAAACCACAAAAGAGGGGAGACAGGCGAGCAGACAGGTGGCCATGCTGTTAAAGTGACTGTACTTGTGTCGCCGCTGTCAGGCGGGTACCTTGTATGTCTAACCCTTACTTCTCATGAAATGGAAAAAAGAACCTGTGTTCCAATGGATCCAATGTGGTTATTATTTAGTCTTGACTCTTGTTTATACTTTTCATTGGTTAAATATGTATCAAACTAACATACAGAAATACTTAACCGAGACTTAACAATGCGTTGTGAGCTTGCACATTGTTTGATCAGCCATTTTCACTACTTTTCTGCAAACATATGATGAAGTACAAAATAGATACAAAATGAATTTATGGAGAATAAAAACATAACAAAATGAAATGTAGAGATACAAGGTTTCGGCCTAACATTGATATGATATGCAATAGTATTTGTATTATGTTGATAATAAATAATATACAATACCTTTAGCAATGATAAAAAGGCATTGTCACTCAGATTAAAAATATATTTTTTTCTGCTTAGATCATTAATAATTACCAAGAAAATGTGTCCTGTAACATTTTCTGGTTTTGTGTTTTTATTTTTCTCTTCAGATATGGTTGGTTCCAGCAGCGGTCCACTCCTGTCCTCTCGTCCATCTTCAGTCTGAGTCTTAGAGAAACCTCTGGTTGATAAGGACAGCTAGAGACCTCTTCACACAATAAAAACAGTACAAATATAACCTGAAAGGGTTCTACACTTGCTGTAAGTGTCATGTCAAGTTAACCCTAAGTGCCCTTCCTGGACGATGTGTGTGGTGTCATGCTGATTCATGATGTAATATGCTTTATTTATCCTTTACATTTGCTATCCTTTACTTCCTATCAGGAGGCATCTTCTTGTACCAACATGCTATATAAAGGCTGCAGAATATGCCTTGAAATATTAAGGTCGGGTATCTGAATTTGTGCGCTCTGAAAATAAAATGCGACAGTTTATTTTTCCTATATATGCTGTATATATTTTGTAGGTTGGAGGGACTTTTTTGATAGCTACTTGGAGAGAGTGTAGAAAAGTGACATGCGCCACATTCCAGACGGCTGAGAATCAAACCGGGATTGGCTGTCAGGCATTAGAGCCCATGTGATATTGTGCCCTAACCATCCGGCCATCGCGTATTCAGGTCTTTCATAGCTATACATTATTCCCAATTGCATGTTGTCACTTCAGACCCATAGTACATTTAAATGGTGTAAGTACGTAGATAAAAAGTGTGACTATCAAAGATGCTATTGTAACAGATCATTGATCACATATTTTAAGTAAAATGATCGATTATTGTAGAAATAGTCTGTTACAAGTACAAGTTTGGTATTCAAAATGTGCTTAAAAGTACAAATCAAAATACTTAAAGTACCAAAAGTAAAAGTACTCGTTTTGCAGAAGGTCCCATTTCACAAGTTTTCAAAGTGTATAACATGTGTAAAAATTCAACAAGCTCAACAACGTGTAGCTTTGCCACAAGTTGTGAGCTTGTAGATCGTCTGTTTTCAAATTGCCAAAGTATGTACTGTATGGCATAGGTTTGAATCGGTTTTGTAATCGACATTATCAGGCAGGATCACCGCACCAAAGCGTTGACCATCTGTACCGTACAGCTAGCATTTCATCCCCTCTTCAGCCCGGGATACCTGACTGCTGACTTGTCAGAGCGGTAGCCCTCCGTTAAGGGCCTCCCTTCCTGTCAAGTGCGTCAACAGCCCGGACAGAGCAGGAGCCAGTGAGGTGCTGACATGAGCCAGGACCTAACCATCATCATAACTCATGGCCTAATGAGTGCTGTGTGTGAGAGAGAAAGCAGAGGGTTGTGCCCTGGGTTTCCGATGCCCCATCGGTTTCTTCATTCCCTCCAACAAAATTACCTTATTAACATCGCAGGCATTGTCAGATTTTAATCATTGCTACTGAGGCGATTACTGTGACGTGTGAGCATTTTTCTTTTATTGGAATGAATATCATAATATTGATAATCCTTATCTTGTGAATATTGCATGCTGCACAAATCATACAATGTTCACAATGGTTTTGGAAGTCATTGGAAAGTGAACTTTATTAATATAGTTGAACCAAATGAGGAGGTGTGGCAGGGGCTTAAGTGCTTTAACAATTACAGATTCAATCCTGCCTTTTGTACATTTTCAACTACATTAGTTTTTATAATGGCTGGATTGTTTCACCTAGTATTCCTCCTTGCTTGTGATCACTAATGCCACCAGTTGTCTGGGACAGGCTGAAGAACTCTGTTCCACGGTGTCATAATTACACATTCATTAACATAATGACCTTGTATTGTAATCACTCCTGTTTGTGTGACTGTGAACAAGATGACTGATCTGAAAATGACAAAGAGATAAATAACCGTTTGTGTGAAATGGTCAAAGGTCACAGTCAAGGTCAAGGTCAAAATCGGGACTGGACTGACATATTTCATTTCACTTAATTTGAAAGGTCAGGGTTTGCATCCACTAGATGCATTAATTGAGTTATGGTTTAAAATACTTACAAATACGTTTTCTCCCCCAAAAAGTCTCATCTCCTACTTAAGCATTGATTTATGCAGGCCTTTCTCCCCATTAAGTAGGTCTGAATCTCATATCAGAGGACGTTGTAATTTTGCAGTTTGGAAAATTATCCAATATAGGCTTTCTTGCTTGAACACACTTATACTGTACCACTGTTTGTGTGTGTGTGTGTGTGTGTGTGTGTGTGTGTGTGTGTGTGTGTGTGTGTGTGTGTGTGTGTGTGTGTGTCAAATAGCAAACAATGGAAGGCATGAAAATGTTTATTTATCAGGTGTGCAAAGAAAAATAGCAAGTACCAAGTAAGTACTCAAAATGTTAGCACAAAATAAAAGGATAATGCACATCTGTAGGATGGAACACCATGTGTTATCTTTGATTCATACTTGGCTGGATATTTTCGGTGTGCAACACCGGCTCGCAACTAAATATAAACCACCCTTCAGAAGCCATTGCACCTCATCACTGAGAGTTCATCCTCTAAGAAGGTGAGTTTTTCCTTCATGTTTAACTTGCAGTGCAGATCCCCGCCCACTCAGGCTGTTATACATTTGCAGTCTTGTAAGTTTTTTTTTTCTTCCCCCGAGTCCGTCGTTCGGGACTGGGATTTGTGAGCAGCTCTCTGTTCCTGTGCTCGATTTGGCGGTTAACGACGGTTCTTTAAGCTCCCATCTGGTTTTCCAGGGCCCTCTTTGCTGTCTGTCCCTAGGAATAGCAGTGTGCACTGATGGGTCTGTGGCCAAGCACTGTGCGCTAACCGCTCTATTGTGGCTCAGTCTTTGGCTAACACTGTGGCCCACTTTCAGCTGTATGCACTGTTTTATCACGCAACACAATGACTGGGTTAGAATGAGAAGTTGGATGGAGTGCTGCATGCGGCTGACTCATGAACATTATGGGTGGGCTTCTAGTGTGGCTTTCAGTTCGTTTAACGTTCCCACGGACATGGCACACAACCATATCACTTTGTATATATATTTGTTTTAGTTTTTTACCTCTTGCAGATACAATACATAGCATACACACAACTTCAACATCTATCCCTGCCTTGTTTATATGTTGAATATCTGTTTTCAATTTTTTGTTTACAAAACCCTCTCTGTATGTCACTCTGTCACTGAAGCAAACCTCATTTTTGGCACACTAAAATACTTACTGAAAATAATTATTCTTGGTACATGTTTTCATTACAGACAACTCGCTACAAAAGAACCATCATCACATACAGTACTGTAATGGCACTTCATGTATTTTGTGGGCATCATGGATTCAAGGCTTCAGAGTATTCAGGTAAACATGCTGACCACTCTTTGCTATCTCATTATAACTAATATGGCTTTTGAGTGCAACTTGGCAAATATCATCATGGCTTTATTTAAAAAATAATCTCATTAAAGTAAACATTGAGTCCACACATGCTCAAATGCTCCCAAATAATCTTTATCCGTAATATTTATTTGAGCAGCCTTTTATCTTTACTTCATTGCTATCACCTTGAAACTTTGAGTGTGTGTGTGTGTGTGTGAGCTATCAAATAATATGGTAAAATATTTTCATTTTCAATGCTTAGCATTGTACCTCAACATTTGGTTTAGGGGGACCTTGACATTTTGTTATTATTATTATATTTGTTTTACTTGCAGACTGAACAATACTCATTTCTCCGATGGTCCACATTAACCCTCAGTCCAATGGGTCCCTGCGCTGCTTAGCCCCATCTGGTACTGGTAAGATGCCTCCCTGATGGACATGGCACTTTGTGCAGGATAGGCTGAGAAATCTCGGTGGGGCCTGAGAGGTGACCCAGGCTTCCTGTGGTACAGCGACGGCTGACCTCCCCTGTCTCTGGACCCTGGACCGGGCGGAGAGGAAGACGATGGAGGTATGACGGGCAGACCACACTGGACAGAAGCAGGGCTGTACACCCCCAACTCGGCCTGGGGCCGCGACGCCATGGACGGGGTGGGGTGAGGCACCACAGACGTGACCGTGGCGCTGCTGGTGAAGTGAGCGGTGAAGGGCTGGTAAGGGACGGCCTCTACTGTCTGAACGCTGTAGCGAGGATAAGGCTGCATCGAGGCCCACATGTTGCAATTCAGTGCAGGAGGATTCAGGTCATCCGCGTCGCCCGTCCCGGATCCGGAATCCGCTTCCATGCCGCCAAACATGCAAGCTTCTCTGGAGTTTATGGCCTCACTGCAGTATGGGTGAGACAACAGCGGTGGCTCGTAGGAGGGAGGCGACCGGAAGTAATGTTCGTCTGAAACTGCGGGCGACGTCTCCAAATAAGGCCGCTTACATCCCAGCTCCAAGTGTCGGGTGTTTTCTGAAAAGTATAGTCAACCATATTATTTTTCAAAGTTCAAAGAAGACTGTTTGTTTTATCACACCGAAAGAAGGTTTCAATAAAACACACCTCTGTGTTTGAACCGGTGATAAAGAAGCCCGGGGTCTCTGCTCTGAGCGAAGTGGTTGGAGAGAGGGTCTTGGGAGTCTGAGTTGGACAGAGGAACCCCAGTCTCGTACTGATAATGGGAAAGGACTTGCGGATGCCCCGTCAGAACTCCAGCTCCCAGCTTCCCCGCTAGGTGACTATGTGAGGAGAGGAGCCTTTGGCGGACCATGTTCTTAGAAATAACAGGATAATCTTTCCTGTTCATCAATAACGGCAACAACAAAGAAAAAGACACATGGAATTAGCTTGCCTAGTCACAGCTGTGGAACCTTCCCTTGGATAACTGTGTGGAAAAGGTTCCTCATTCAAATAACTATTCATTTAAAGGTAATACCCCATTGCCAAATTTCTAGATATGTATGTCTATTTCAATTTCTGAATTCTGACATTAACTGTGTTGATCGGCTTAGAAAATGCAATTAACTGAAGATGGCGCCTTGATGTTTGATCCTATGAATTCACTGTGAAAGCTTGGCTGTTTTGGGGGCATTGCTGCTAGTGGCAAAGGGGAGAATTGCTGCATTTTCTTTAATGTCCAAGCAGCTCTATCACAATATGTGGTGCTTTCGATTGGCTGTTTGTTGACAGACTTTGTATCGTGAATTGATCATTACTCCTACCAACAAAGACAATGGAGATAAGATAGAAAACAGTGAAGTAGTCGTTTAACTTCTAATGAATAGCATGGATTTGTTAACCTACCCCTGTAGTCTTGAGACGCGTAGATCTCCCTCCTCGCTGCCTCGAAACCCTTTGGCAAAAGGATTGTTCTCGATCTTCAGCTGAGTGATCTAAGGAAAATGACACTTTGTTCAAGCTTTCAGGTTGGCTGCATGAAACCCAAGTCATTGTTGTTAAATGCAATCGAGTTTGTTGTCATACTATCATTAGGATTTAACTGTTTGCAACAGAAGTTACAATTAAGTTACATTAATACAAACGTATACTGATAACTTACCTTATTAGGTAAGTGTAACTGCTTTTATTCTGCTGCACTGATTGAGAGGAATAACTTTCCTAATACATAATATTATTTACTGTATTTAGAATTTGTTTTGTTCAGATATACTGTATATTTGTTTTAATTGTTCAATATTGTAGCACATATTTAGTATTCATTTAGGGCATACACTATTTGGATATTCCACAGATTTATTGATAATTGTATAACAGAACAACCTATTATCTCAATTTTTTATCACTAATGAAAGGCAATAATTTCACATTTAAACTAACACATTGTCAACCAAAACCAGGGATGAGTGATTCAATTGTTTTAGTGGTCTCTCTATGTAGGGCTTTGCGAGTTACCTTATGGTTCTGATAAGATGTTACAGAGATGAAGGCAGTCTCGTGAAACACATGAGTGCAGTAAGCTGTGTTCTTGGAGCCAAAGGCATTGTTTTCATCTGCCTTCACTATGTGTAGCCTGGGCTGGTACTTGTGCATAGAGTTGAGGATGATCTGCAGAAGAGAGCATAAATATAACATGTTTCATTCAAAACCTGTCGGTGTTGATCGTGAATGAGCCGCTACTGTAACCCTGGACATAAGGCCTACTTTCTCTCACTAAGTCTAGTTTATAGCTGTTGTGTAGATGCCAAATGCCCTGTCATTTCTTACTTGAATAGGCTCATGGTTTGAATGACTGTATTAGTTGCTCAGGTTTTCCGTAGGTGCTTTTCCTGCTCCCCCCAATATTTGGTATGCTAATGGTACCTGGCTTGATGTAATCAAGGCTTCTTTCTTTCCCCACAGCCAAGTTATGTAGTTGGAGAAGGAATGTTTCTATTTGAAGAGGTCATAATTAGTCACACATTTAAACTGGTGTTACCTGTAGGATTGCAGCTTTCAGTTGAGTGTGTTTGAACATTGAAAGTTAGAAGTTGAAAAGTCTTGTGCAACTTTGTAAAACGCTACTTTATTATAACTTTCTCAGCATACGGTCATGTATAGCTGCACCTAATTCAGCACCCGACATTCAGCCTTCAAAGTAAACACTTAAACTCTATGTTCTTACTTGACCATAGTCTCTATCCTTGGCACTCTCCTTTTTTCCCTCTACACCAAATCTCTTTGCAGAAATGCAGCCGATCTACAAGCTCACAACACAAACGGCACGATCAGCTATTTTCGCCATAATATGTTCGCTTGCCATGACATGCCCGGAATAGCGACGCCAGGGTTCAAGCGGTCAACGATTTAGCTCAGTATCCCTCTCAGCCTCTTGTCTCCATCACACTTGACTTGGAATCAGAGTGTGGTGTCTCCACGGACCAGTCAGCATGTGTTGCGTGCGCTCACTGTTTGCGTTGCCTGGGTGGAGGTAGGTCAGCGCTCGGCTCAGTGGCACCATCCTGCTCGGTGCAGCCAAGTCGCGCGCTCAGCCAAGCGTTAGCGGCACTGAGGCAGGGTCATCGCTGGACCAGCTCTGTCGGGGAGGATGAGCATCAAACTCCCCCGGCCTCGCCTCCCCCCCTCTTCATCTTCCAGACACACTCAGCAAGGCTGCTAGCGAGCCTTGAAAGGGCCCAGCCCTCCAGGGGGCTTCCAAAGAGAGGTGAAGACTAAACAGGGCACAGAGGGCTAGGCTCAGGTTGAACCCTGAACGGCCCGACACTCACATGCTACGGTTGCACACAGGCAGCCTGGAGACGGAGGGATAAGCCCATTGGCTGCTTCACCGGAGGCTCTCCTGTGACCTTTGTCTGGTCTGCTGTCTGGCTGTCTGAGGGCGGTGTTCTGTGGTTGTCTGGTTACATTGATCAGGGCTGCCAGCCTCGGATCAATTAAGAATTGGAGCTTTGATCTGCCTTTTCCCTTTCATTCAACAGGCATTAGGACACAACTCACTGTTTATGGGCACTTGCAGGGACACCAAACTTTGTTGTCCTAACTTTGTTGTCCTAACTAACTGCTACAGCAGGGGTCTTCAATGTTTTCAGGGCAAGGACCCCTTAGTTGAGAGAGAGAAAAAGTAGGGACCCCCACAACCTTGTCAAAGATTCCATATCGTTTCATTGTTTGCCAGCACAATCATTAGGGTATTTTGGATTCATGTCAATTTGTGTTTTCAGATATTTAACCACTTGAACTGTCAATACTTCTACACCAAACCTCTTTGCCAAAAATAGCCGATCTACAAGCTCACAACGCCTTACGCTGCGAGGTGTTGTGAGCTTGTAGATCTGCTATTTTTGGCCAAAGTTCTCACAGGACCCCCTGTAGTAACTCTGAGGACCCCATAGGGGTCCCGGACCCCCTGTTGAAGATCCCTGTGCTACAGACTGAAGTCAGTAGATCGGATGAGAGGTGCAGAGTCCCTCTTTGAAGTATAGGTTCATAGTTGACAGATATATTTGATTTGTTTGTTTTTATTAGGATCGCTTTAGCTTAAACAAGTTATTCTTCCAGTACTACTAAGGAATATGCGACAGGTGCTAGGATACGTTTTCCCCACTTGCATAGTGATGTCAATGTTTCGGTCCATAAGACCTTTATCAAGTCCTGACTTTGTTCTCCAAATAAAGCATCTTTCTGTGCAAGTGAGGCAGACAGTGAGTGGCATGAGTTATTTGTTTCCTTTGAGTCCTATATTAAAAACCTAATTTAATACAAAACATATATATATAGAAACACGCTGAAACATATACGTAAATGACACAAGACACGTTAAATACAAATCTAACAGACGCATTAAATAAAGATAAAACATTTTCAACAATTTCATCTCATCTATATATTGAACAATATCCTTTGAATCATTACGATAAAATGTACTTCCAAGCCTAATTCTGTATAGCCTGCATTTATATGAACAGTTAGATTTATGTGTGGGTTCCTGGGAGCAAGTCTTAACAGAAGCGAGGGGGGGGGGGTGCTCACTGATAATCTGTTTTTACTGCTGATGCTGGGCAGGTCCATAGAGGAGATAACAGGAAGAGAGTTGGGTCAAGATATGGAGGATCTGCAGATATCTCAAGTGAAACTACCAGTCATAATCTCAGTTTTGATAATGTCATAGTCTCCAAACTTTAGCTATCGATGCTAAGTTACTACTGTATTTGTGCATATTGTGAATGAAGCCGCACAAATCCCAAGGTTGTTATACATTCTTTTTTTTTCTTTTTTTTTTTTTGAGCAGTGCTCCTGGAAGGAGGTAAGCCCCAACATCTGGCTTTGTCCGTTTGTCCAAAGTGTGTTGTACGCCCAAGGTCACATTGACCAAGCTTCGCTAAATGAAATTAACTCATAAATAGCACTGTCACGTCACACTGGGAGTGAATTTTATTTTATCTACTGTTTAGTTTTTTGTCTGTATTTATGCCCCAATTTAGCCATTGCCAATTCCCCCCACGTGTATAGGCACTGTCACAGTCAACCACCCTTATAAGGTGTCTCTTCTGATAGACATGGTGTCACAACAGTGACACTTCGTTTCACCTGACAGTGAGGAGTCTCACTGGGAGGGTGTCAACGTATTCAGCATGCTATCTCTCCTGGTTCCACTGCCTTCTGAGCCGGCACCCCGACCAACCTGTTGGAGTTGACCAGGGGACCAGGCCAGGCTTCCCACCCGGCTGTGGATGAATTGAACCCCAGACTCCACAGTGATGGGCAAAAACGTTAACCTTGTGCCATGTGGACTCCAGGGACTAATACTGTTACATAAAATAATTTGCACAGCCATAGCATAGATTTGCTGAAACGTCAGCCTTCACAGTCCCAGAGAGCTGGGAGATTGAGACCAGCTCTTCATATGAAGTTCCGTAGTCTCACACCTCATTGACACACAGACGCACACACTGAGGTCCTGCCTTGTGTACTGTGTTTGATGTGAACCGGCGCTGCAAGGCTGCAGTGCTATGCGTTGTGTGGTGCTGCAATGGTCGGGTTGGAGGGGGGGGGGGGATCAGGGTGGGTTCCCCATTCCCAACACACATACTGGTATAGGCTGGGCGTAATCTGGGTTTAGCCTGGCTTCTAACTCGCTCTGTCCTCATTATTCGCCCTTATCACTGGCCAGGCGCTCAACTCAACCTGACAGTGGGCCCCGCCGCTGTTCTGAGAGGCTATGAACCTAATGAGCCCGCCCACTGACAGGATGGCTTAAGACAAGCTATCCCAGAGTTCCCCTGGGGAGCGCTGCCTCGGTCATGCTCTTCCCTCTATGGAAAGCCTTCTTTCTCTCTCTCTCTCGCTCTCATTTGTTTCAGGCCTCTCTTACACAAAAACGTCATGATGTTGTTCTTTACTCAGCAGGTGGTACATCAATATTGTTTGTTTGAGGGAAACCCAATATAATTTTATTGTCTCTATCAAATTAATTATTTCTTTCATATGGTACAAGTATTTTCTTAGTAAGGAAGTATTTCTTTTCCATTCATTTAAATGAGCTGCAAGAAAATGCTTTGAATCACTTCTTTCCAAAGATCGTGTTTTTGTTTTATAATGTTGAAGCACTAGCTGAACAGTTAACCAGACCAGTGCAGTATTGTGTGTTAATTTAATGGTTCCCAAACTTTTCCATGCCATAAATATTGCGCTTTGTCAGTCGTTCTGGAAAAATCAAACCCATGTTTGAAGTGAGCAGTGGATGTGAGGAGTTCATTTCGATGTTAAGTTTCCTAACTTGCTGGTCACATTTGAGAGAAAAGGAAGACAAAGGATGCACTCATTGTATGTTATGCTTAGGTTTCCTCTAGGCAGGGCATAACAACTTGCTGAGCACATTCAAGCTTCCTGAAGCATGAACTCTAGCCATTTCTGTGACCCTGTGGCCTTTCCTCTAGCGCCACCCGCAGATATATATATATATATATATATATATATATATATATATATATATATACGGTATATATATATATATATATATATATATATATATATATATATATACAAATTTTAAATATTACACCTTTTTCATATTCTGCCTTAGTAACGAGAGCATGGGGCTTTGTTGAGAACCCTTTGGTAAGGTTGAATCTAAGTAGCAGTACGGCCTCTAGGAAGGCGCTAGTTAGACTTTTAGACTCTTAGGGCTGTATTTTGAATGTCTTAAGTACCAGCTCTTATGCCTTAACTTAAAGGCCTGTCCATACTGTCTCAGACTTTTCTTCGGAGAGTTCCAACTTTCCGACGTGCAGCTTTCCGAACTCTAATTCAGAGTGATGCTTTTCAGAAGATGCAAGAGACGTCATTTTGTAGTTGAACTGGACCTTTCCAATATGTTCGGTGGTCGGAGACAGTATGGACAAGCCTTTAAGTTAAGGCATAAGAGCTGGTACTTAAGACAATCAAAATAGAGCCCTCAGTCGTGTCAGTCATACAAAGCGGAGAGAGATTTTACTGTTAACATTTTCAGTGCTGTTGTCACAGAATTCTTCCTGTTCAATCAAACTACTCAGCTGGAACTAACTATATAAGCATTATTATGCATATTTACTGTGTATTTGTGTGGACTTGCATCGGAGTGTTACTCACATGCCCAAAGGGGTCCAAGTGGTTGTTGGTCAGCTTGAGCTTTTGAAATGACACTAACTGCCTCATCCAGTGGGCTCCTGTAGCAGGGGAATCGGGGTGCACGTACAGCCTGCCTGGCATGGCTGGCTCTGCCTTGCCTGCTACCATCCTGAAGTCAAAGGGAGAGATTGGAGCGGGTTGAGAAAAACAATGTAAGTCCAAACTCCCTTTGTCTCAGCAACCGTTCTCTAGAGCACTGGTTCTCAACCTGTGGGACCCCCAGGGGGGTCCCCAAATTATTTTTTGGGGTCCCCAGATGATTAACTTAATGTGCAACATTGTTTTCTCACTCAACAGTAAACAAACCAACATAAAGTTTAAGTGTATAGAGGGTATATGCACGTTTGTAAAGTGACAATTTAAGGACTTTTTAATACCTCTAAAACGACCAAATTTTATTGGCCAAATTGTCAAATATTAGAGGCAGAAATTGTGAAAATAGCCGATCTACATGGTCACAACGCCTCGCAACGGGGGGATCGCGGCCTGAAAAGGTTGAGAACCACTGCTCTAGAGCAGTGTTTCGCAAGCATTTTCATATCATACCACCAAATTGATATGCATCAATTTCCCCTCCCCCAGCGCAACATGGTCGGTCGGACACGACGCCTTGGAAAACAAGGAAGAGCTGATTAGATGGAATCCATTTTCTGATACTGCGTCATCTATTTCTCGCTTAAAATATTTTTTAAAACATTCTTGAGAGCAACGTTTAGTTGTTAATGACACTGTGTGTTTGTTTACATGCCTGACATGTTGGATACAGCACTAAATTCACACAGTGCAGCTTGAGTGCAGCAAGTGTTCTGAGCCTTTGATTAGGCAGCGGAAGGATAACAGACCTCTGATTTCAGCGATTGACCAATCAGAATCAAGCATTCAACCAAGCCGAGTAATAACTGATAATAATGAATAATACATTTATTTGTGCAGCAAGTTACAGCTGAGCTTACACGAACACATTAAAATACAAATAACATCAATTTAAGGACAATAATAGAATAAAACAAATGAGCAGAACATGTCTCTATTAAAGTTTAACTGGGGCAACTGTTTTGTTTTTACTGTGCACCATGCCCAGTAAAAGAATTGATAACTACCAAAACAGTTTAAATTTAGCAAATGTTGTGAAACAACATACAAAGCTAAACTTAAGTCAGAAAGAACAATTTACTAAGTGATGAAAACAATATATATATATATATAAATCTGGAATCTTGACCTGAACTCAGACATATTTTATAATAAAACCTCCCAGAGGCTCACGTGACTGGACTAAAGCTTAGTGACAGCCCTGGAATTGTCCCTCACACTGAACACATGTGAATAATGATGCTGAGCGCTAGCAGCCGCTCCAGCCCTCACACTAACAACTCCTTTGGACTGGGAGGCCATTGCCTCCGCTGTAACATCACTGCTAATTATGTTTCTCCAAAGTGTGGCTGAAGAACACCAGAACCCACATTGCCTGGCAATGGAAAGTCCAGGAATTTGAAATTCCACGCCATACCACAATATCGGCAACAACAAATGGCTGTAAAACAGCTTGCATCTCCTGGTCCGTGTTTCACTGCAGTTTTCCTGGCAAAACATGCCCATAGATAGTCATTTCGTTGTTTAAGCAGTGCCAATGCTCATGGCTGTAGCATGGCTATGGTAGCATTACCGCCAGGATGGAGACAGTGGTTACATCCCAGCCATTGTTTATAGTGAACAACTCGTTTCAAGTATCCTGTCCCCTAGCAACAATCTACAAAAAAGAAAACAATTTGAATATGCAGAAATGCTCTATTTTCTATAATGGGAGAAACACTTTATATCATTGCGTTCTAATTTATCATAAATCTGTTCAGAATTGGCTGCAAGCTGCATCATATGATGATATGATGCAAAATGAGGGCCAGTTCACCTCTGGGACAACCAGATCTTATTTTATTGTTGTTCGGGACACGATCAACACAATCCTGAGTTATTTTTTGTGTTCAATCTGTGTTTTTAGATATTTTAGTATTTCAGCATGAACGATGATGCATTTTGCATCATATGATGCAGCATGATGACTCATATGATGCAAAATGAATCATCATTCATGCTGAAATACTAAAATATCTCAAAACACAGATTGAACACAAAAAATAACTCAGTATTGTGTTAATCTTGTCCCAAACAACAATAAAATAAGATCTGGTTGTCCCAGAGGTAAACTGGCCCTTTAAGGACACAGCCTCTATCCAGAGACTAAATGATACACTTTCTATCATTATAATGAGCTCTGTCATTGAATTCTGCATGTCTTGTGGTAGATGGGATTATGAACTTGTGTAAGAGTTGCAAAACAATACGTTTAGCCAACAAAATACAACATTTGGTCATGATGACTAGAGGCGCACTCCATTACCCCACTGACCAAATACAGGCGGAGGGCTTGGTGCCATAGCAAAACTAAGGCACTTGCCCAGTGTTTCAAAACATGGATTGTCACCCTTTCTCCCCGTTCTCTACTTTCTATCGCCATTCATTATGTCGTTCAGTTTTATAGGAATGTGTAAAACGCGTATGAAAAAAGGGAAAAGTGGTTGAGCACCGCAGACCTAGCCTGGCTCCAGCCAATAGACCCGCCCACTCTCTGAGTGAACTGCATCTCTTGGTCTGGATGTGTCATATGACGCGTCTCTTGATACGGTGTCTTGGCGAACCGAGTCAACCGACCAATGAATTCAAAGCAAGAGAGAGGAGGGGGGGGGGGGGGGGGGGGGGGGGGTCTAACAGTAGGCTCGCAGCACTCAGAGAGTGGGAGGGTCGACGGAAGTGTAGTCTTCTTGTGATTGGGGATTTCAAATTTGAAATCCCCTCCCCTTGTCAATCAAATAGAATGGAGACACGTTCAGACTCAAGCCCCAGCGTCGAGTCGGAAATCAGGCTACCGCAGACCTTTAGATTTGCACGTTATTTACAAGCTTTGCCAGGCAGAGACGCTGTTTTTCTGCTGTAGCCAAACTGTTTGCAATGGCTCATTTTCCCGGTGAGCAGGCAAAATGGTAGTGATTAAAGCACTATCTCCTTTCATTAAACTCATCTCACCCATGTCTAGACACTCGTAACTGTGCCTCCAACAGCCTGGATGGATGGAGTACATCTGCCAACGTTACATACGGTATGCAAATTGTACCGAACAACCAATCCTGAGGGATACCGTTCATCCACAACTTCCTCTGACTCACCACTTGTTATCACAGAACTTGTAGCGGTGGTCATCTGCTGGTACAATGTCTGTGAGGAGGATGTACTTGGTCTTAGGGTTCATTCCTGTCACTTTGACCTTATAGCTCGGGAACATCCTCCTGTAGACAAACGTGAGGAGAAAGAGATTAGGGTTGGAGGGAAAAAAATAAGATATTATTTGTCTTTTAAACTTATAGAAGGTGATAACAGAGATTTCTGCACACTTGTATCTATCCAGTGTTTCACTTTAAACAGGTGACATGTCCCCAACAGAATTGACTTCTGAGGTACTATGCCGTTCACCCTCATTGACTTCAAAGTTTTAGGGATAGGGGCTGATCTGGTCTTCACTGAATCTTTGCAGCTTTACTCTCCCTTAATGGCAATGTATGTTAATACAAGTAACTAGTATATTTGCAGTGGTTGCTAGTGGTTTCCATACTTTTCCATTGATGAATTTAGATCCTGGTATTTGGGTAGGTGACAACTGATCGACAAGTAATACTGACTGGAGCTCAAAGCATAGCATAATGCCCAAATACTGTAGGCTTTCTGTATTAGCTGAGCAGTAAATATTACAGCACTTGTCTAGGAGAACAGGGTGTGAATTCTGGGTGGAACAAGAACATAAACGTTACAGGTTGCAGCTTTAAAGCATCGTAGGTACTTTGAACGTCACTTGAAAGCTGCAATACCTGCATAGCTTACACTAGGAGATTGTTTCATATTAGAAAACAATGTGATTAAGCTTTGAGGACAATGTTATCTATGTTTTACCTTTTTTTAAAGACAACTTAATTATTGGTTTTAGCAAAAGAAAGTTAATGTATCTGTTTCAGATACATTAAGTATAGAAAGTTAAAATCTGTTTGATCCCTCTGTCCAACTCCCCAGTCCCCACACTTATCACTCATCCTTTCTCTACTCACGTACTGACAACCTTGGCAAGAAAGGATAAGCGAATTGTGAGGACTGTTGTTGGCAGGTTGGAAAGAGTCCTAGTTGGGATAATCATGTTGGCATCATCACAAACACTGCAGAGCTTGCAACAGAAAACAAGAGTATTGGAAAAAAGAAAACGTGTATAACTAGAAAGAGGCACTTGGTGGAGTGAAAATATCCACCAGGAGGCATGCCCCAATAATGACGTCAAACTGTGTTTCTCTCCCTCTCTCCATTTCTCTCTGTCCGGTGCAGGCACATCTTACTGTGTACCATTTGTTGTCACATTCAGTATGTTGGTGTTAAGCAGATGTGGGCTTTAACAGCAAGGTGTCTCTCCCATGCGTGTGCATCTGTGCATGCATCAGGTGACGGTGTGTTGACCTGTCTGTGTCTACTGTCTAGTGCACGCATGTGCACAGGATATGTTGACACATTCAGTATGTTGGTGACAATCATCATCTATCTATAAATGCGACAAATCTCTGTCTGTTTGTTTGTTTGTTTGTTTGTTTGTAATCCGCGTATCTCGAGAACCGTTCGTCCCACCGGCTTCAGATTCGGCACGCGCGTTCCCCGCTGCGGCGCGGAGTGCAGTGCCGGGCCTCGGCCCGACTCGGCATGCGGTTTTCCCGAAGCGGCGCGAAACGTTCGGAATCTCCTTACGCGGAGCTGATTGTTAACATCAGGCTGTTCCTGAGGA
>NC_137817.1:39586319-39706319 GCF_963921795.1 Nannobrachium achirus
CCCAAAGAATTATTACAAATAAATGAAAAACGTTATTGAAAAAACACAGCCTGCTCACGTATTAGGAGGGTATTATGAGTCACCAAAAAAAGAATGGGTGTTAAATCTATCATGGTTAAAATGGAGTTTGAAGTTACAATGGGTGTGTATGGGGAGAGGCCCTGGGCCTAGAGGGCCTGATAACATTTACATAAAATATATAAATATTGAATCAAGCAAATTAAAATCTGTTCAGGGTGTTCATAAAAGCCTGATTAGACGATAAAATTACCAAATGTTTTTTTGAAAGTGAAAAATCCCTTTAACATGGATTGCTTTTTTAATGCGGTAAAGAAAAGTCGCACAAACTGCTGATGTCTAAAGTTTCTTTAGCGCTTCAACAGGGCTCCCTGTGTGTTTAAGCAGTGCTGGCAAAAATAATAATAATAATAATAAAATGTCAGCTGTGCATGTACTCTCCACTCTCTCACATTGACAGGCTGGACAGACACTGCAGTGACTGCAGTCAGAGGTCATAACAGTAGCCACCAACTTTATCCTGTTGGATCCAACATTATATAGGAATTAGATTATTATTATTTAATGCGACTTCAACTCAACTTTTTACTGAGTCGAGTCAACTTGCAAAAATCACAAGTCGTTAATGCCCTACTTCACACTGGGTTTAATGCTTTATCCCTCTAATGAGCTTGTAGATCTGCAATTTTTGCCTAAAGTTCTCCATAGAATATGAATGCAAGGATTCAAGCGGTTAATGTAAAAAATAAATCCTATCAAACAAAGATCTCTGAGGACCCCCTAGGGGTCCCGGATCCCCTGTTGAAGACCCCTGGGATACCTGTATATTGTACAGCATATTGCACTACATACTGTATATAATAGAATGCTTAAGTTTGATCTTGTTTGACCAGTGGCAGTGTGAACCGATTTTAAGTCCTACAACAATGTTGCAGACCTAGTGACCTATGATGTGGAAGATGATGCTACAGTAGATGTATTGTCTTTATCTTCTGAGATTAACACACACACACACACATACATACAGTAGTGCTGTTGCGTAGCCTCCACGACCACCGCTCAGTTCACACGGTGTGATTTTTAGTTTCATTATGGTTAGGCAGTGTTGGTTTGGTTAAGGTTAGGCACTATAACTTGGGTTGGCTATTTGGTTAAGATTAGGCATTGTTACTTGAGTTATGATTAGGCAGTATATTATAAGTTAGAGTAAGTGATATACTGTATTTTGGTTAATTGGTTTTTGGGTTATGTTTAGGCTCTATTAGTTTGGTTGCAGTTAATCATTTGGTTAGGTGTTGTAACATTTAGTCTACATGCATTTGATGTGTAAAATATGTGAAAAACTGTATCAATGAATTCACCATGAGATTGTGTGTGTGTGTGTGTGTGTGTGTGTGTGTGTGTGTGTGTGTGTGTGTGTGTGTGTGTGTGTGTGTGTGTGCGTGTGTGTGTGTGTGTGTGTGTGTGTGTGTGTGTGTGTGTGTGTGTGTGTGTGTGTGTGTGTGTGTGTGTGTGTGCGCGCGCGCGCGCGCGTGCGCAGACATGCACTGGTGGGCATGTGAGCATGACTCAGACGTGTTTGTGTGAGTTAGGGGAAAGCATGAGAAATGGAGGTTGGGGGAGTGTGTGTATGATATCACTGTCAGGGTGTGTGTGCGTTTCTGTGCCCAGCCAGCTGTTTCTCTTAACAGTCCCGCACGCTTTGGCTCTTCAGAGATCCATTCCCTCTCTGGGAATCTGCAGTGCTGAGGGGAGATCAAAAGGAGCGACGGGGGGATGATGGAGCACTACGACCCCGCGAGGCGCTGACGATTGCGGGCGCGGGACTCCTCTTATCACCCCTCCAGCGCTGCCCTGACGGGCTGTGTACAGAGAGGGAGAGTGAGAGAAGAGGCAAACGCTGGGCGCTCTGCAGAGAGAGGATTACAGCCTGGACTGTGACACTCACAATAACAAGTCTTCCTGGTTCGGCTAGGTGTTCAGTTGACTGGACGAGCATCCGTCTGGAGACACGCTCAGAGGCTTGACTTGCCGGTCAAATGCTAGGACCATGATTTATGCTCTTCCTCAGGCTTTATGCCTCTGTCTGCAGCTGTCTCTTAGGCTATCTGTTTCAATTAGCTGAGCTGTAAGGCATTTGTACAGTATGTATGTCTGCCACCGTAACGGCACAATCACCGTCAAATCACAATCAGACCATTAAACTATATTCGATTTTTTTTTCTTAATTTTTATCCCACGATTTTGTAACCCATTTTTCACCCGGTGTCAATTGTCTAATGTAATCCTGGGCGCTACACTCCCTCTGCCAACTGGGGGAGAGCAACGGACTGACCTCATGCTTCCTGCTATGCATGAGGAGTCCAAGTTGGTTCTTTTCACCTGACAGGGGGGAGTTTCCCCGTTTGGACGTAGCGCGTGGAAGGAACACGTTATTCAAATCAGTTCCTTTCCCCTCCATCAGGCGCCCGGGCTGGCAGTATAGAGACCGGGATTACTGCATGTTTTTTGTGAGGATACCTACCCTAGGGGATACGGGGAGAACATGCAAACTCCTCACAGAAAGGCCCTTTCGACAACTCCACCTAGGTGTGGGCACTGATGACGCGGAGGAGAGAACACGCCCCGAGCCCACAGCGTCCCCCGGCGGGAATCGAACCCAGGACTTTCTAGCTGTGAGGCTACAGCACTACTGACTGTGCCACCGTGCCCTCAACTATGGGTGCGTTCGGAAATGCGCACTCAACGCACTGGTGTGCCATGTTGTCATTCGTTTATTCGGTGCACTTGGTGCGTTGTCGTTCGGAAATCCAGTACGCTGCGCACCGATGTGCTGAGTGCACACAATCACCGACCCTACTCAAAAGTTAGGGTTTGACTGTGTGGTGCGTCAGATTGGTTGGTTTTCATGGCCATGTCTCGAGCGCTTCTCAGCTGTGAGCAATGGAGGAAATGACCGCAAAATGCAGCATTTGAAGCTTAATTGGTCGTTTGGGCTTGATAGTTTCACACACATCGACAAGTAAATTAACAGCAGGTAGGCCAATGTTATGAATTACATCTCCTTTCAATATCAACGTTACGTTAGCAACTGCTGCTTTCCAGAAAGTTTACCTTCAGAGTTCAGAGTGAAAAAGCGCACTGCTGCCTCTTGACTGGTCGTTCGTAAACAAGCCACACTGAACGCACTCTACAACGTCACGCCCACTGCACTCACTACACTGAGCACACACCCGGTGTGCATTTCCGAACGCACCCTATATAAGATATCTAACTTGGTAAAAGGTCAAGGTCGGAGATGTACACCTCTAGGTTGCCCCTGTATTAAACCCAGCAATCACTTTTGAGATTAAAGATCCTCCCTCCTTTTCAAGGGAGATGTACCACTAAGGGCAAATACATGTTTCAGACCCACAACCCATGTCAAGTTAATAATCCACACTAAATGGACAAGTTCATGAAACTTGCAATAGTCTCAGCTCTGTCTGTCAGGTGTTGTCAAGCTTTGCACTGGCCTTAATCACACCTGAGGATGTAGAATCTAAAATATACAAGATCACCTACTGCACAAAGCCATGGTAATTCATCATTAATGATTATATATAATTATACTACGCTTGTCTGATTTTCTTTCTTTCTTTTCATCTTTCCGGATAAACGTTTTTTGCCGCACTACTCCCACAGTTTTGGTGGCACGCATTTGGGCCATTATGTCAAATTGACCGGCTTCATCGGGACATCGGGACTGAATCAGTTTTCTGACCAAATTTGGAGATGACTGACATCATAGATGTCTGATGTCACAGAGCTCATGAGATTGACACAGTATGTCCACATATGGGCATTCCGAAATATGGGCTTAATATTGATGACATCAGGGATCTCCATATACAGGTATGGGCATAAAAGGGACAAATGGTGAGACGGAATCAATTTCCCAGTGGATTTCTTGTGACTCGTGTCAGGGCAACCACACTTGCAATTTCCCAGTATTGCATCTTTCTAGTTTTTCTCCTTATAGCTCTTGGCACTAAACCACTTAACCCTATAACGTGGCACAGTGGCTCAATGGTTCAAGAAGGTCCTGGGTTCCACTTCCTACCAACTGTGGCCTTTCTGTGTCTGGTGCTGCCCACTGGGTGTTGAGACTTTTAGTTGTTGAAAACATTCCGAGATCAACGCCATTTGATTGGTGCGATCGTCAAATAGCTATAGCTTACATCTAAGCTAACTTACTGACATTGTATGCCATACCATTATTTGTCTGTGGTGTAGTAGCAGTTGTTCGCAATCAACGGATTATTGATTGAATTCTCACTAGGGAAACAGGATTTTGGTTATGATAGATTATCAATTTTCGTTAAGGATCGGCACAGTTAATATGGTTACGTTTAGGTATGGTTTTGATGTGGTTAGGTTAGGATTGGGAGGACAGACCCCCAGCCCTTTCTGGGGGGTCATCTAATTTGGGACCTCCCAGAACAGTACTCTAGCCAGTTGATTTCTTACACTTTGAGTAGCCAGAAAAATCGTTTTTGATTAATGGTTGGGAACTTGGGATCTTTCCTCACCTGGGACACCCTGGACAGACCCCTCCCTCTGCTCCTGATCCAGAACAATCAAATTAGATCATAATTGAAGCACAAAGGGTTTTGTAGCTGGGCTCTGTAAACCAAAATAAATAGTAGCTTGACTTGAGAGTGACCAGCTGGAATCAAACCAGAGACCACTATCTGGTCAGCTTCTGGCATGCCCAAACATGGCATTTTACTGTTTTAGTTCAGTGCTCTTGACAGTGTTCCTTATCTGCAGTCTTATTCAACAGCAACGGATCACCGATCCAGACCAGTTTGTGTCGAATTCTGCTGCTTCTGCTGAGCCAGTGTCACAGTGTGGAGATATTTGGACACTTAAGCCTTGTAGCAAAAGCCTTTCACCTAGTTTTGACATAAAGCTGTGTGAAATACTTGCCATTAAAACAGTGGTTACAAATGTATCAATTCATTACCAGAGTCCCGTGGTCAGAGTTCTGGTCAGTTTTAGATGAATATAAAGTAGTTACGGTGATGTGGCAGCCAAAATAGACCAACTTTCGTTCAACTTTGACCTCTCTGTCACATGGTACTATTTTTTGTGTCCAGTATCACTATGCCGCTGCAACGTATTTCCCCAAAACAAGGTACTTTGCAGTCAGCTGATCAGAATGAAACCTTGCTCTATATGGTAGAAATAGGCCAACAATACAAATGACGCTAGTTTTGTGGATTAATCTATTTTCAATGATTGGGCCACGCCAAATTTCCCCCACCCCATTGGAACTACTTAATATTCTTTAGAAACTGACCAGAACTCTGACCATGGACTCTGGTAATCAATTAATACATTTTTAACCATTGTTTTAATGGCAAGTATTTCACACAGCTTCATGTCAAAAATAGGTGAACTAACACTTTAACGATTTATACTACCCTCTATACTTTGTTGACCGTAGCCCCCCAGGGGTTCTAATCTAGGCCAGCTCCTTTTTTTTTCTCTCTACATAAAATCTAATTTTGCTGAAACTTGCTCATCTAAAAGCTCACAACGTGTCACAACATGACACATTCGGTGCTTGTAAATCTGCAATATTTTGCGTATTTTTGACCAAAGTGTGCGTATTAAGACATCCCCAGAATAGGGACGCTAGGGTTAATGTATTAATCACTGCAATATGATGAGCCCTTCACTGATGTACCAAACAGAAACCTAAATCCACGTTTCCACCTCTGCTTGTCAGCTCTGTGGTTAACCTATGCAACACAAGTACCACTGCTTGTGTAGAAGTGGAAATGTAACCCCACAAAATTTGAAACCTAGTTTCAAGCCATAATTACAGATAGAATAGTTAATGGTCATGGCAAAGAGAGAATGTCCATGTATTTATTGTATCAATCATAATATGATTTGTGACATAATATTATTATGTACATACAGTCTGTATATATTTCCATAATGCAACACTTGTACTTCACATTGCTTATTTGATTTAACAGAGTGTACTTAAGGAGGTTTCAAGCTTGCCCTGTCACTCTGCTATGAGAACATGGTGAGTATCTCCATACACTATTCATACCCTCAATGAATAATTCACTCTGGTCTCAATGCAGGGACGTGCTGGCCATTGGGAAAAGCGGGACAACTCCCGAACGGCCGGTTCATTCTCGGGCCGGTCCAGGCTGGGCCATTAGGAAAAAATGTAACTGTTTGCACAAAAGTAAAAATTAAACTGTTTGCACAAAAGTAGTGAAAACAGCAGATCTACAAGCACACAACGCCTCGCACCGCGAGGCGTTGTGTGCTTGTAGATCGGCTGTTTTCACTAGTTTAAATCATTTTTTAAATGATAAATACAAAAACGGTTTTGGACATACAAGGTTTCCACCCGACAACAACTAAATATAGGCCTAATTCATGTAATTGGCCCACTGGCTTGTCACTTGTCATGATCTGAAATGGCAAATCTTTGAGTAGCAGCAGCGCTATAGAGAGAGATCTCTCTATAGCGCGCAATGAGGGCCTCTACAACTTTTTCCCGGGCTGAATCAGGGGCCCAGCACGTCCCTGCTCTGGTCTCAATGTCATTATGTTGCGAGTTCATTTATAGAGTTGGCAATCCAGAACAATAGTACAGAGTTTCTCTGTGACCTAAACCAAACATAAACAGGGTCTCGCTGCAGGCTTGACGGGTACGGTAGGTCTGCTTGGTCAGGTTTTCCAGGGCAGCTGCGTACTGTAGCTAAAGCCCTGCATGCTCGGTCCTTCAAAGAGCTTTGAGGATTCAGAGACCACTTAATCAGCTGGACAAGGGAAAGCCCATCTCTCACGCTGATGCGGCATTAAAGAAAAAATGTGGTGACCTTTAAATTTTTCTCTCTTTACTGGAGGCAAAAAAAAAGAAGCCCCGTGAGGAATGGGAGGCGGAGGTGGGTTTGAAACAGCCTACTCATTCTCTGGTTAATGTCCAGAGGCCTCCCTATCTAATCCTCGGGTCGCATTAAATCTCAACGAACGGAGCAGTCATTTGTGTTTTCAATTATGTATTCGTGGGTACAGGAACTTCATGTCTTTTTCTGAGAGCAGAGGTTCTAACTGCCCTGTGTTACTATTAGCTGTCTAAGCACATGTTCCTGCTGAGCTATGACACACACATCGTGTGTTGAATCCCTAATTTTTATATAACTTTTCCTGTAATTTTCCACAGAGATTGTAGTTGTGCAGCAGTACGACGTTGACTAGTAATCGAATAATAATTATATCATATCTCCCGTTTTCAAAATGATTTTGACTAAGCTGGAGCATGTCTTTGTGTGTGTGTGTGTGTGTGTGTGTGTGTGTGTGTGTGTGTGTGTGTGTGTGTGTGTGTGTGTGTGTGTGTGTGTGTGTGTGTGTACATATACTGTGTATACTATATATATATATATATATATATATATATATACTGTCAAACAATACAACAAATGTATCAAATTATTTCATATAGTTAAACACGATTAATCACAATAATCTGTTCAAACTGTAGCCTACCTTAAAGGCTAAACACTAAATGACCTCAAACAACATTATACAAAATAAAAATCCCCAAACGTGTGCAAAGACTTTTGTAGCCTCCCATGTTACATTCCAATTAACATTTACTATTAGGCCTATTACTATTAACAATAGCCGAAGAAATAGATGGTGTTAAATTAGGTGTTAAATGTACTAATGAGTTGTGAGTTACAACCGTAATAATGGGACTAACATATTCTACAATGACCTTGGAAATCCACAGCACAATCACACATTTGATATTGCTATATGACTAGCATTGGCTGCTAATATGCTGGCAAACTATGCTAAAGAGGTTATTGTGACCAGGGTTTCCAACCAACCGGAATTTTAGACGCCACAGGCTTCCCTTATTATTAAGAAAAATAAGGGACTGACAGAAAAAGTTAAAATCTTACTGTACAGTATGTATACGTTTTTATGAACCCCAGCATCCATGTTGGGGCGAACATAGCTTAGCCAAAAGTAGCAGATTCGATCCTTTTGGTGAAGATATTTGGTGTAGACAGAAAAAAGCTGTCCAAAGTACAGAGACAACTCGAGTCCAGTTTACTACGTCTAGAGGGTTATGTGGTTACAACCTGTTGTATAGAATATAGTATATGAGCTGTTTGAAAGTGTCATTGATTGCATCCCCAAAATAAGGAACAAGTCGTGTCCCTCATCAGTTCAATAAGGGACATGTCTTTTAGTTTCCAAAAACATGTGTGTGTGTGTGTGTGTGTGTGTGTGTGTGTGTGTGTGTGTGTGTGTGTGTGTGTGTGTGTGTGTGTGTGTGTGTGTGTGTGTGTGTGTGTGTGTGTGTGTGTGTGTGTGTGTGTGTGTGCGTGCGTGCGTGCGCGCGCGCGCGTGCATGCGTGTGCGTGCGCACGCGTGTGTGTGTGTGCGAATCAAGGTTTGAAATACATTGTATCAATATAATATGTATTATTAATAATAATTATAATATTTACTTATAATATTTTACTCTTACTTTATACTTTATTAGTAAAAAATATATAATCAGTTAAATGCTTGGCCTAAAAGATAAGACAAAAGAAGTCCTGGGGACTCGTTTCCATTGTGGTCCTCCAACAGTACGTATTCAATTAATCAAAAATATGTTATTACCTGATATTACCTTGTTGTATTAGTACTAGTGTTATGTTGTTGTACTAGTGTTACCTTGTTGTAGTGCTACTAGTGTTACTGTGTTGTATTTCTAATAGTATCCCTGTGTTGGAATAGTTACTGTGTAGTGTTAATACGTTGTACTCACCTGCCTGCTTTAGTAATGATCATCTCTGTTCCAGCTTCATGGAACTTCTTCCACAGTTCTCGCTCATGAAGAATCACCTTGATGTTCTCAATATTCTGGAAAAAGAAGGTGAGGAATGTATGTTAACCTCCACACAAATCAAATCTCTCCAAAATGCTCCAAACACACCATCCCATAGAACTTACAAAAGTTTAGTATTAACATAACTTAGCAATACCGTAACCATAAATAAACCGTAAAACTAAATTATTCTATATGGATTAAATTGGTTATTTAGTTTGTATCTTATGTGTGTTTACTTATGTTTAGATTCTGATGTTTAGTTAGTTAAAAACACAGTATAGTCTCCAAGAGACCAAGGAAACAGCTTCAGTATATACAGTAGCCTACATGAATAACAAACAAGGATGAAAGACCCAAAGAAATGCATATGGGACACATATCCCTGCCAGTGCCCATAAGCAAGGTGCCTCAGAAGAGGAGATGGTCCCTGGGTGCTGCTCAGTTGCTGTACACTACTCCTAATAGTTCAGATGGGTCCAATTCAGAGGATGAATCTCCCCACAGGGATAACTTAAAAACGGTAAAGTCAATATTCCCACTATCCCCCCCCCCCCTATGTGGGCTGCTTTTGATTGATTCTAAAGTGATTTTTTTGAATGGAGATAACTTCTGATTCTCTTCCTCGTGTACAGTATAATGACGTTTTTATTTTTAAAACAACTTGAAAAGACTCCTTGAGTGTTGTGGGTGGGTGAGGTTTAGAATTGATTCTTGTGAGTGGGTGGGTGGATGTACTTTGTACATTTGTTTGTGCATTATTAGTTGTTGATTTTGAATATGAGGCACATCGAGTTTACAATATGAAATGTGCTTTACAAATAAAATGGACTTGAAAGCATTTGAAAGCATTGGTTCAAGTAAATGTAATCATGCACTCTGGCCAGAAGTCAGATATTCTTAAGCAGCTATTTCAAACAGCTATTTCTGAGGATATTTCAAATACCGTACCTCAACGTCAACATTCCTTTAGCTGAGACTTAATATTCCTCATAATGGGTTAAAATAACTTAAAAAGTTCAAGTCAACAACTAAAAACTAGAAAGGTGCAATTGGAAATTGCAAATGTGGTTGCTGTGACGGGAGTCACACTTCTAAATGAATTCCGTCTTGAATTTTCTCCATTCAAGTCAATGGGGAAAGTTTATCACTAATAAATGAATAGCCATATATGGAGATATCTGGGTCAGTCCTTGTCCCTTTTATGCCCATAAATGGAGATCCCTGATGTTATCAATATTAAGCCCATATCTTGGAATGCCCATATATGGACATATGTATGTCGGTCTCATGTGGTCTATGATGTCAGACATTTATGAGGGGCGTCATTGACTCAGGGGTATAGTTGCTGTCTTAGAACACGGAGGGTTCCCGAAGGATTCCCAGTTCGATCCCGAGCTCCCCCAGAATTAGTGTCGAAGAGTCCTTGAGTTGAACAAGGCTCTGAACCCCTAGTTGTTCCAGGTGTGCAGATTGGTGCCTTGCATGGTTTCCTCCACCATCGGTGTATGAATGTGCGTGTGAATGGTTGAATGTAATGCACAATCTCTGTAAAGCGCCTTGGATAAAGGCGCTATATAAATGCACCATTTACCATTCATGATGTGAGTCATCTCCATATTTGGGAGAAGTTACATTTTTAATTAAAGTCAATGGAGAAAATGAATTCACAAATAAATGTATAAATATAAATTAAAGGGATATTCCACTTTCAAAAAACTTTTTGTCATTGTATGGTCTAATCAGGCTTGTATGAACACCAGTGATGTTAATAGGTTTTTAATGTAATGAGTCCCGGGACCCCAGAAGGGTTTTTCGGATGAGTCCCAGGGATATTTTATGGGTCCCAAAAAATTCAACGCCACGGAGATGGGTATCGTTCACCTCTGAATCGATACGATACCTTTTTCGATACCTGGAAATCGATACGATACCTTTTTCGATACCGTTTTCGATACTTTTTTATGTATTATTATTATTACCCTTACTACCCTTATTATTACCATTATTATTATTATTATTAACTTTTTTCTATAGGCTATTTTACACACCACAATAGGTTATTAAGGCCGTCTAAAGACTGAGCTTGTAGATCGGCTATTTTCAAAATGTTTGCCTATTTCTTATATTTATTTTACAATTTGGCTAATGTTTGAACTTAGAACTAGGATTTCTAAATACACTAGGCTACAGACACCCATTTAATTATATTTATATCACTGGGACCCCAATTTATATTAAATGTTAAAAAACTAGAGTACAAATGGAACAGGTCCATTTGGTTCCATTTGTTCACCGAGTTACAGACCCATTAAGTTTCCAAAAGATTCCTTTTTACTTTGCTATTAGCAATATAAAACGTTTTTATATTCAGCAAAATGTCAGTAATGGTATTGTCTGCCTCTCATTGTTGTCAAGGAAGAAAGTACCGTATGTCGCTGCCTTGCTTATGTTTCATCAAGGCAAAAAAAAGCACCCTAAGACACACCAAAAGTTGTGTGTGCGGGGAAGGAGGAGGGGGCCGAGGGGCAGCCACCGTTGCACAGAATCACTTTCACTTTCAGCTTATGACAAACGGCAGCTTTTTATCAATGCATAAGGATTTAAGGACATTATATTTATAATGATTACAAGAACATTCACTACCTGTAGCTATGGAGTAGGCCTACTCCGTTGGAACCTACTCTGTTGGAACGGAAATAAACTTGTACGTGCTGTTAGACAGACAGTTGGCTCCTCTCCTCTCCGCAGGTTTAATAGGAAGCAAAGACAGACACCACGGTTTGATTTGATCATTGCGTAGTCAATTATGAAGGGATTTCAAAAATTTAAACGTCTCCATATTGCTTGGGAAGTCTACTTAGCAGAACATCGCGGCCTTTCGCTAATTCGCTAATTCGCTAATCGCTAATGTTTTTCTTTTACCGCGATGCGGTAAATTATGGATTAATAATGGAGGCGCGTCCCAGGGACCCCAGAAACATGACGTGAATGCGTCTCTGGGCGACATGAACGCGTATTTCACGCGGGACGCGCACGTAATGACGTCACTGGAACACCCTGAACAGTTTTTAGTTTTCTTCATTCAGTATTTAGATATTTGATGTAAAAGTTATCTGGCCCGACACGCCCAGGCCCTCTCCCCACACACACCCATTGTAACTTCAAACTCCATTTTAACCATGATAGATTCATTAAAAACACCCATTATTTGTTCTGGTAACTCATACTACCCTCCTAATACGTGAGCAGGCCGTGTTTTTTCCATAACAGTTTTCATTAATTTTTTATATATTTTTATTGTATTTAGTTTTTTCCATTTTCCCAAAGAATTATTAAAAATACATGAAAAACGTTATTGAAAAAACACGGCCTGCTCACGTATTAGGAGGGTAGTATGAGTCACCAGAAAAAATAATGGGTGTTTTTAATGAATCTATCATGGTTAAAATGGAGTTTGAAGTTACAATGGGTGTGTGTGGGGAGAGGCCCTGGGCGTGTCGGGCCAGAAAACATTTACATCAAATATATAAATATTGAATGAAGAAAACTAAAAACTGTTCAGGGTGTTCATACAAGCCTGATTAGACCATACAATGACAAAAAGTTTTTTGAAAGTGGAATATCCCTTTAAACCATATAATGTATCTCTTAGCAAAATGCACCCAGACGTGTCCCGATGAAGCCAGTCGATTTGACATATGGCCCAAGTGCATGCCACCAAAACTGTGGGAGGAGTAACGACAAAGAAAGCTTTATCCGGAAAGATGGATGGAAGGAATAGTCAGACAATGCTAGCTGTTGTTTTTTCTTTCCTTCACATTATGTTTAAACTTTTTATTCTTGGTCAAACTAATACATATATAATTAGTAGATGCTACAGCTTAAATCACAGTAAAGGTAAACAGAAGAGGATAAATATCTGATATCAAGAAACGCCCGAATGATCACACTGTAAACTTTAGCTACCTGGTCGGTCTCGTTGCCACTGGAGATGCTGGGAGTTGTAGGCAGGCCCAGGTGTGGGGGGTCAGCGGCGGCTTCTGAGACACCCCCAGGCTGGGCTCTGGTGGCACTGTCATCGGGCACAGCCGATGCCTTCTCTTGGAGCATCTCTGTAGGATTACACAAAGTTCAAAGACCTATTAAATAAAAACATATTTAGTTCACGTCGATAAAATGACCGTCAAGGTTGAGTCGCATGCTGGCCTGGGCCACAGGGTAGTAGTCCAGGCACCTAGGCTGGTAATCTGGCCTGAAAGCGTGTCGCCGGTTTGAGTCCCGATCCCGACGACCTTTGCTGCGTGTCACACCCCATCTCTTCCCATTTCCCGTCAACCTATCAATAAAGGCAGAAAAAGTCCCAAAAAATATCTTTAAAAAAAAGGTTGAATCACAAGCTTCTGGGATTGATCCCAGGCAGCATGGTAGTGTAGGTGTGGTGATCAGCAATCCGTCTCCCTGGGTTCTAACCCACTGTAAAGGAGATACTGTAGCGGCCCTCATTGCTTGGCTGATTGATACTCACAATAAGCCACTCCGACCTACTTACTTATCACCCTACAATGTTATTGCAGATGTTATTCTGATTGTTTGGCCTGGGAAAAAAAGATGAATGGAAGTGTACAGACACCCATTCATCATTTTGCGTAGTGTGTGTTTTGGCTGGCACACCTACTTAATAGTTCCAGTATTACACAGCGTTTGGGGTGTTCTCCTCTCTTTTGGCCAGTGTAGACGCTGCTGCGAAAATATCTGCATACACTGCCCTGGCCTGCATACTTCAACATTCCCACATGACACTTGTTGAGATAAAGATTGCAGTCTCCTCTCATATTGAGCATTATTTACACTCAAATAATGGCTAAGAACATTGCCATATGCAAGGACTTATTGCTCGATATGTTAAGACAAAGCAAAAGAAGAAACATTTAGAAATTTGAGACAGAAATATTATTGAATAAGAAAAGAAAATACATTCTAGTGAGTGCAATATTACCAATATATGAGTTATATGTCCATGGTAATAGCATTGCAATGACAAGTCTTAAGGTAGGCGTGTGTGGTGGAGTATTACAGGATAAAACAACAACATAGAAGCATGGTATTGAACTGGCTGTAGCCTGTATACAGAATTTGAACGGAATATGCCATTCAATACAATAACGTTTTGCTGTGCTGGTAGAAAGGATTGACCAACTTTACAACCCAACTACTATAAACTATGTGGAGCTCACCATTTAGTAGCACATAGAACAATGACATCACATCCTGTGTTTTGGTAAATACTCAATCTTTGTCTAAACACCAAATGCTAACACAGGACGACACACTGGCCAACGCTCTACACGTCCTAGGCTCTTCTCCCTCTTGGTTCCCAAGCTGAGGAATGACCTCCTCCCCTCAGACAGACTGCAGACTCACTCCCCATTTTCCCCGCCGTAGTCTGAAAACTCACATCTTCAGGCTCTACCCACCTCACCCCCTAGCACTCTGCATTCCTTGTATAACTTCTCGTTGCATTTTTATGCTAGTTATACTATGCAAATATATGTTGCTTTTGTCTTTAACATACATGTCATGTACATTATGTATAGTTAGACATAGCTGTTTGCTTGTACGCAAATAAGTATGTTACGTTGTTTAGATAACGCAGCTATCGTATCGAATGTTTATTTTGTATTTTTACCTGGTATCCTAGTAACTGTGTAGATTTGTAGATTTGTGTTGATTTATTTTCTTTACTTAAATTACTATCTGCCCTGTCATTTGTTTGCTAGGATTCACGTGTCTTCCTCTGATCTTGCACGTTGTAAGTTACATTGTACATTTAAAATGTTGATATTAAACGTAATCTCACGATTCAATTCATGATAAAAGTACCCTTTGAAATGGATTATCAAACATGTAGTTTATATAGTTGCAGGATCAGCATTGGAGTGATAAACTATCAACAACTAACATGCTGCAGATATGTGCTTCAGAAATGAATGAATACCAGTTTTAGTTCAAGACAAAGGTTAGTTAGTCTAATAGTCTCTTGTGCTTGATCAAAGAGCAGAATAATAAGGCTCACATAGTATAATAGTCATGCTACTGTTTTCTCTGAATGTCTAGTTATATTAAAAAAGTGTTTGTTTCTGGACAAGAAATAGAATCAAATGAAGTGAATAAAAACTATCTGAGCTCTAGGTGCTCATCTTATTCTGTATAGTGAAATGACAAGAGCATATGGGTTTCTTTTTAACATTTGAAAGCAAGATTTGGATTTCAGGCACAAGCCACTATTTATCTGATTTGGAATTTGAAGATGAAGTCACTTCAAGGTGGCTGTCTGGATTGTTGATTCACAGATATGCCATTGAGTGATTTTATTTAATTTCTTTTATTTTAGCTTGACCCACATATGAAAGGACCAAATTAATGCATTCTAGTGACCTTGACTACAAGTTTGAAAATCATTTTAATCTGGAAAAAGTGAGATTGTCTAATCTTATATTTTTCAGAATCACTTTTACATATTAAAATACTAACTAACTGTTCATTTAACTATCAGAGTGAAAAACAGACCCCGTCAGCTCAGCTGGGTCATATGGCTTAGTGAGCTATGTGTTACTATTTGTATTGCTCTGATAGACAACAGTGTATCATTCAGATGTCCTAATGAAGTGAGTGAAATCCTCACATGTTAGCATATAAATAACATGAAGCTGGGTCACCTAATCACTCAAGATGACCTTTCACAAAAGCCTGACTTAAATTCCAAGGTCCGGCTTCATTTGTCCTCAGGAATACTTGGATTAAATATTTACTTTCCCTGCATCACGACGATCCTCCAAGCTTAAATAACAAACTTAAACATTGTCTCTTCCACTAGCCAGTCTGGGCCAATTCCTTCTGGCGCCCCCTCGTCCCCCCGCCCCTGCACCGGGACAAACACCACAACCATCCAGCCGGTGCCCATACACACGCACAACCGTCGCCTCAGCTCCGTTCACACCCACTCTCCCGCCTCCCCTGTTTTTGCCTGTTCCTCGGCCTTTAAAAATCACACAGTTGTTCCTCCCTGACTGTACATTATACACTATCTCCAACGCCCCCGGCCCGCCGCCCCCACCGCCCTAATCTCACGCGTGTAAACAAAGTGAGTGCACACTCTTAGGGATGAAAGGAGAGACGCTGCACCCAGCGTAAACTCACTCAGACATTTGCGAAAGCTAATAAAGATAAGGGCTGACAGCCACGGCCGAGGACTGCCATACGAAACACGCAGGGTCCCAGTTTTTACAGTGTGAATTTGGGCCTTTCACTTACCCTGTTTAACTAAGCACAGTAAGGCAGCTCTCTGTTTATGCTCATGTCACTCTGGACATATGATCCACTAAACTATAGATGGCAGATAGCCCTGTGTTCACAGTGCAATGTGGGCTCTGTTCTCTGCCTACGATCCCCTTTGTCCATTTGATTAGAAGCTATATAGCCTAATAGCGGAATTATTTTACATGCATGGCTTCCATATTGAGAGAATTGTAAAAATTATGGAAATAAGCCAAATGAGTTTTGTGTGTGTGTGTGTGTGTGTGTGTGTGTGCGTGTGTGTGTGTGTGTGTGTGTGTGCGTGCGTGCGTGCGTTTGTGTGTGTGCGTGCGTGCGTTTGTGTGTGCGTGTGTGTGTGCGTGCGTGTGTGTGTGCGTGTGTGTTTGTGTGTGTGTGTGTGTGTGTGTGTGTGTGTGTGTGTGTGTGTGAGAGAGTGAGAGAGAGAGAGAGAGATTGTTTTGCATATAGTGTTTGTGTGCCTGCCTGACTGTGGGTAGGCCCATATGATCATGGATGCATTTGTGTATGTGCATGCACGCAATGTCTCTAGCTACGTATTGTCTTTGTAAAATGCATTTCTTTGAGGAAGGCTATGTGCGAGTGTGTGTCTGTCTGGTCATCCATCTGTCTGTCTGTGAATGTATACAATGTGTGTATTTTTACGCGGGCGTGCATGTATGTGCGTTGTCTCACTGCTGGCGTGGTGTGGCTTGAAATGTGAGGAATATGAAACATGTTATTGAGACAGCTTCCATAAATTTCAATCAGGCCGCCATTTTGCGTCTACAAGTAGGATGCATGTGTTACTGTGTTTCAGTAGAGAGGACCCCATGGAAAGACCTCAGCATTATGTGAGTAAACCTCTTATGTCTCTCACAGTTATCACTTATACTAATAGTACTAAATAGGCCTAATAATAATAAGCAGACATGGCCAATAATAATAGTTCAATAATACATTAGATTAAATTAGCACCCAAACTTTTGTTGCATTATAGCCATGTACTTGAGGTCCACTATTGACACAAGCCAATTAAGAGTCTTTGACAAGCGGGTGAAATTAGAACAGGACATACTGGAAAATAACTTCACAGGATCCCTGGAAATTCCTATTTTAATAGTTATTAGTGGAAATAGAATGTATTCTGTGTTCACCAAGACTCTATGGTATGGATAATGTCAGGAACTTTACTGTACGACATTACAAACGTATGGGTTTAGGAAAATACGTACAGTTACTTTTTGGTGATCTCAGGATTTCCAGGGACAGATAGGCTAAATAACATGCTGAACACATTATTTTCAAAATAATTTTGAAAACTATACAGAAGCCTGCTGAAATGCTGTAATTTATGCCACAAGATCAATCAACTTTATACTGTATTATAAATGTGGGTTAGCCAACTTATCCTCAAATGCTGAAATAAAACGCCTAGTTTAAATTATTTCAATGATATATCAATAAATAAAAATATTAATAGTAGGCTACACATTATTAATTGACACTAAACAGATTATTTTGATTATGACAAATATTAATAGTGTTACATTGTTATAATAATGATGATGATGAAACTCTATTCCCTTTCAACTGACAGAATTGCTAAATCAGTTAAATTGTTATTCATAGCTAGACTACTTCAATATTTCACCCTGCTATATAATGCACCTGTTTTATTTTCCTTCTCTCAGAAATGTATTTTCTTGCCCACCACACGTGATCCTGAAATACCCCGAACATAAAACAGATTGAAGTGCCCAGTTTATAATTCGTATCTTATGGTTTTTGTCCTGCTCGTGACGCTCTGCTAAAGTAGCCTATACATATTGAGATACCATCGTTATCTGAATACAACATCATAATCACTTTCACTATTGCTTCGGGCAAAACCATTCCTCACAATTAGCGCAAAAATAAACAACCAGGCCTAATCGCATCAACGCGTTTGCCTTAAACAGATAGGCTATACGCTTTACAACAAGCAAGGAGGTGAAAGAGTGAATCGGTGTTGATGATATATAGGTTCTACTATACCTCGTGAAATAACTCTTATTATATGATTAAATCCATGCTCTCCAGCACAAAAAAAAGTTCCTTATTCTGTCTTCACCCAAGTCAGAAATGTGTCCTCCTGAGGGACTGCAGGTGGTCCCCTCATCTCACCATCACCACCATCATCATCATCATCATCATCATCATCATCATCACGTGTTGACGGAGTCTGTAGGTTATCTTTGTCCTGTGATATTATTATCGGTACAGTGTCAGGTCCCGGTCGGTCACCCCGCGTTAACCCTGCATGCTGCCGTGATACGGTTCAACCGTCTCTCTGTGTAAACTGAAGCTGTGCTCTGCGCCTGTGCAGTAGAGTAGCCTAAGCAATGACTATGAGAATGAGCTCGCAGTCATGCACACTGTGTGTGTGTGTGTGTGTGTGTGTGTGTGTGTGTGTGTGTGTGTGTGTGTGTGTGTGTGTGTGTGTGTGTGTGTGTGTGTGTGTGTGTGTGTGTGTGTGTGTGTGTGTCTTGGTATCACAATCTCTCTCTCTCTCTCTCTCTCTCTCTCTCTCTCTCTCTCTCTCTCTCTGTGTCTCTCACAAGCCCAAGGGTGAATTATTTTGGTTGTGCACCCGCGCCCCCCTCTCCCTCTCTCCCCTTATGTCTGTCTCTCTTTCTCTCGCACTATCTCTCTCTTTCCCTACACACACTTGCACGCACACATGCACGCACGCGCGCGCGCACACACACACACACACACACACACACACACACACGGTCTCTCACCTCTCAGTGATGCTAGGCTGCTAGCTCCTCACAGATTGCTGATCGGTCTGGTGTAACCTACTCTACTCCACGCCAAGCATCCAGCACCAGCAGCATTGCATTGGAGCTGGATAACAGGCTGTGTATGTGTATGACATTAATATGACCCCCTCTCCCCTCCTATCCACATCATCTCTATCGCGATTGGTTGCACGAGTTAAAAAATGCTACGATATTTTAAATGGGCTATGCCTGATCTGAACGACCGGTCTCTAACGGATGAGATGATATGTAGGCCTATGGCCTTTTTAAACTTGCTGATTGCATCTATTTATTTATTTATTTATTCATCCGTTCATTCGTTTTTACCCGTCTATATTGGCCTATATTCGCCCAAAATAGCATGCCGCAATTGGGATGCGTTGTGAGCTTGTAGATCTGATCGGCTATAATGTTCCCCTCAGAATATGCATGCACGGGTTCAAGCGGTTTATATAGGCATGTGTCACTCGGTGCAGTGTGGGATTGGATTGTAACCGAGCCGTGCACTGAGAGGTGAACTGGGTCAGGGTTTGATGTCAGCCAAAGAGTTGGTCTGGCTGCATGCATCACGAGAATATAGACTGTCTGGATGGGATCTGTGTAATCTGCTGCAGTGCACTGCAGTCATAATAGTAGCCTATACCGGCCTCAAGCATCAAGTAGTGGAAGTAGCCTATATGGTTGAGGTAGCCTATAGTAAGCCTACTTGTGCTTTGTTCATTTTAGGCTACTCAGTAGGCTATACATCTAAGAGGCAAATACAGCCTACTTTTTACTCCAATATTTGACTGCTTTATATATTCATTCATTCAAGATATGTATTAACTTATTATGATGTAGCCTATTTAAGCTACCCCCAGTAGCCAATAAAGTAATTAAAAATCAGCTGCACCTTTACTAGCTGAAACATAATGGGAACACATGCATTAGCCTACTAGCAATTAGGCCTACTAACTACAATGTGAAATAGGCGATTCCGCATATTGAGTGCTGGATAAACTTGCGTTCGATGACGACAATTTATAGGCTAGTATAGGCCTACTTTAGTATTTTTACAGACCTTTTAATTAGGCCTGTGGTATTATGCAAGGCCTACCATACAAACAACATCGGAGCGGCATGGGCCTGCATGCCTCTTGCACCGCTGACCTCCAGGTTAATCGACACCGATCTATATCGGATCTCAAGCCAGCCGTCGCACTGTAAACAGCCGCCGACGAATGACATCAAACCCCTCTCATAGCACGGTTTTTTTCAGGTGAAATATGGTTTGTGGTTTTGGAGTAAATGGGTCGAAGCATGCGGGCTGAAAATACATTATAAATCACACAAAGAGAGTGACTTATATCTGCTGGTGACACGGCCCAAATGAACGGTGACGGCCCAGAACGTCCAGCACCAAGCGATCGTTTGTCATCGAACACACGTTGTGTTTTTCAACCCTTTCTAAATAGTTCTTTATAAGTAGACTTGATGCTAGACTGGTGAAAGACATCAGATTATTCAATGGCAACTTACTTTCTCAAATTCCTCCCATATAGGCTTCTGTTGGTGGACACACACGCACACACGCACGCACGCACACACACACACACACACACACACACACACACACACACACACACACACACACACACACACACACACACACACACACACACACACACACACACACACACACACGCACGCACGGCATAAGCTACACGACCACCGGTTCCCAAACAGTGCATGGGTCGGGACCCATTTGTGGGTTGCAGACTCATTTTTATGGATCACTTATTTTTAGGTTTTCTACATGTTTTTTTATTATTATTATTATTTTCAAAAAAGCATTTTTTTTTTATCATGATGAAATACAAACTGAAATGATTTTTCTAAGTAGCCTAATTTCACGAATAAATAAAAGACAAAACTTAGAAATGCCATAAATTAGAAAATAAATGTTTAAGAAGTAGTGAAAATAGCCGACAAGCTTACAACACAGCACGAAACAAACTATTTTCACTACTTTGGGTCCTGGGCAAATGTCTAATATCTCTTTTGGGTCTTCAGTTAAAAAGTTTAGTAACCGCTGGTCTGCTAACAGCTGTGAGATTAGGCTATATCTCAGTCAATCTACTGAACACGTGAAAGGAACTGGTCGATTCCCCCTTCGTCTGATTCGTCTGAATCAATAAATTATCTATGAAAAAAATCGTTACGGCCTATCTTGACTGTGGTCTGCCTTTGATTTGTGACTTTCTTGAATTATTAGCTCACCAATGTTACATAAACATGGACGATGTTTGTGTTAACTGCGTTAAACGAATACATTAGCACGGGTGGATGGAGTTTTATTTCTTTGCTCCCCAGGATTGCATGCACATGCACTCATAGCATAGCTCAGAAAACTTGCTAGAAAAATATTCACAGATCATTTAATTAATGTGCATATTAAATAATATAAATTATGTTTTAATAAAATAAGCCAAAACATTATTTTGTATCCTAAAATACAGGCCTGTTCTAACGTGAATTTCAATGCAAAGTTGGGATAAAAACTATTCTTGAAATAAATTAAGGCCATAACCTAGTTATAGCTACTCATAATGATCAATTAAATATGCCGAACGGCGCCAAAAGCGCAAGGCCGAAGCTTGTGAGAGCCTATACCTCAAATCTTTGGAGAAGGCGTTAATTTAAAACGACTATTTCATGAAGCATAGTTAATTGTAATATATCCAGTGAATTAATGCATTGTCACCTTAGATTAGCCCGGGTGAAATGCACTTTCTATTTATTTGTCTATTTGATCTAGTATTTACATGCTTATGTACAGGAAGCTATAATAACAAAGTTTAACTTTGCTTAAAAATCCCAGAAACAAATCACAGAGAGACGACAATATACTACAGTTTCACACATATACAGAATTTCTGTAACAGAAAGGCTTTTCTTCTCGCATGCATGGTCGACATAAACAAACACGTGACGCGTCGGGCGGCCTTACCTCTTTGTCTAGCCTGTTCCTAATGAACTTGACCTCCGTGATCCGTCCCAGTGACCTTCAGACCTCAGTGCTACACAGTAGTACAGCAGCAGAGTACAGTTAGAGAACAGAACAGTGTAGTCCAGTCCAGTGCAAGCCCTGACCGTGGTGGTGTCCTGCAATAAAACACTAGTTTTCTTTATAGCAGCTGAATTGAGCTGCGCAGCTAAAAGGGAATTTAAACTTCACTCACTCCCACCATCACGTGGTGCAGAAATTAGGAACAGGAGAAGTTGGAGAGGAACTCATGTTGCCCGCATGGGGAGGCTGTTATTAAAGTGTAGGCCTATAACACTTTATATCACGTGCATTTATTCTTCTTTTTTAATCTTTTAGGCTATAAGCATTTTGTTTTGTTGTGAGAGGGAATATTGTCTTGGCTCTATAGGGACAGGCTTTTTAGCGCCCATGTCCATTGTATTTAGCTTTTTATCTTAATAGGCCTTGTTGACCTTCTGAGAAAGCTTGTTTATTTTTGAAAGAAAAGACAGATTCATTTGAACATAAAAACAGAATCTGTGCCTTCCTGATTAAATGCAATTCAACAGAGCCTGATTTTCCCGCCAACTTATAGAGAATTCTTAAACATGTCAAACTAGTGGGCATATTTCAAAGTTATGCGAACACAGTATACATTATTTTATTTTTCCAGCATGTTTTGATATAAACCTAGCTGTTGTTTAGACTGTAATGTTTCATTTTATATTTTATGTTTTCTATTATGATCTTTCTTTGTTCAAAGCAAGACCAGAAATCCTCAGGTTTATAATCAGTGGGTGTAATTCAGTCAGATCAAAGTTTTTTAAAAGATTGAGAGCCATTCACAATATTATACCCAGATAATGGCCTTTTGACTGTCTCTTTAAAGCAGAATATACATCCATATTGATAATGTATATTTAAAATGTAATGTAATGCCACACTGAAGGTTGCTTTTATTTTATCGTTAAATTTGGGTGTAGATTGTGTTATTGTTTCACGAGGAATAGAACATATTCAGGTATAAAGGGCGTAGACACGAGAGGTTAGACATTTTGGGCTTGTCTGTGTCATGAATTTATATGCTGAAAACATCTCTCCCACACCAATATAGACTTTATTTATCATTGTTTTTCACGGCCCAAAGGTAAAACATCATGTAATACCAGTTAAAGGACAACTTTAGTTTTTTACAACAAGGGTTCATATTTTAGATTGTAATTAGAGAATATAAAAGATGAGTGTTAAAATTATTTCATTTACTTCTTTCTATTGTTTTAGAGATTCTTATTTCAGTGGTTGGGGGCATGCGTACAAGTGGCTAAATATGTCATTTTACACAGAATAAGCCCATTCCCAAGATACAACAAAACCTTTCATGGTTGGATGTGACTTATGGGGGCTAGAAGTGTTACAGTAAATATCAATAAAGAAACTGCTAGCTTATTGTGTCTAAAAAGACATATTTAGCCACTTGTACGCATGCCCCCATGCGTACGCATGCCCCACATTTTAGCACGGTAAACACGATAAAACAATAGAACGAAGCAAATTAAAACATTTTAACACTCACTTTTTCTTTTCTCTAATTACAATCTAAAATATGAACCCTTGTTGTAAAAAACAAAGTTGTCCTTTAACAGCATACTGCACTAACCAAAGGGTTAAAGAAACAGAATATTGTATTGGTTAGAATGGGAAGTGAAAAATTAGTGTTATTGTTTAGTGTAACTCTGAGTGTAAAAACAAATAGTAATATACTCTCTGTTCAATTAGGAATAAATGTGAATTTACACAATAAAGGTGTATTTTGCATACATTTGAGTTAATGACATTTTGGCTCATTCCACAGTTCAATCTTTTATGAAGTTTTATGAAGTTTCTTTTATTAAGAAAAATAATTATGTTGGAAAGCATGTGTCTCTGACTGTCTGTGTACACTGTAAAATCCTGAATTTCAATTTAACTCTTCCAGTGCACTAAGACATTACTGATTGAGCTGCCATTTTCACCGCTCTGTGTTTCACATGAAGTGTGGTATGTGCGTGCAGTGAGAGAGTGAGAGTGTGTGTGTGTGTGTGTGTGTGTGTGTGTGTGTGTGTGTGTGTGTGTGTGTGTGTGCGCGCGTGCGCGCGTGCGTGCGTGCGTGCGTGCGTGCGTGTGCAGGGTTGTTAAGTAACGGATTACATGTAACGGGATTACGTAATCAGATTACAAAAAACAGGTAACTTGTAAAGTCTCAGGTTACATTTTAAAATGTGTAATCTGGATTACAGTAACGGATCTGAATGATGGGGGTTACATGCTGGAGTACATTCTCCCCTTGCCCTCATCAATTTTACAAATAAGTTATAACGCCAAACAATAAAATAATCAAATCGAATCAGCGTAAAGTACTGCCACTTCGCTTAAGTAAAATTCTGTTGTCCTTTTCCTAATTTCATTGGCTCAATATTCTTGTCTAGTTATCAATGGTAAAACATGTTTTATTTAATTAGAGAGTTTTGCTAAACGGTAATCCAAAAGTAACTGAAAGTAACTAGTAGTTACTTTTTAAATTGTGATAATCAGATTACGTTACTGACTACATTTTCTTTGCAAGTAACTTGTAACTGTAGGGGATTCCTTTTTAAAAGTAACCCTAACAACCCTGTGCGTGTGCGTGCGTCCGTGTGTGTGTGTGTGTGTGTGTGTGTGTGTGTGTGTGTGTGCGTGAGCGAGTGCAATTTTAGTTTTTTCACATTATACTCAAGCTTTCTATTGCTTTTACTGTTCAACACTGAGCCGACCTGCTGTTGCATTAGCTGTGTTTTCAACTTTAAAATGGACCCTCGTGTCCCTTGTTGTATTTAACTCTGATCATTTAAAATGGACCCTTATGTATCTATTGTTACAGTGTTACTTTAACTCTGAGAGTGTAAAATGGACCCTCAGGGGTCTATCTTTTACATCTTTGACTTGAATCAACACAGCAGTGTTCAGTGGCTGAGCTGTGATTGAAACGAGGGAGTAGACCTGAGCCTCGGTTGTCCAAGCTCTGATTTACACTGATGGGAGTCAGGGTTCCTCTCTCCTTGGGAAAACATTTTCGTGTGTAATTGGGTGTGTGTAAGAGGGGGGGTCAGGCTAATAAACAAAAGACTAGGGCGATGTCTCGCCCCTCCACCTCACATTTTCACCCCCTGTTATAATAGGCCTACAGAAGAACGGACCGGAGCTAAAATGATAGTATTCTAGACTAATATACATCAGCTCTTTAGCTATAGGCTACACATTAGCTCTGGTTCTTCTTTCAAGTTAAAATGGTGGCCAGAGGTGCAGATGGATGTCGGTTTCCTTATTAGCTCCATATGAGAGTGTCAGCCATGTGCTTAGTTCTCCCACCATTGCTTGATTCCTGATTGGTCACTTTTGCTTCCTCTGGCCAATGTTGGCTCCAAATTGGACTCCACACACATCACAGAGGAGGTGGAGCATTCTGCTGGTTAGGGTTAAGTTTGTCCTGCTTTTGGGCACAAGATGCATATCTTTGACTTCTATTTTCTCGTTAGTTAAGCCATGCTCCTAATTAGCCATTTTAAAATGGGCTTGTAGAAATGAGACAAACTGGAAATATAATTTACTAATCTTTCCTTGAGGGAGACCGAATCCCAATAGTTGGGAGTTTTGCTATTGGTTTTAATGGCCTACCCACCAGGGTCTACAGAACAATAGCTTGTATCCATACAATGCCAACGTTTTATTTGGTGGTCTGATGAATGTAGTACTACATGTTTATGGAGAACTCGATACCGAAATGCCTGCCTGTGGAAAAGCCTCTGTGCAACCCAGGAATTCACAATAAGTACTTTATAGGAGCTAATTGGTGACTCTGTCCAATAGCAAGTGGCTTTGACCTTTATGACCCCCCCCCCCACACACACACACACACACAGTCACACATATATTTTATATTACGTTTTTGTTTTTATTTTTGCTTTATTTTATCTTTTCAATTTCAAGTGACATGTTAATGCAATGTTGTTTTGAGTTATGCCAGGGTGTGAATCTCGTTAATTTGGATGGTGAAATTAAGACAAGATGCTGTGTGGTCAGTTAGATCTCTCCCCCCAAATCCCCTGTGGCCAATTAAAGGAAAAGCTGGGGTTTTTGTCTTTTCAAGTTTGGATGCTGAAGGCACTGGGAATAGGGTCCAAAATTATGGTTGACGGGGTCAAAAGTTTGCGGTGCCTAGCTTAGCAATTTTTCCAAATTTAGGCAGCTACAACTCAAGGGTTATCCTTGTCAGAGGAGAACTAATTTAGGCTGAGTTTACATCATCTCTTCACCAAGATCAATGGACAGTTTGCAACATCTGGTGTCTTCTAGCTATGTCTGAACATCTTGAAAAGCATAGACATGTAAGGTTTGGATTCTGCAGTCTGTTAGCCTCTCTGATCTACTTTTACATTGATGCACTCTATTGTGTGTGTGTGTGTGTGTGTGTGTGTGTGTGTGTGTGTGTGTGTGTGTGTGTGTGTGTGTGTGTGTGTGTGTGTGTGTGTGTGTGTGTGTGTGTGTGTGTGTGTGTGTGTGTGTGTGTGCGTGCGTGCGTGCCTGCGTGCGTGCGTGCGTGCGTGCGTGCGTGCGTGCGTGCGTGGGTGTGCCTCTCTGATCTACTTTTACATTGATGCACTCTATTGAGTGTGTGTGTGTGTGTGTGTGTGTGTGTGTGTGTGTGTGTGTGTGTGTGTGTGTGCGCGTGCGTGTGCGTGCGTGTGTGTGCGTGTGTGTGCGCGCGTGTGTGTGTGTGTCTGTGCGTGCGCATGCAGAAGGGGTTTAAGCAAAGTTAAACAAATTGACGGTTTGAACAATGATTAATCTCTGGATAGTTACTGTATGAGCACTAAGGATAAGAAGATATTATGCATTTTCTTAGTGTAATTGACAGTTAAATACCAAGGCATTATGGACCCTTTCTGTCCTCTTTTTTGATTGATTGAATATTGTATTGACAGTTTAAAGTACAGCAGTACATACTGTAAATAAAATGGCAAATGGATCACAAAAAAGCCAAAAGGCTTGTCCATTGTGGCCCATACACAACATTCAAACATCTAGACAAACAACAGTAATTATACAAAGAGGTATACCATACATATCAAAATATGATGATGCCTCTGCCTCTTTGAATGTCTGAACTAGTAATAACTGTGAAGAAGTTATTTGAAACCTCATGGGTTTGTAGTCATCCTGATTCCTTCACTCATTCTTTATTTCTTTCTTTCTTTCTTTCTTTCTTTCTTTCTTTCTTTCTTTCTTTCTTTCTTTGGGAGTAGTTTACTGGTGCCCCCACATATTTGAATATTTAATTATATTATATACCACAAGTAATAAATACAGGTCTGTTGTTTAGCAATTTCTTTATTTTATTTTTTATTTTTTTCATTGTTATGAGTCACCAGGATCCTGGATGGCTTGATTCTATTCTTAATTGTTATACATATTTTTGTAAAAGTCTATGGGGGAAATTAATGGGCAATTTTTTTGGGGGACCAGTAAACCACGCCCGCTGCTACAGAATGCCCTATAGAGTGTATAGAGTCTTTTCCCAGTTCAGTTAAGACCTTGGGAATAACAAATCGCAACTTTAAGAATAACAAAATGCAAAGGGGTCTGACTGAGAACAGCATTTTCCATAATTCAAGTATTTGCCTAGACTGGATTTGAAAATAAAGCAGGCCAATTCAATTTAGACTATTAGTGGTGAGTAAGAGATGCACAATAATGTAGTGAATGTGTAATGATTCATTACCTCATTACTAATGAATCTCAGAGCCCTGTGATACATGCTACCCAGGCATTTGTGTACAACACATCATCATTATCAATGACAGCTTGAGATTGCAACTGCTGTGACTTGTGACAGGATGACATGATATGCATTCAAACTCATGTTTTCATCAATTGGTGTCAGCCTCACAAGAGTCGTTAAAACACAGCTACTGTAGGGGTAAATGTTTAAATATTACACTGGATAAGTTAAACTAAACCTGACTCCACAGCCTGGACTCCTACACTGCAGTTCATGTAAGAAAGATCTACTATGCATTAACATTCCTTTCTATAGCCTACTTCTCCTCTGCCTAAACCTACCCAACTTATATTGTGTTGCATGTCAAGAATAGCTGATCAGTTGGTTTCTTTTTAAGTCATGAAAGTATGCTTTTTATGGCGTCACGCAAAAGGGGCCTAGCTATCTAGAACAGGGTTCATCTGGATCTCCCTCTGTCTCGAGCTCTGCATGTATCTCTGTATCTATGTCCCTAGACCCCACAAAAGTAGACAAATCCCAGCCAGGGGTGTCGCACCAAATTCTGGGCCATGGATACTTTAACCATTGAAAAATAGCAGACATACAAGCTCACAGAGCTGCACAGAGTGCCGCACTGCGAGCTTGTAGATCTGCTATTTTTTTAGGGGAAAAAAAGCTTTGAATATTTCAAATCCTTTTTGTTGCCCTTCGGGTTGCCCTTTTTTTATGTTTCTATGTCAGTGGTGCTCAAACTTTTTCATGTGAAGGCCCCCAAAATTATATGTATTTGGCCACATTTGGCCCCATCTCAAAATATATATTAAAGTTGTCGCTTTAAAAATACATAGGCGCGCCCGCTGGCCTAATGGCCAAGGTGCATACCACATACTAGGCTATAATGCCTGCTGGCGTCGCCGGTTCGATTCCCTATCTGGATGACCTTTGCCACATGTCATTCGCCATCTCTCTCCCCATTTCCTGTCAGTCTACTATCCTATCAAATAAAGGCATAAAAAGCCCAAAAAACGAATCTTAAAAAAAAAAGAAAATACATAGGCCTATATTCAAAGATTTGCCCACATTTTCATGAAGTAAAAAAAAAAAAATAGCAGATCTACAAGCTTGTATATCTGCTATTTTTCAATAGTTAAAGCATAAAATAATGAAGACCCCTCAACCTTGGGCCCTAGTGACTCAGTCCCACTCCCCCCCCCCCCCCTTGTGACACCCTGATCCCAGCACATCTCACATCTCAAATCTCAGTTCAGCTCACGCTGCTACACAGATCTCAGCTCAGCTCAGGTCATGCTGCTACGCCATGCAGTCACAGGTCGGCTCACTATAGGTGCATACAGTGATGCACAAGGCCAAGCTCCATAGCCAACGTCATCATCGTTAACACACAGAGCTCACATTAGCATGTTAGCACATCATTAGTGATTTGTAAGCCATGCCTGTCAGCCCTCCTTTTCTCCCGTTTTTCCTGCATGGGATTCTCCCGTATTTTACTCTTCTCTTCCACTGTCCTCTTGTTTAAATATCTCCCTGTGAATATCCAGTTTTTTAACCCTTCATATTTTTGAGACCCTAGGTCGCATTTACTGTGAAAACCTGAAGCTCATGTGCGTGAGTCAGTCACGCCTCATGTCACGCTCCATATATGGCCAAGACCGAATTCATTTGCAAGTGTGACTTGCGTCAGGGCAACCACACTTGCAAATTATTAGTGCAGGGGCAACCAGACTAGTATTTGTCCGATTTTATTCCATCTTCCAAGTAAATTTCTTTTTTGCAGCGGAATTCCTCCCACAGTTTTGGTGGCACGCACTTGGGCAAATCGGCCGGCTTTATTGGGACACGCATGCGTTCTTGCTAAGAGATACGTTATGTAGTTTAATTTATATACATTTATTCGTGAATTAAATTTCACCATTGACTTTAATTAAAAATACACTTACAGTATCTCTGTAGCCATTAAACGAAACGGGTTTCTTACATTGATGCTCCTACATCATGCAAGCACCAGTTAAAGTTACTTTCCATCCCTCATATACTGTGTGCACAGTGCAGTGCACATCCCATAACCCACACACTGCACATCATTTTGGAGCTCATATCTTTGAACGGGTAAGGGCTAGTTATTATAATACATCAAGCAGATAGCTCTGTGTTTACATCTTTAGCACATACACTTTAATGGGCTTTGTTTGGGCTGATAGATATTCACATGTTTTCTAATATTTAATGTTGATCTGCGGTGTAACAACTGTATTCTTAAATGCAGCCATGACATGGTGTCTAAAAGCAAACCAGGCTCTGGTAGTTAGTACTTCCACAGAAAAAGGAAAACATGTTATGTCCATTTTAAGTGAGAAAAAGACAAAGTAATGATTTATCATGTGGGTTAAGAGGCTAGTGTGTTTACAAAGGGCTAAATGGTTTAATCAACACATCCATACAAGGTCACAGTGTTGGGAGCTTGTAAATCTGCTATTTTCAAATGGGCTTAATGTTATATATGGTTCATTGAATATTTCTTTGACATTTCTATAATCAAATGCAGTTGACTACATGGTGACAGCAGGCAATACCCAAGAGCCGGTTGTGGAACAGACTTGTTTTTGGGGTGCAACTCCTCACTGACTTGTTATTGGGGTTCAACTCCTCAAGGCCCTCTATGCTAAATGTCACCTATATGTCTCTGTTGGTAAAAGGTTTTTCTGAGAATTTCTGAGAATAAATTGACCATACAAGCAGAGTGTTTCTCATGCAGTTTAGCTTTGGAGCAGGCCTTATTGCGACTAAAGGTCACAGTTTACCATGATTTACCATGAAGGAGAACATTTCCATGAAAGTTTAAGTGTGCCTGCAGCTCGCTAAGTGTGTGCAACCTTGTGTAGCGGTTGGTGTTAACATTAGTATTAGACTTTTTTAATTAACATTTATTAGCATTAGCATTTTTAGTATTAGCATCCGTTAGCATTAGCATTTGTTAGCATTTGCAATCTTTTTTTAAAAAGGTAGGGTTCCAGGGGTCGCACAGCAATGTGTCACACATCCACACATTCGTCTCAAAGAGCTATACAACATACTAAAAGATGGGCACTATCGGAAAATTAAGACTTAAAATCTATGTTTTGACGACATTCTATAGTCTTGTAATTTTGGGGGTTTTGAAGACAATCTGAAAAGAATGAATTAAACTCATATGCACGCGTTCGCTAAGTGTGTGCAAACTTGTGTAGCGGTTGGTGTTAGCATTAGTATTAGGATTTTTTTAATCAGCATTTGTTAGAATTAGCATTTTTAGCATTAGCATTTGTTAACATTAGTATTCTTTGAAAAAAAAGTACGGTTCCAGGGGTCGCACAGCAATGTGTCACACATCCACACCTTTGTCTCAATGAGTTATACAACATACTAAAAGATTGGCACTATCGGAAAATTAAGACTTAAAATCTATGTTTTGACGACATTTTGTCATTTTGGGGGTTTTGAAGACAATCTGAAAAAAATGAATTAAACTCGTATGCACGCGTTCGCTAAGTGTGTGCAACCTTGTGTTGCGGTTGGTGTTAGCATCAGCATTAGATTTGTTTTAATCAGCATTTGCTAGAATTAGCATTTTTAGCATTAGCATTTGTTAGCAATAGCATTTTTTTTTTTAAAGTAGGGTTCCAGGGGTCGCACAGCAATGTGTCACACATCCAACACATCATACAACATACTAAAAGATTGGCACTATTGGAGAATTAAGACTTAAAATCTATTTTTTGACGACATACTAAAGTCTTGTAATTTTGGGGGTTTTGAAGACAATCTGAAAATAATGAATTAAACTCATATGCACGCCTTCGCTAAGTGTGTGCAACCTTGTGTAGCGGTTAATTTTTTTAAACAGCATTTGTTAGAATTAGCATTTTTAGCATTAGCATTTGTTAACATTAGCATTTTTTTTTTAAAGTATGGTTCCAGGAGTCGCACAGCAATGTGTCACACATCCACACGCTTGTCTCAACGAGCTATACAACATACTAAAAGATTGGCACTATCGGAAAATGAAGACTTAAAATCGAATTTGGGGGTTTTGAAGACAATCTGAAAAAAAGGAAATAAACTCATATGCATGCGTTCGCTAAGTGTGTGCAACCTTGTGTAGCGGTTGGTGTTAGCATTAGCATTAGATTTTTTTTAATCAGCATTTGCTAGAATTAGCATTTTTAGCATTAGCATTTGTTAGCATTAGCATTTTTTGAAAAAGAAAAGAAGGAAAAAAAGAAAAAAAAGTAGGGTCTCAGGGGTCGCACAGCAATGTGTTACATATCCACACGTTCGTCTCAATGAGCTATACAACATACTAAAAGATTGGCACTATCGGAAAATTAAGACTTAAAATCGATGTTTTGATGACATACTATAGTCTTTTGTAATTTTTTGGGTTTTGAAGACAATCTGAAAAAAATGAATTAAACTTATACACGCGTTCGCTAAGTGTGTGCAACCTTGTGTAGCGGTTGGTGTTAGCATTAGCATTAGAATTGTTTTTTAATCAGCATTTGTTAGAATTAGCATTTTTAGCATTAGCATTTGTTAGCATTAGCATTTTTTTTTAAAGTAGGGTTCCAGGGGTCGCACAGCAGTGTGTCACACATCCACACCTTCGTCTCAATGAGCTATACAACATATTAAAAGATTGGCACTATCGGAAAATTAAGACTTAAAATCTATGTTTTGACGACATACTATAGTCTTTTGTAAGTTTGGGGGTTTTGAAGACAATATGAAAAAAAATATTCAAACTCATATGCACACGTTCGCTAAGTGTGTGCAACCTTGTGTAGCGGTTGGTGTTAGCATTAGCATTATATTTTTTTAATCAGCATTTGCTAGAATTAGCATTTTTAGCATTAGCATTTGTTAGCATTAGCATTTTTTTTTAAAGTAGGGTTCCAGGGGTCGCACAGCAATGTATTACATATCCACACGTTCGTCTCAATGAGCTATACAACATACTAAAAGATTGGCACTATCAGAAAATTAAGACTTAAAATCTATGTTTTGACGACATACTATAGTCTTTTGTAATTTTTGGGGTTTTGAAGACAATCTGAAAAAAATTAATTAAACTCATGCACGCGTTCGTTAAGTGTGTGCAACCTTGTGCAGCGGTTGGTATTAGCATTAGCATTATACATTTTTTTAATCAGCATTTGTTAGCATTAGCATTTGTTAGCATTAGCATTTTTTGAAAAAGAGTAGGGTTCCAGGGGTCGCACAGCAATGTGTCACACATCCACACCTTCGTCTCAATGAGCTATACAACATACTAAAAGATTGGCACTATCGGAAAATTAAGACTTAAAATAAAAATTTTGACGACATACTATAGTCTTTTGTAATTTGGGGGGTTTTGAAGACAATCTGAAAAAAATGAATTAAACTCATATCCACGCGTTCGCTAAGTGTGTGCAACCTTGTTTAGCGGTTGGTGTTAGCATTAGCATTATAATTCTTTTAATCAGCATCTGTTAGAATTATTATTTTTAGCATTAGCATTTGTTAGCATTAGTATTCTTTGAAAAAAAGTAGGGTTTCAGGCGTCGCACAGCAATGTGTTGTCACACATCCACACGTTCGTCTCAACATACGACATACGACGAGCTGACCGCTGCAAAGACCACGATGCAGGATGAGCGAGTGGCGCTCACAGAAATTGAAAGAACTCTGGAGAAATTAGTGGAAGAACTCTGGAGAAATTTGTGGCAGAGAATGCAAAACTGAAGCATGAAGTGGCTCAAATACGCAAAACGATAGCCATGCTCAGAAAGATAATGACAGAGAAAGACTCGAAAATCCATGAGCTGAACAACGAGCGGGACAGGCTATTGGGCAGGAAGAAGAGCTTCACCTTGCAGGGACTTATCAATATGTTTCTTAATGAATATAGTGTTGTGTTTTGAGTATCTCCCCACGCTTTGAACGTTAACGTTCGCCCCATTTTTTACAGGACCTCGATGCCAATACGGCGCTCGTTCGGTTCGTTCGTCTGATGACTGTAAGCTGATGAGGGGTCGCGCGGCCGTGTACTGTAAACACATTTTCCGCGGTGATGGTGTAAAAAATCCATTATGCGTTAACATCAACGGAGACCATTCACTTCCTTGTTGATTTCCTCTGGCCCGGAGGCTCTGTAGCCAGTGACTGCTCAGAATGTACGGCAACACATAGCAGGCACATTCACATTCATTCTCGCATGATGCCGCCCTCTGCTGCCTGGCAGACCAAAGTGCACTATTGCACAATCAAAAAATAAAAAAATAAAATAAAATAAAAATGTCTATCTATCTACTATAACGTCGCAAAGGTAAGCCGCTTTTTAATGGCACCAGACCCAATAAATAAATAAATAATCTGGCAGTAGGAGAGTTAAGAAAAGCGTTGTATCCGTTTGTATAAGTGTGGTTGCCCACCAGGGCAACGCACTATAGTTCTAGTGCTAATTTATTCGTTCTTTCTAGATAAACTTCTAGACAATCAGGAAGCAGCATTCTCTGTGACGTCACCATTATAGAGAAAGTCTGTTGAGTTCAATGGGAGAATCGTGCTAGCTTGAGGATTGGTCAAGCTTCACATGACACACAGTGAAGACTCACACTCCATCTCTCCCTGTTTCCTATCCCATGTTCACTGTAATGATATTGCGAGTGTGGTTGCTCATGGTTTCTGACTATATTCTACAGTAAGTCATGTGAAGCTCGACCAATTGATTCCCTATTGATTCCCACTCCCATTGATTCCCTACTGATTCCCACCATTGATTCCCTATTGATTCCCTATCCCTGCCATTACCAATGGCACCGGAAAGGTTACCCTAGTAATAAATAAAGTTTCCCTATGTATCCCTATCCCTGTCATTTCCAATGGCAGCGGAAAGGTTACCCTAGAAGTCTATAAAGTTTCCCGAGGACTATAAGTGTGTTTGCTAATTTACTTCACCAATCACAGGTTGGCCTCTTCCTCTATATTGCCTCTTCCTCACACCCGCAATTTTGGGAAGTTGCAAGTGTTATTGCCTATATATTGTAAGTCCATTGAACTCAATGGACTTACTGCTTCTTGATTGGCTAAGTTCACCGTAATACATTTTGCTGCTTATGCTGCTTATGCCCTTATGGAGATCCCTGATGTCATCAATATTAAGCCCATATCTAGGAATGACCATATGGACATATTGTGTCAGTCTCATGATAACCAGTGTGGTTGTCACGAGACGACACACTTGCAAATAAATTGTGTCCTTGTCCCTTTTATGCCCATATATGGAGATCCCTGATGTCATCAATATTAAGCCCATGTCTGGAAATGCCCATATATAGACATACCGGTACCTATTGTGTCAGTCTGTTGTTTCCGCACGACCTCGCCCTTAGGGGGTCTTACTGGTATATATAGTTTTGTTGAACAACAGGGCAATCCTGAAGTGGAATTTGTTTCATTTAAGGAACTGAACTGCATTGATGTTGCAACTGTGGTTGCGTTAATTTAATTTGAGTGTTTCATTGCCTTGCAATGAATTAACGTAAGTAATTTGGGTAATATCCATGGCTAGTCTACTGTGTTTTATGAATGCATGTAACCTTTGTGGGGTTTGATACTGACTATGACTATGGAGGTTGGGATCATTTAACAATTTAATTCTATTATTTAGGATATTCAAGGCAGTTAGCCCGATTACTATAGTAATTAATTTAGCTAACTGCCTCTGGTGTTGTGATCGTGAACATCCTTGACCTTTAAGAAGTAGTTTGTCAGGTACATGGGTATCTTGGAGGTGTAGTGTATCTTGTACACCAGGCCCATTGCAAGAAAGCCTTGGCAGTTGCACAGAGGAGCCACGCTGTTATTAGACTCTGTCTTGCTTTTTTGAGCGGTGGTTACACCGTCTCCTATACGTGGCCGTGTGTGTATGCGTCCGTGTGTGTGTGTGTGCGTGTCTGTATGTAGCCTACAGTACCTTTTGTGACCACACATGTTAAGGGAGGGGCGCTGTTGTTCAGGCCAGGCCAGACACACACACACACACACACACACACACACACACACACACACACACACACACACACACACACCACCGCTCAGTTCACACGGGTGTGATTTTTTTAAAATATTTTTTATCCCACGGTTTTTGTAACACATTTTTCTCACTCGGTGACTACCTAACCTGTAGTCCTGGTTTCCGCTCTCCCCCTGCCGCGCCAGGGGACATTGGGGAGCACCCGGCTGGCTAGGGGGAGGTAGTATAGAAACCAGGACTACTGCATGTTTTTGTGTGAGGGCCTATGCCCAAGGAGACACGGGGAGAACATGCAAACTCACCACAGAGAGGCCCTATCGCCAACCCCACCTATAGTGTGGGTGCTGATGACTCGGGTGGAGGAGTCTTGCTTTTTAATAGCCTTAAGACCACTCACATGTTTCCATGGCCTTCGTTTCTGTGCCTGTCACCTCAGCATTAGTCCCTCACAGGCCCCCCGCTGTTAGTATCTGAATAGTGTCATGCCCTTTGTTTTTCCGAGGTAAGCCCCTTAACTCTTTCAAGTGGCCGCCATGTTTGTGCTGTGCTCATTTGATTCTTACCACTGAGTGCAGATATTAGTGTCGAGGTCAATTGCTGATTTCGGTCAACTAAACAAGCTCCCTTTGCTGGCGGTATGTAGGCATCATGTGCTGCATAGTTCAAGATCCGGTCATAGCCTCAGCCCATAGTCTCTCTTACACTCAAAGACACACACCTCCTCCTGTATACCCTGCCTCTGATCCCCTACCATGTGACAGGGGGGAGACATGGGACCCAGTTTATCCTGCAGACAAGAGGTCCCCAGTCCCCACCGTCACCGAGGACTGGACTGCACACTGTGGACAAGTCATTGCTCGGGCCACCAGCATCCCTCACTAGTTTGTTTTCGACTAACTGTATCAACTTCTTTCTGCACATACTCAATAACGTGTGTCTTGTTTTTATTTTTACTGTATTTACTGTGATTGTCCATGTGTACAGGCCAATGGGGATCAGGAATGATGAGGTCCTGTTTTATTTCTCACTTGTTGCAGTGAAGTCCCCTGTACTCGCAATGTAATGATAGGGATTTTTGAGCCCAGTACACATGAGAGGTTCAGACAGGTTAGTTACAACTGATACTCTGAATCTGTGTGGTGTCTGTTTCTGGATTATTGATGGGTGTCTCTAGCAACCTAGAACTGATGCAACCAATGCACAAGCCCCTTTTTTCACACTCTGTCGGACACGTTAAGATTTCAAGCACTTTTCATGGACCCATGTCTCTGCTCCCTAAATTCAGAAATAAATGTCTGTGCCCCTAAAACTCCCCCTATCGTTGCAACTTTGTTACTGTAACAGCCTCTGCTGAGGTCCCATATCAGCAAGCGGTCGCTTGCTTCCCTGTGATGTAATGAAATCAAAACCATTTGATGAATAGCAGGAAGGTCCTCTTACCCTCTTCAAGTCAAACAAGCATGGGTTTCTGGTTAAGGGAGCGTGTTTTTATGAAGAAGCCGCTCGCTCTGTTTTACCTAACCCTTGTCGTGGCAAAAGCATGGGAAGCCATTTGTCTCGTGACACTTCACTATTTCTCTCTGTTTTTTATTGGGTGTGAGTGACTTGTCAGCAGTCATCTAAAATGCATTTCAAAAGACGTTTCCCTTCATATGTGGCCTTTGTTCTAGTGGGGTTAGAAAAGCTCTGTAAATCCCATAGGCAGACAGGACTGCTGGATTAAGAGTAACATTGTCTGACATCAAGGTGCACACACACATTGATGCCCCCCTGCTCACATGAACCCCAGCGCCCCTATTCTGGACATGTAGACGAATATTGTCGGAAAATAGCAGATCTACAATCTCACAACATGCTGTGAGTACAGATTAGCTATTTTTGGGTGTAGAGGGGAAAAGGTGGTCATGGAGGTCTGGGGGACCCGGTCAAAGGGTTTAAGTGGCTAGTGCCCCTATTTTGGGTATGTCATTGTAGGCGACTGTGAGTTTGTAGATTGGGTGTTTTTGTAAAACATTTTCGCTTTTCATTATTTTTTATAAAATAGGGCTTCAGTCGTTAACGGTTAGTGGATTTTTCTTATATTGGAAGGTGTAATTTCAGCAGTCATCGGACATGACATGGTCGTAGCGTGGACTGACTCAGGGCCTCGCTGGGCATGCCTGTATGATGTGCGTTTAACATCCTGAGTGCGAGGAGGCGCCCAGGCTGAGCGTGGAGTGTGAGAGGATTGTATGTTTTTAGAAGAGCCGACGGGTTTAGTCTCAGTGCCCTGGCTGGGCCAGGGGGGCTCCGTCCATCATGACAGGGACTGTTAGTCTTAGCTAATCTGCTGTGTTCATCTCTGTGTCAGGACAGCGCATGCACAGGGCGCGTATGTGTGGGTATGAGTTTGTACGATATCTTGGGTGTAAAATGAACACTCATGGTGCGTGTGTGTGTGCGTGTGCGTGTGCGTGTGCGTGTGTGTGTGTGTGTGTGTGTGTGTATGTGTGTGTGTGTGTGTGTGTGTGTGTGTGTGGCTAAGTATAGACTTGTGTTCCTCATGCTTTATAGGAGCCTAGTCTACCCGACTGTCCACTGCTGAGTGTTACTGGATTGGTTTGGTTGTGCTTTTTTTGTCTTTGGCCTCCCAAATACACCAGATGATGTTTTTGTTGACACCAGTCACAGGGAGGTCCTGATTCTGGAGAGGGGCTGTGTTTTCCTACATGTATCAGGCTTTCCAAGATAAGCATTCATAATTACCAACCATTACTTGGAATCATAACTAGAACTTGGGTACATGTACATAAATTGACCACGACGAGTGCTGGTATGACAAAGAGCAAGGCCAAACCACTCGCGGAATATTGCTCTGTATCAGCTAGTTATGGGCAGCTTGTCTGTGTGGAGGAGGATGTGCTACGTATGTGTATCCTTAATCACATTGACTGCCAGGTATTAACACATTAGTTGCTAGGTTTTTTTTAGCTAGCCCATTTCTTTTTATTTAATCAGCGTATTAGCACGGAACTAGGAAATAGAGATAAGAAGGAGATCTCCTTCTTTGGCATGATGAACTATCAACCCTGTTACATTAGTTTCCTTGTAAATCAATTGTAATTTGTGGATTCAAATAAATAATTCAAGTGTGTGTGTGTGTGTGTGTGTGTGTGTGTGTGTGCGTGTGTGCGTGTGTGCGTGCGTGCGTGCGTGCGTTCGTGCGTGCGTGCATGCGTGCGTGCGTGCGTGCGTGCCAGAGAGATAGTGTGTGTGTATATATCAAAAGTTTGGAAACAGCTCTCATTCAATGTGTGTGAGAAGCTGTGTCCAAACTTTTCACTGGTATGTATGTGTGTGTTTGTCATAGTATAGAGACTTGTGCTCATCATGCTTTAGAGGAGCCTAAACTACCCTACTACTGCCTAGTGGACCCCACTGCCCACTGCTCCTCTCCCAGTATGTGTAAGTACATCCTCCCCTTTCAGGACTCGGAGAAGATCAAAAGCCCCCCCACCACCACCACCATTTTTCCACAAGGCTACACATCAGGTTCTGTGTATGACACCATACATCAGGCTTCTACATGTCCGTGAGCCGGGGGTTCAAGAGCAGTTGCGCAGGTCTGCTGTGGTTTGATGTTGGACAGTCAAAGGCGTCCATCCCACGCAGGCGGCCCTGTTTCTCCGGCAGCAGTGAAAGACAAGTTGGAGGGACCCAACGTGGACGTCTCCAGCCACTTCATTAGCAGGCGCTGCATTGTTTGGTTTTCCCCCGCTGATTTACGACTTTTCCGTTCGAGATCTTCCAGTTTGTAATTCGTCTCGAGGATAGCGAGGATGTGCACTGAAATGTAGTCTTAACATAGCGTCCGCTGCGGCCCTTTGAATGCTAGAGACCCTTTGGTAAAATATGCTGGTGAACAGTTGTGCAATGTGAACCTTAGATTGGGGTAAATGGACACAAACACGCGCACACGCACGCATGTGCGCGTGCACACACACAAGCACGTGCGCACACACGCACGCACGCACGCACGCACACACGCAAGCACACACACACACACACACACACACACACACACACACACACACACACACACACACACACACACACACGCACTTTAAAAGCATTGTTTTATGGTCAAGTTGTAAACTGTCCTCTGCTCGTAAAACTCAGCATGATCTATAATAAACTCTGGATGGATAACATAATAATAGAACATCCACATGAGGTTTAAGCCACTTGGCGTGGATATCGGTACGCCCGAAAAAGACAGAAACTAGATACACATCTATGGTTATGAGGCCATATTCAACCCTCTATATCTATGGTTATGACCTTTTATTAGGGGGAGGAGTAGGTCACCCTGAGCTTTGGGGTCCCTGAAAAAAATACATATCCCGTACATAACTATCATTAATTCAATAGTAAAGAACTACTACTACAAACAGACACTGACTGCCTACATGTCTCCTACCCGGCTATGAGCTCTCATCATTTTAGGCCTTTTGGACTATCGTTCGCCTGCATGGTCATCAGTGAAATAATAGATAGGCCTATTATGCTAACGCTTTTTTCCCTTACTTTTTTTTCCAGTATTAAAGCTGCATTATGTAACTTTCCTCTTCTTATGCAGATTTGAACGTGTGTCCATCCATGAACATTTTTGCTTTTTTTGGGAATGTTTTTTGGAAAAACAAACAAAAAAAATTTAGGAAACAAAAAACTAAGGGACCCATAAAAACGTGTCCGTGACTCACAAATGGGTCCCGGCCCACTGTTTGGGAACCAGTGATCTAGACCAGGGGTGGGCAACTTTTATGATGGTGAGGGCCACTATATTTCCACCTTCACTCCAGAGGACCACATTGCATATTGCTACATCCTACTTTGTCATTCTAGTATCGCATACAATAGAAGCAAAAAATAGCAGATCTACAAGCTCAAAACGCATCGCAGCGCGATGCGTTTTGAGCTTGTAGATCGGCTATTTTTGCTTCTTTTGAATTGGAATCCTGAATTATTTTTTGTTATTTCTTAATTGGAATCCTGAAATGTAACATTTTGATTTAATTTCAAATGCATTTAGTTATTTTCTCATGTTAATTTTATGAACATAAATAGAAATACATTGGACATAAAAGATCACATCTTAATACTACTATATAGTTAAGCTACTAATATAGACTGACTTAAAGCAGGTCATGTTTGGAATTGTAACAGCTGAAATCAATATATTAGTATTCTGGTATTAACCTGCGGGCCGCATTAAGTGAAGGTGAGGGCCGCATGTGGCCCCCGGGCCGCCAGTTGCCCATGTATGATCTAGACCATCAGATCAAAATTTGTGTCAGAGATCCTGTGTCTAGTTGAGACATGACCTTGGCTTTGACACAATCTAAATGTCTCAATAGAAGAGCAGGGAGACAAAATACAACCAACCCAATTGTATAAGTTAAATTACATGTTAAAGAAAAGTTACAGAGTGCTGCTTTAAATCTAGTTTTGTAGTTGTATGGTTGTTTTCCATTCTCTTAAAATTGTTTGTATGGCAATGCCATAGATGTAGGCCTATAGGCACTGCCCATCCAGCCACACAAGGCTATAAGCTTGTCATAAGATGCTGTGCCAACTTCCTTATTTGGTATCCAATGGCAGTTAATATATACACTTAACCTCCATAGGATACCAGACGAAATCGCTGCTCCCGTTATTATAGGTTGATTCTTGGTTCTACATTGTGTTTTGCTGTATTTCTGCTCCTTGACAAGTGGTGAGGGAAAGCATCAGAATGAATTGATACATGGATCTTGACAGAAGGAGTTGTTTCAAGTGCTAATGTGAGTAATTGCGACATCTAGCGGCGAAGCTGGGTACATCCGCTCTGACGAACTTCCAATGAGTTTGGAGAAGCAGCATTAAACGACATGTCTTTATTTAGCCTACTATTATTTGGAATGTCTGTCACCTCACCAGTAGAAGTTATTAACAGCTGTCCCAATTATTGACTCTTTATCTGATGCTATAGGCTACTGTACTGTATATATATTTTTTCCAGTTGCTTATAAGGGATTTGCACTGAAAAGACATAGGCCTACTAGGAAGATCACTTGTGAGAACAATATTCATTTAAAATGGGACGGTTAAATTTGACCAATAACCTTAAACTTTTAGGTCAAGATATTGAGTTTAGTTTTCGTTTTTTAATGTATAGCTACAGGCCTAAAGTATCTGCTTTGGTTTCTTTGCACATTTGTAATGTTTTTAAAACTGCTGCATATTGATTTTCGCTCAGGTCTGTTATTGATAGGCTATAGGCCTATGTATACTTGAAACCATGAATTCATAATCTTGTCACAAACTTGATAGACCTATTTAATTTCAAGCTAACTAAATATAGACCTAATTTTTAATTAATGCTGAGATAATGAGATAAACCATTAGCTTACTTGTTGATCTGCAGTTTGCAATAGTCTATTAGGCCTACGACGAATGGAGCTGTTAGAGTCAATCTTATTTCGTAATCTTAACAGTGCTTTTTCTATTGTCTATAGGCTACTCGTTTATCTTCAAGTTCATTGCACCGCAAATGGATGAAGTATGAACTCATCATCTTTTTAACATTTGTCAAAAAGTAGGTTCTGCTAACAGAAATATAACACCAAATGTGTCTTGGTCAAATTGAAAATATATGAAGGCCAAATTCATGGCCAAAGTCTTGGCATATGAAATATTTCCCTTAAAGATTTATGTGTTTAATTTAAATCAACTAGGTCCAAATTGAATGTATAGTTAATTTGTAGTGATAAAACAGGAGATGGTGTATTTGATTTTAAAGAACACCACCTCGCATTAGGCTGAACAAAGAGTTGGCCTATATACCTGGGCACTTCCATCATTCCATGTTCATGTTCTATGATTTGAAATTATGACTATATAGAGTCCACGTTCTATCCCCTGAGAAAACACCGTGAAAAAAATATATGAGGGCAAATAAAATATAGGGATTACTTTGGTGCCGTTTTTGTCGACCAGAAGGGGGCGACTGGCCTGCGTGCAGGGGTATCATCCAGTTCAACTAGTCTCTGCACAGTCTCTCTCTCTCTCTCTCTCTCTCTCTCTCTCTCTCTCTCTCTCTCTCTCTCTCTCTCTCTCTCTCTCTCTCTCTGACTCTCACCCACCGCGCAACGCCGCTCAGTGTTTGCTTACTTAGAAATGCAGACAGTTGTCTGTTGTGAAACAGTGCTTGTCAAACATTGATTGATGATCAACAAACAGCTCTCAGTTTTAATCCTGAGTGGCAGGCAGGCATGAGCAAATTCCAAGAATGCTCCTCACACACATTTATGCCTCGGGGCATCATAAACTAATCTCTCTTTTTTCGGACAGGTATAGGCCTCCTCTGTGATGCATATACAGCAGCAGCAGCAGCACCCCGCTCAGATCCAACTACATTTTGGTGGAGAAAAAGCCATGCACCAAGGCTTTGGTTCTCAAAGTGGATTCCAGGCCAATCCAGGGGCTCTCTTGGTTCCTTTATGGGGGTCTAAATTGACCCTTACAAGTCTGTAACTTTGACAGTGTACAAATGGAACCAAATGGACCCTTACGGGTCCATTTGGTTCCATTTGTACACTGTCAAAGTTAAGTGGAGACCTTCAAATGTCAACGTTTGAGAACCGCTGCACCAAGGAGGCAAGGAGCGCGCTGAGGGACACAGAGGTGCGAGTCATGGCCCAGGCTCCACACACGGAAGTTCCCGACACGGCTGTTGACGCCTTCGTCACCGCCGGTTTCCTTCCCGTTCCGACCCGGTGCCGTGCGGCACGCCGGACCGGTCTATTCCTGGACCCCCCGGACCCCCCCCTCTCTCTCCCTGCTTCCTCCTACTCTCACCCACTGGCCCCGTTATCGCTTCCAGGAGATCTGTCTCCACTCAAGTACTGCAGGGTTGTTCAAAACCCGGGCACACTTTATAGGATATATACACGCTGACCTTTGGAAATACAATCATGCCCAAAGCGACACAGCCAGCCAGCCTGATTCGATTTTGGTGTGTGTGTGTGTGTGTGTGTGTGTGTGTGTGTGTGTGTGTGTGTGTGTGTGTGTGTGTGTGTGTGTGTGTGTGTGTGTGTGTGTGTGTGTGTGTGTGTGTGTGTGTTTAAGTACAATGTTGAGGTATTTGTACTTGAGTATTTCCAATTTCAAACGTTTGCTTCTAATCCACTATAGCCTAAATCTCGGATCAAAATGTTGCCTACTTTTACCCCACTATACATTTATTTGAAAACTTTATTTACTAGTTACCTTTTAGATTTTAAATATTATTGCAAAACATACATTGACCAATTCAGCAATAGACTTCGGCTATTTGAAAATACCCGTTGTGAGCTTGTAGATCTGCTATTTTCAAATGTCATACATTTTGGAGATAATATATGAAATGGAAGATGTCTGCTTCACAGGTACTTTTACTTTAAGTAGGCCTACATTTTGATGCCAATACTTTTATACTTTTACTTTTAGTAAATTCTGTACAGACTTCAACTCGTATTTGAAGTATTTCATTTTGCATTGCAATATTTGCATTGTAGTATTAAGTAACAAATGTGAGTAGCCTACTTTTTCCACCACTGTTTTTGTATTTCATTCGATATTCATAATATGCCAACCAACCAAAAAGTCGGATGTGTTTGTTATGCTGCTAGCATCATCAGTGTACTCATGTGTTGTGACTGTGTTTTTAAAGCCAACCACATGCCATGTCTTTAAGGGAAATGAGGGCGTATGATTGGTTCTCTGCTGCCTGATTGTGCCCCAATCGTATCGCTGCACCTGAGATGAACACCCAATAGGTCGCTCAGCTCTGAGACGCATCGAGCTGGAACGACCTATCACTATCAGGTGTTCTTTAGTCAAGAAGAGCCCGTCAATTTCCCTGAAAGTGGTCCAAAGTTGTCTCTGCGCTTCATGCATTGTCACTACACGTATAGCTTTATAAGATTTTAACATTTGAAATGGTCATATATCCATCAAATAATTCCCTTTTTATTTTTATTTGGAGCATTCATACAGGGCAGAATAAATCCGCTTCTTTACTTTCCCAGGCATTTCACTTAATGTTAAAGCTATTCTAAGCTACGGTTATACAGCCTATGCCATTCTTAGGCCTAGGTAGCTATCACTTCACTCACACTGAAAAATATAGGCCAATTCAATTAAAAACCTTTTTAAGCTGACATTTTCGTGACTCATCTCTAAGGTCTGTTGTCATCGGTCAGTTCAAAACAGTGTTGTACATTATGATGTACCCCACCCCATTATAAAACTCACCTGCAACCGCAAAGTCGATCCCTATAAGCAGTATGCCTAATATAAGTAAGCTATAAGCCAAGCTTCTGTTTAGTTTGTAAAACAAGAAGCATCTTATGCAACTCATTGTGCCATAGGTTTGGTGAAAATATGCATTTTACACTGTGTTTAGATTTAATGTATTTTTATTTATTTTTTCTCTTCTTTTTGGATCATTCTGGCCTAACAGTCAGATAGCCACCATAAACCAGTCCCGGCATCCAGTATATGATTTAAGACTTTTCTTTCATGAGCGCAGTCGGCCTATAAAATGGACAGTGGGAGAGTAATCATAAAACTTTTTTATTTGATATTAAAAACTGTAACAATTGACTTTGATCACACATATCGCTCTTAAAAAAAAAAAAAAAAACAATAGCCTAATATATGTGTATATAACATTTCAATACACGCATGCACAAACTGCCCGTTGGAAGAGAACTCACACACTTTTATTAAACTTACCATGATTTACCACAAGTGTGAGGATGACATCCACCTCGCTCATCTTGCTGATCAGGGACATTCCAGCAGACAGACACGCATCCGCCGAAATACCAGGAGAATACAATAAAATACTGTGTAATGTGGTGAAGTGTAATTTGTTACGTCAACTCAACTGTGACGACAATGATAATGTGTTGATAATGATTATTATTATGGCGACAGCTTCGTGTATAGGCTACAGAGACGTTCAGAACAGGCATAATGCTAGTCAATAGGCTAAATTATATACAGGCTATTGTGCTCTGTGTCGTGCATGATGCGCGCATGTTTTAATTATAGCATATATTCCCCAGAATAATGTCATGATTTTTTTCCCTTTGGTATAAAGTTTGGACATAGTCGTTAATATCGGAGCTAAACAGTGGTGCACACTGATCATTTAACAAAGTTGTGAATAATTTTGGCCTTTTTACCCTCGCACCGTCAACAATCATTAGTCGCGATCCACGAGGCCGCCACGGGAGCCTATTGATCAGTCATTGACTGATTGTTTTAGACAAATAGTTTTTTATCCGAGAGTGCGAGGTCGACCGGCTCTTTCTGTTAATTGAAGATAACAGAGTGGCAACAATGGGCCCCCGTAATAGAATGAGAGTTTTGTGATTATCGCCGCAGAAAGAAAAGAAAATGAACAAGAAGGGGGGGCTCTCTAATTAGGAACCGCGGCTCTCGGGCTGTCCCCCCCCCTGCTTTTGTGCCGGGGTGTGTGGAGGCTGTGGCCGGCAGGCAGGCGACAGGCGCCGAGCGCTGGACAAAGGGCTGTCTGCTGCCAAAGTGGCTGGGCGTCCAAGCGCCTCTCTCTCCCCTCCACAACTTCCCCGCTTAACCCCTTAACACCGCGTTACACTCCAGCACACCAGCACAGCAAATATAGAACCCCCCCCTCTTATTAACACATAATAATTGTTGTCTTCGTCGTGTAGTAGGTTAAAAGTAAAATCATCAACTGCACAAATGAAATCACTCGTAAACTCCCTATATTGATGATTTAGCCAATGGGCGTAAAATATAGCAGAGATTATTTAAAAAAATTTATAAGATAATTTATAATCTTTAGAATTGTGCATTGTACACATTAGGCAGTCAACATTGAATCCAAGTGGATGAGAATCCACCAAATTTCATATCGTTCGCAGGCTTATTTATTCTCGAATCATCTAAGGCTGCAGGTTAAACTGTGTTCGGCCTTTGTGTTTTCCTAGCCCAATACTAATAGATAGATTTTGGGCAAGGCTCCACGTGCACGGATTTATGTCATTGAAGCGTTTCCGTGTCTAGCCCACCTATAAATACATGCGTTACTACACTGTTTCTATTATTACTCCCACACACACAATACTACAGGAAATGATGGACAGTAACAGTTGTTCAGCTCATAATAGCTTGGCATTGTATGAGGTTCCCCGTTTTACAGTATACTGAAATGATTTAATAATAGATTATTTTACTTTATTATCATTTATTATCATACTTTATTATTATTTTGTCTTTTATGTTTTAAAGTTATGTAAAACTGTGTGTCTGTAACCTTCACAGCCCTCAGATTATTAGATGTATATTTTTTTTGTTTATTTTTGTAAAATGTGGCTGAAACAGGAACATATTGTTTTTAATATAAAAAATGCGCAACAATGGACAAACAATAGACAAACATGTCGGTTTCTTTGCAAACACACTGCCGACAGAGGGCGCTGTTGCCTCATAAGCGAGGGTGTGCTACTTAGGTCATATTTCGTGTGTGTGTGTGTGTGTGTGTGTGTGTGTGTGTGTGTGTGTGTGTGTGTGTGTGTGTGTGTGTGTGTGTGTGTGTGTGTGTGTGTGTGTGTGTGTGTGTGTGTGTGTGTAGGGAATGTAAAATAGAACCTATACTTTTTGGGAAACATATTTACCAATAATAATAATAACAACAAAAAGAGCAATAATAATAATTATTCCACATTATTATAATAACAGGGCTACAGCTTTTCAACACAAGGATTTTTTTTATTGAAATTGTGAGAGAATCAAAAACAAAAACAAAACAAAAAAAATACCCGGACAACCAGCATAAAACAAGATATTTTCATCTTTAAATATATTTATGAATAAGATATGCATTAATGATGCGTCCATTGGAGGAGGGCATGTTTTGACTCCCTCCGGGGGTTGGAGTGAAATAAACCTGAGGTTTTTTTCCCATCTCTATACGAGTCTAACAACACATGTTGGGTCATGACAGGCCTAAAGAACAGTTCGCATGAAGCCTGTGTCTTTCTCCTTATCTTTTTCTCTGTTGGTGCGTGCTTGCGTGCGTGTGTGCGTGCGTGCGTGCGTGCGTGCGTGCGTGTGTGTGCGTGTGTGTGTGTGTGTGTGTGTGTGTGTGTGTGTGTTTGTGTGTGCGTGCGTGCGTGCATTGTGCGTGCATGTGTGTATATGTATGTGTGTGTATGCAGCGATTAAACATGGCACACATGTTTTCCTTCACGTGTCACAGGCAGAAAAAAAATCAGCAATGCATCATAGACAGTTTTTCTTTCTCAAACCAACAAGCGCTAAATAGCTTTCATTTACAGTATACGTTCATGTAAAATGAAAAAAAAAGAAAAGAAAAAAAAAGCAACGAGTTAAACTCGAAATATATACACGCTAATATACAGCCTTGAATAAATTAATACCAATTGCATATTCTTGGATCCTAGCATATTTACAGAATTTTCTTTTTTTCTTTTATAATTACATAAATATTTCAGAAACAACTGTCTGGCAGAGAAATGACACGCGTACGTTCTTCTCGATCATCATCAGACGGAACGTTCATTTTCCATCCCTTTTGAAATATAGGCTATTCAATTCATTCATTTATTTTTTTGTTGTTTTATTTCATTTTATCTTTTATTCATTTGGATGTAGCTCTTTAAACCCTTGCACCTTAACGCTATAGGCTGCCTGCCGGAGTCAAACGCATAGCACACATTTAATTATGAAGTAGGCTGATGTGATAACACACGTTAGAAATAGGCCCATAATGTGTCCATGTCGCGATGTCTGTGGTCAACATGTCCTACATGACGGTTGTTCTCTCTAACTAGGCCTATATTATTATGCTTCAAGTTAGTGATCAAACCTCAAACACACTTTTGGTTTCCATTGTCAGTGCGTCGATTCATAGGGCCGGCGGCCCTGCATTGGCCCAGTAGACCAGCAAACGACGCCAGTTTTGTTCCTCGCAATGTTCATGGGCGAAAAAAGGTCCGGGTCAGTCCGCTGTAATGTGCTGTACAAGACAATTGTATGAATGTCCATTTATATTCAAGCCAAAGTCGTGACGGAATCGAACTAAATTCCCAGTGTGTTGGTCGGGCGGGGAAGGGACGCGGGAGAGGGAGAAACACCAATCACTTCGGAGAATCTCTCAATGGAGACGTCTCTCTCTGGCTCTCCAGGCCGCTCACCAGTCTCTGGATGTTCTGGAGCTCGTTGATCGAGTCTTTCATGGTGGCTTTGGGCGAGCCAGATCTCACACCCGAGGTCTTGTGATTGTGGTGGTGGTGCTGCTGCTGCTGCTCGGGTGCAGGACTAGTCTCCCTGCTGCCCGATTTTGAGGACTCGGAGCCGGGGTTTAGGCTGCCTGACAGGCCGGCGCTGAGCAGACTGGAGCCTTGCGGAATGGACACCGGCAGCTGGTAAGGGTTAAACCGGAGCCGGGGCCGGGAGTTGCTCAGGAAGGGGTTCCTGGACAGGGAGCCGGCCGAGCTGGTGGCGGGCATAGCGGACGCCGCCGCCGCAGCGGCCGCCATATAGGTGTATGGATACGGGAACAGGCCGCCGAACGTCGGCATGGGGATGCCCTGGAGTAATGTAGCAAAACACTACAGTCAGTAATGCACGGGTCATTTACTCCGCAGTAGGCCTACAACAGTGTCGTGTCGCTTGTGAAAAAAAGAAGCGACAAAAGCGTCGCGCTATTAATTCATGATCTATTATATACGTTTCATAATCAAATTACGTAATTAGGATGAAAGAAAATGGCAGAAAAAAGTATTTTTATGACACCTGTTAGATAGCCTAGCCTAAGCTGTTGTTGTTTAGCATAATGTGGGAAATAGCTACAGCCTAATGAAAAAGCCTAATGGAAGAGAAAAATAGCCTATATAGCTCTCAGCTCATAGTAAAACGTTTTAAAACAACCATCGTGAAATATTGTGAATACATTTTGAAACCATCACCTATTCCTGAGGCCAATATGTGCAATAATATAACAAATCTCAAGATAACAATCAAATGCTTTCCTCACACACACACACACGCACGCACGCACGCACCACGCGCACACACACACACACACACACACACACACACACACACACACACACACACACACACACACACACACACACAGCCTAAATATATACATTATAGCCTTTAACCTAGTTAATAATGAATATTGTTAGTGCTAAAGCATTTAACTTACACTCCACCCAGGTCTGTTAACAATAAGCCTATAATATTTTTTCACCAGGTCATGTTGATTTAAATTAAAGCTGCTTATGAAATACACCTGAGAACTAATGCTTTCTCTGCCTGCACCACAGCTAAGGCAAGGGGAGACAAGGAGGCGTATTAGCAGGTTTGAGCTACCATTCTTTTAGCCTGGCATATGGCAGTGGCCAAATCAGCCTCGAAGCCTTATACAGTATATCTCAAATCTCAGATGCCCATGAGCAATGACCACAGCTCTGGTACGGTGTCGTCTAACACATGCTGCAGAGTGGCCGGCCTGCTCTCTATAGCAGAGATAAATCACGTATAGTCTGAAAGGGTTGTTTCTTACCTGAGAGGCTAGCATGTGCTGGGACAGATGGAAAGGGAAGGCGCTCGCTACACCTCCCGAGCCCTGGGAGAGGCTGCCATTTTCCAAAGCGCTCGCTCCGGAGACGGAGGCCAGAAGATGCCCCAGGCCCATGGCGGAATAGGCCCCGGGGGCCATGGCAAACTGCCCGGGGTGAAACAACATGGATCCGGCGTTGAGCGGGTTAAAGAACTGCTGGCTGTGCAGGCCGGACAGAGCCAGGCTTTGTAAGTGGCTGGGGCTGAAGTGAGCGGGGCTCTCCGTCTGCACCATGAGGGGAGAGTAGCCCTCCTTGGTGGCGCTTATGCCCCCGCTGCTCTCCACCGAGTCCTTTTTGGGCAAGTCTGAGGTGTCCTTCCTGTGCCTGACGCTGTCTAATTTGTCCTTCTCCAGGTTCCTTATGCTGAATACGGAGTCGTCCTTCTTTTCGGCGCCAGGCCGCTCCCTGACGCGCTCCTCGCACCTGGAGCTGTAAGGGGAGAGTGGTTCAGGTCCAGGGCTGTTGGAAGCGGTACAGTGCTCATCCTGGTGGTCCGCTTCCTGCTCGCTGTCAGTGCACGTCTTCTCGTCTGTCAAAGACCAAACGACAAAACAAAAACACGTGTAAGCAGAGACCTTGTTTAAAAGAAAATGTGTAAAATAAAGCCAGTGCATTGTTTTGCATGTTGACAAAATCCACAGCAAGAGCCTGACCCACACAGGAGGTAATCTAAAGCACCGCATTGTATGCCTATACAGATATAGAATCCACGGCCACACCTTTAGATTGTCCCATCAAAACCCCATCTTCTCTGCACACAACAGCCAGCTCACAAACCTAAAAGCAGTTCACCGCAAAATGACTTTTTTTCCTATTGATTACTCATGCCATGGAGACTTGAGTTCAATAATATATATATATTTTCATTTGTCACATTCCTAAGACAAAAAAATGATTATAGTAAATTCCCTCATTGATTCCGGATGGGGGACCCAAATGCTTTTGAATCAATGGGGGGTAAATTTATTGTAATCAAATTACTATTTTAGGCAAATGTGCCGAAAACCAAAAAATATTATTGATCTCAAGTCTCCATGGCAAGAGTAATCACTAGAAAAAAGTCATTTTGGGGTTGAACTACTCCTTTAATGTGTGCCCTACATTTTGTATTAATTCTAGTTCTTCCAGTTGTTCAGCATCGTCAAACAATAACAATAAAACTAAGGTATTGTACACATGTATTCTCCATTTGGGAACTCAAATTAAGACAATTACCATGTAATACGAACCTAAAATTAGTCTGTTCTTGATAATAATAAAATAAAAAAAATTGACCATAATGGTTTTAGGAATGTAAACGGAACAGGAAAACGGTACAAAGTAAAACAGGTTAATGTGATAATAATATAACAAGCAAATACAAATAAGCATGTATGATACAGTGTGTGTGTGTGTGTGTGTGTGTGTGTGTGTGTGTGTGTGTGTGTGTGTGTGTGTGTGTGTGTGTGTGTGTGTGCGTGCGTGCGTGCGTGCGTGCGTGTGTGTATTTATATACACACACACACACAGCCTACAAACATTCATGTGGTAAATGATATCAGCCGCCTATAATAAATAAATAAGTCTTATTTCAAGCTCTTTATTTATTTTTATTTTTAATAAAGCTACTGATTCATCACAGCCTTTCTATCACATGCAGGTGTGATAGACATGCAGGCTCAATGTTCAATCTTTCGAAAATAATAATGAAAGTAATCCTATCCAAATAGTTAGAGAAACAAAGTGTGTGTGTGTGTGTGTGTGTGTGTGTGTGTGTGTGTGTGTGTGTGTGTGTGTGTGTGTGTGTGTGTGTGTGTGCGCGCGCGTGCGCGTGTGCGTGTGCGTGTGTGCATGCACGTGCGTGTGCGTGTGCGTGTGTTTTTGTGTTTTCTCACCTCGACTGGGTCGGCTGAACCTCAGTGGACTGGACACAGGTCCGATGGGAGAGTGGGCAGGGTCTCTGCCGGGTGGGGCTTCACTGGACGAGGCGTCAGAATCGGCCCCGTCCCGGTCTGCTTTACACTGGTCCTCTCCATACATACGCAGGGACGGGAGGGTCAGCTGCTTCCTGCAATTCAATGACACCTTTTTAGAGGACATTGTTTCAGCAAAAATAACAACTCTATGACCTTTATATACTTCAGCGTATAGCCTATACACAGTACAGTAAAATCCCGTTTATTAATTTAGCTCCTATATGGCAGGCTACACATGGCCCATGTGTGTCCCTTTGTATAGCTTACACCTTTGTTAAATTAACACTCGGATTTTACTGTGTGTACTATGGCCTATACTATATATAGGCTATCATTTATGGCATAGATTAGAGCAAAGAATTGTCAATATTTACAATTCAACTCTTGTTGTGCAGCAAAGACATGTATAGCCCTACTGCAATTGACAATTTAATGTGGTGCTGATGTTGTATGAATTAAAACGTCAGTTATTACTAATTATTATTATTATTAGGCTATTATTATTATTATCATCATCATCATCATAATTTTTACCTTTTCTCCCTCCGTCCATTCCCGGTGTCTCTGAATCCTTTGGCAAATGGGTTGTTGTCAATCTTGAGCTGGGTTATCTGTGCATGGGGAGACAAACGTAAATATTTGAGGACCCCAGCCAGACAAAAACATGATTGGACAACGTGGGCTCGCTGTATTTATTTTTCATTCGTTCATTTTGGCTTTTGTTGACAGTGCAATGTCCAGTCATATTTCGCCTACAATGCTCAGTCCAATAGTGTCTCGATTTGACCCACATTTGAGTCACGTGGTGTTGGTAACTTGATTAGTTCTGATATTCTCCAGCAAAGCCAGCCCACATTGCATGTTGTTGTCACACACACACACACACACACACACACACACACACACACACACACACACACACACACACACACACACACACACACACACACACACACACACACACACACACACACGCGCGCACAGATTTCGCACACAGATGCACAAACACCCCGGCAGAATTTGCATTATTAATAGACACGTAATGACGGCGTAATCCTCAGGACCCCCATGAGAGACATTCTGCCGCGGCATATTTCTCCACGGGGTCACACAAGCGCGTGGGGGTAAAAAAAAGGGCAGAGGGAGCGACTCGACCAGATGATCATATCAATAATTAACAACGCGGTTTGGATCATCGCTACTTCGTGCAAGTGTCTTTATTGTGAAATAAGCCCGTAGCTTATCCCATCACAAGGCTTTACTACCACGGCATTCACTGCTGCTCGAGCCAGTCGCCCCCTCTTTACGCCACCGTACACCGCTGGCCTCAGTGTGCGATACGGGGCTTGTGCTGCCTGGGAGAGGGGCCCATGTTTCCCCCCTCCTCACCTTGCATGGAACTCTGGAGGAATTCACCGGCTGACCAATGGGAGCATGCAGCGTTGCTTCCCCTCCGCCGTGCGCTTTACGCATCTGTCACGGTTTGATTGCGCAGCCCCGTTGACTGTGTGTTGCTCGACGAGCCCTAAGTGCCCTCTAATCGATTGTGACTCTTTGCCATAAACTTTACGATTGCAACAAGGCCACCAGCCCCCCCACCCCACCCCTCGACACAAACCCCAATTAGCTTCATCTGAGGAGGAGGGGGGGCTGCTATCAAATCTAGGAATTACTGATAAGAGTCTACAATCAAAGAGCGCAGCGGGACTAAAAAAACAACACATATGAAGATCTAATTCCTTCCAACTGAAGAGGCATGTTTCCTTTGGCTACTGTACACAAAACACAGCAAACCATATTTCTACTTATTTTTACTCAGCAGTTAGCCTAAAGATAGGCCTAAAACGGATTACTATTCCACGAAGTCTAAACATATTTAAAACAATGCCAGAGATGCTGGAATCACAGACAGGCCTCGCAGTAAACCTATAGCCTACCGTGCAAGAGCGCAGTAAATCTGAATTTACAGCCCAGAATATCAGCAGGTATGCTATGTTAAAAAAAGAACTATACGAGCTTTACGGAACACAGCAATTAAAAAAAATACACCACTGTATTGGAAAATTAGACGACCTACAAAATGGCCCCTCAGATTAACTCTTAACGGGAATGCTCTGGTTAGTGTAATAAGGCATTTATGCAAACTACAGGAGCAGCCATATATGAGGCTGTGTCTATAATGTTGACGCTGCTTACCTTGTCATTCTGATATGCTGTCACAGCCACGAAGTCGGTCTCCGGGAACACATATGTCCTGAATGTACTGTATGGGAGTTTGAGGATGTCATTGGCCCTCACGATATGAAACCTGGGCTGATACTTGTGCATGGAATTTAAAATCGTCTGCCGAGAGAGAGGGGGGAGGGAGGGAGGGATGGATGGGAGGTGTACATAAATAATTAAAAATCCACCTGAAGGCTTTTCTCTTTTTCTTCACACCAATATACGAGTCTAGACAGACGATCATAAGATGTAATATAAAAATAACATACATAATCCAGTACATTGTTCGTGACACACCTTTTTTTTTTATAATAATGACGGTATTATGTTGACTTTTCTGTAATTACTGGGGACTGAGGGGGGAAAAAAACCTTGCTAGCCCACACATGTTGTCATGTGAGTTGATTTGAAACCACAGTTGTTCTCAGTTCGCTTTATAATTCACAATTTAAGGACACAATGTCCAATGTAAATGAGGACTATGGCTGCATTTACAAATAAAAATAAAATAATAATAATTTTGTCTGTCGTGTCAATTTGGTTGCGCCCTATATAGGTTAGGGGAGAATTAGACACATTCTGCACGGCTGCATGTATCTACTATCTACCCTTCACCACGTGCAGCCTACTTTCTTGAGTCATTCATCATTTTTCATTTTTACAGTCTGCATGCCTATTGCACTTGAGGGACCAGGGTAAAACATGCAGGGGCCCCAGCGCACGTTGTTTGTGTTATACTCGCTCTCACTGGGTCAAGATGCGCTCAATGAAGATATCAAAGCAGACGTCAAAAGGCTCACCCTTCCAAAGCCGATTTCGCGTGATTTCTCTTTTGACCCGATTCCCCCAATACTTTAACCCCATTACCGGGCATTGCAAACGCTCTCCTCAAATATCATGTTATTTGTGCGTTTATTTATTATCTCTTAATTAATATAGCGTAACAATGAAGCACATCCAAGGAGGCAAAGAGCTGTATAGCCTAGCTCCAGACGCCATTCCACGGCACGGATGGAGGGGCCTGATATTATGAATAGCATAACTAGAAAAGGCTCGGTGAGATTCATGAGATGCTGTTGACCCTGCGGAAGTTCAGGCTAATAATATTCTTGAGAGGTCGTTGGAAAACATAAGTAGCCCTGCGGCTATGTCAGCAGTAGTTGGAAATCGAAGTGTCGACAAAGTGTCAACAGCTTTGGCCGATGCCATAATACAGCAAGTACAATCTCTTGAGAGAGAATATATGGGACGATGCATGCAAAACACGGCTGTAAACAAAACACCACACACATAGGTTTCAACGTTCTATTGCTATGACATGATAGTTAGCAACTTTTGTATAGTAGGCTACTGTACACAGTATGAGCTAAATCGTTAAATTGTATCAAATGCAAAATATGCCCTAGGCTATTAGAAATTAAATAGAGTACATACATTGCTTGTACTTACAAATCCATGCTTGTCCGAGATATTGTTCGTCAGCTTGAGTTTATGAAAAGCAACAGGCTTCGCCATCCACTGCTCTCCAGTGGCCGGGCTGTCGGGGTGAATGTACATCCTCTTGGGCATCTCGGGGTCAGCCTTCCCCGCTACCATCCAGCGGGAGTTATGGAACTTGTAGCGGCAATCGTCCGCGGCAACTATATCCATCAGCAGAATATATTTGGCTTTTTTGTCGAGTCCGTTTATTCGGACTTTGAACGGGGGGAACATTCTCCTGCAAAGAGAGGAAAATAAACACGCGATTAACTCGCTGCGATTTGTGGAACATGGCATAATATTATCATTGGCAGACTTGAAAATAAAAATACAAACGTAAAAATGTCCGTGATATATTATCGCATTGGGGGAGGTCCGTGATATGATGTCCACGCAGAAAAAAGGCTATTACAGGCGTATTGCACAAATACTATCCTAAAGCTGTGTGTGTGTGTGTGTGTGTGTGTGTGTGTGTGTGTGTGTGTGTGTGTGTGTGTGTGTGTGTGTGTGTGTGTGTGTGTGTGTGTGTGTGTGTGTGTGTGTTGTTTGGAATAGATCAGAACATCTACAAAGCCATACAGACTATAAGCCTATAGTCACATATTTATGACCATATCACTTCACCGTGCCATCTTTTTCAAATGACAGGCTGTTTACAAAATTCAGAAGCGCATCAGCCACCTCAGAACGCAGCCTGCCATGCTGCTTGATAGCCTATTTATTTAGGACGTATTAGGCCTATCTGTGTGCAAAACATATTGGCCTGTATGTTTTTTTATTGTATTTTATTTACTACAACGTTTAATAGGGCAGAGGATGTAACACTTTAATTTAATATTTTGTAAAATTGTCGTATAAATGACAATAAATGACGGTGTCCTTGTTCCGTTCAAGACATAAACGCAGAACAGTAATAATGTCTGCAAATATTTTTTTATTTGTAGCATAGGCTAATCATAATTCTTACGATCGATCTATCTAGACAACCTCTCGATTTTGTTATTTATTCTACAGATACATAATCATGGAAAATGGGTGCTGTTGATAAAAAAAAGAAAAGAAAATACAAATAAAATATATTGAGTCGGCCTTTACGCCCAGTGCAAGTTTAAACTCTGAATAGCCTACTTTAGCTTCACAAAACTACTTGCATAATAAATGCAGCTGCTTGATAAGTGGGCTTGTGGTCGTTTTTAGATTATGTGGCATGTGTGTGTGTGTGCGTGCGTGTGTGTGTGTGCATGTGTGTGTGTGTGTGTGTGTGTGTGTGTGTGTGTGTGTGTGTGTGTGTGTGTGTGTGTGTGTGTGTGTGTGTGTGTGTGTGTGTGTATATGTGTGTGCAGAATAGTACGTATAATTCTTACCTTCCGGATTTGGTAATAACCATCTCCGTTCCCACTTTATGGAACTGGTCCCAAAGATCCTTGGCTTCGAGGGTGACTTTGGGGTCGTCGTCCACCTCTTCCTCCGGCTCTAAACTCTTCAGGCTGCGGAGATGAGCCGCCTGATGGTGGTGGCTCAGCGCCGGGTGAAGCCCTGCCTCCGCCGCCCCACCTAGACTGTGGTCCGCCATGGGCTTGGTGAGCGCCCCGGGAGGCAGAGTGAGAGCCGGGAAGAACGAGGGCTGCGTGGCCGCTAGGAAAGCTGACATGGGGAAGTCGGTCGGCCGGTGAGCGTGGAAAGGGTGATAAGCCATGGCAGTCCCTGTGAAAACTGGATCTCTCATCGGTGCATCCAAAACAAATCAAAGTGAAATAATGATAGGCAGTGGTATTTCCCCCAGCAAACAGCAGTATAGGTCCGTGTCCAGAGTAAGTGGTCTCTGTAATGAGTACAGCAGTGAATTAGAAAAACAAAAATACGCGTTGTTAGCGGACGCGTTATTGCAAAGACGGGGGAAAAAGCCAAGAATTGCTCGCGATCGTCCTTCGGTGTATAGCTCCGCGATGTCCCGTGGTAAAAATATGGCCAAAGTGCGTTCAGTTCAGCGACGCTTCGAGGACAGAGGCGCGCTTTGCTGTGTGTGTTCGCCGGTCGCTCTCAGGAAAAATGCGCTCTCTATGTCGGAGGGCTGGACGGTGCGATCATTCCACACGACGGCTCCGGAGTTGGACTGGTGAGATGTTGCCCCGTTCACTGTAGAACTGTGAGTATCTCACATGTCCTTCCTGCCTCGATCCCAACACTAATGAACCAAGCCCCTTTGATTGCTGATTTTACGCTTTCTGGACCAATTGTGGGCCTCTATAGGCGTGGTTTTGACAGCTCCGGCCAGACTCGAGGAGAGGGGGTGGACAAGAAGGTGTCGGAGGCATTAGCAGTAAGAAAACATGTCAACAGAATAAAATATTAACCAATGACAGGAAAGATCGGGAAATCCCACCCCCATCTCCAAGCCAAACACCGGGTCAGCCCTCAATTCTTGGCCGGTGGAGATATCACCTCCATCGGCTTGCGTTTTATAATGTCGATGAGGTGCTCATTCGATGGAACCTCCGGAGAAACGAACCTGTCCACCGCTCCAATGTCTGAATTGATCACCGCGCCGTGGAATCGCCGCAGTTATTGACAATAATATCGGTGCTGTTTTACTTTTATGACGATATAGTGCAACTCATAGCAGTCATTTAGGTCTCGTTGTGGTGGTCATTTTGGGGAGATTTGATTTAGTGTCATCTCTCCCGGCGTTTCATGCTTTTTAAAAGCCCTATGCGTAAAAAGACGCGTAATTATTTTGTTATCGCTCTTTTTGCCCCCCCCGGGCGAGCAGTATCAGTGTATCACGCACGCACGGACCGGATTTACGCGATAGCATACCAGACCATGTTGTTGTCTCTGTGTTTCGTGAGAATTAAACCATATCCCTCCAGGGCTCGAGCGATTTATCAGTCGTTTTCTTTGACTCGCTGCTGCTGTCTCGTGAACGACTTGACGGGGAGGGCAGCAGCTAATAAACCGGACATTGCCACTTTAAACGGGCTCCAGCCCCCCGGGCCATAAGAAACACGCGAACCCAGATGCTGTGTGTGCATGTGTGCTGCTGCCGCCGCTGCTGCTGCTGCGATCGAGGCAAGAGGAAAAGAAAACACACATGAATGAATCGCTGCAGAGCGAAAGTGGTGAGTGTGCTTCTAGCCTACTTCGATGCAAACACTTCCTTGTAGTCTGGGGCTGTTTTTGGTGGGCGTTAAAGAAGAACACGCAGCTCTGTCATATTGTGACACTCAAACTACATTATTCTCCTTTCAAGCCTGCAGTGATATCTGGTCAATTATCGAGGCAGCGTAAAATTACATTTAAAATTATTGTTGTCTGGTGTATTAATAGCCTGCCTATATTCGCATATTTTATCATGTTACGTTAAAATGCTGCCCAACAATCCCCCATGCACGACCACCCCAAAATAGATCGCCAGTTCTTACTTTTTAATCTTGTATTTTCACTTCAAACTGACCGACGGGGTGATGTATTACACAGTCGTTACACCGTGGTGTCGCCCTCCTCCTCCTCACAGCCCTGGTGGTGGTGTTTGTCAAACCGTGTGGAGCTACATGTGAAACACTTCATACCTTCACGCGTGACCCTGGTGGCGACTCGATCTCTTTTTCTCCTTTTCCTTTAAGAAAATCCATTCTGCTGCTGCATGCACGGGGCCCTTGATTAACTTGGACTCAGTTTGTTAAAGAGCCGCTTGGCGCCAGTCGGCTGACGCACCACAATAAGAGCAGTCTCTTGTCACTTCATATTTACCCTAAAGTCTCTTTGGTGGCCGCCTTATTCGCAATCCCCGTCGCCATCTCTCCGCCGTTCCGAGCCAAAGCCGCGGCTTACGCCCGAGTTTTAGGCAACAAGAAAAGCCCCCACGATTATTACTTTGTGTCAAATGTTGAGTTTTGGATAAACAGCAGCTTTTCTCCCGGAGCTTTATCAGAACGGACAGACTCTGGGTCTGGAGGACCCCCCCTCTCCTCCACTCCCCTCCCACCACTTCCACCGGGTCTTGATACAGAACATCGTCACTTCGACATAAAACTGAAACAAAAACTGATAATCCTTCCGAATGAGACTTGTTGTCAGAGACAAGGCGCTCATTTCCTATTAACCCTTCTGGCCCCGTGCGACCCTCCCTGTATAAGCCTCTCTATACAACACACTCAAAGCCACAGGTGTCATGCATTCAAACGTCCTTATTAAAATCACGCTCTCAATTAAATTAATTGGACATGGTGGGGACTGTCCTCAAGCAGGCTAGCATTTAGCAATAACAAAACATATTAAAAGATAAATAAATAAATACAATGGGAGGGGGAAAAACGTTAGCATTGTGTGCGTTGTGTGTGTGTGTGTGTGTGTGTGTGTGTGTGTGTGTGTGTGTGTGTGTGTGTGTGTGTGTGTGTGTATATATATATATATATATATATATATATATATATATAGAAATGTCCATGCTTGTCTACAACTAACACTTGTTGCTTATATTAGAATTAGTGGCTTTGGCTAAGGTGAACTGTACTGTGTAAAAAAAAGAAAAAGAAAAAAAGGAAGGAAAAAAAGGAGCTGGCCATAAGAAAGCACAAATTCAAGTTGGTATTTATGAAGCCAAACAAGTCCATGTTTTCATTGCATTGTGAATAAAGCACAGATTAGCTCGCGGTGGTGTTGGCCCTGTAGATTTCATTGATTTGACACAATGAAGGCTACATACCTGCATTTGCACAAATGACAAATAGCCGCGGGTCATTGTACATGCAGTGTATGCCCCCATGCATGAGAAAGTGTTTGGACTCATTTCTATGTTGTTATCATCATTGAAAACTAAATACATTACAATAATATAAACATTGTCACAATGGACAAAACACGCATATAGGCTACTAACAGGCTGTATTAGATTTAGAATGATCACCTCTCAAGAAATGCATTTTTGTTTAGTTTATTATTAACAGTGATTTGTGAGTTGTGCCGTGGCTCAATATTTGCAAACGTCCCCATACGTATTTGACCAGACAGTTAATTTAATTTCAAAGGCTACACCTTAGATTTATGGAATGACATGAGATGGAGCGAGGGCCGCTGCTGAGTGGAGGGGACCTCATGAGCACTTTATTCACAGTGGTGGAAAAAGTACTCACATGTTTTACTTGAGTAAAAGTATCAATGCTGCAATATAGGCCTAGAAATACTTTACTTTAAGTAAAAGTCCGAAATCCAAAATTGGACTTGAGTAAAAGTACAGAAGTATTGGTGTACAAAATAAAGTAACAAAAGTAGAAAGTGGGCCTATAGGCCTATGCACATTTCGCAACTTTCCAATTGTATAAAATGTATACATATCTTTTGAAAAATAGCAGATCTACAAGCTCACAATGCCTCCATCGCGCATTGTGAGCTATATCGGCTATATTTTCAAATAGACAGTATAGGCCTATAGGCTATGGTTGAAGTGGCTATATGTAGGCCAAATAATAATCTAAATCTACAAAGTAACTATTGCTAAAGTTTCAGATAAATATAGTGGAGTAAAAGTGGAATATTTAGATCCGAGCTGTAGTGGTGGAGTAGAAGTGAAAGTGGAAACTCAAGTAAAGTATTAGGCCTATAGTCTAGATACCTCAAAATTGTACTTAAGTAAATGTACTTAGTTACTTTCCACCACGGGTTATTCGGGCCTTAGCGTCTGCCTCTAGTTGGAACTGAAACGTTCTGAGTAGAAAAAGATTAGCAACACATGGAGACTAGGCAGCTAACGGGCCTTTAGTTTCCCCGTGTATAAACTCAACGGGCTAATTATATCAACAACACTTTTATAATTAGTCACCATTTATTTGTTCTGTCTCCTCGACGTTACACATCCAAACACGATCCTATAACACGGGGGCCATTAACGCACCATTAAAACAAAAGAAAAAAAGCATTAAAGGGATAGTTCACCCCAAAATGACTTTTTTCCCCAATTACTCACCCCATGGAGAATTGAATTCATGGATGTATATATTTTTTTGTTCTTGTCGCATTCAACCAATAATTTGAGGAGACTCTTTTGTGTCTCCATAGGGAATAAAGCAGGCCCTTTGTGTCTCCATAAGGAACCACTGCTGGTCAACAAATTATTGGCTTAGGAATGCGACACAAACTAAACAATATCCATGAATTCAAGTCTTCAATCCATGGGGAGAGAAAAAAAGGTTATTTTTTTGGGAGAACTATCGCTTTAAAGACAGAATAACTCATTTGGTTCAGCACTATATTGAGACATATAGACATTGTGCAGAAACATTAACATTTAGGCCTATAGCAATATGATTTTTATGCCACAAATATGGTTCTGTGCGACCTCCCTCAAAGGCCACGTGACTCACGTCGTTTTTAAGGCGTATAAAGTTGAGGCTGTGAACGGGCTCAAAAGGGCACCTCATCTCATCCGCGGCTCCGGAGACAAGTTCATTAAACCCCGGTGCCCTTGTGCCGTCCGCTCAATAGAATCTGTTCAATTGCAAAGAGTTGGGTGAAAAGACGCTAAATAAATTCTAATACTGCGGCGCCAAGGATCATCTCGGTGACCTGTGATAGCGATACGGCACAAAGAATCGCCTAATTGCACAACATAACGGGACCGCGCGGGGCTTATTTGTCTATAATCGAGTATTATTGTTCTTCTTTTCGCCGCTCAGACATTGTTACTCTCCTCCCTTTCATCTCTTCATCGTCTCTTCCCATCTCCCTGCATCATCTCTCCAGCTAAATATAGCGGGTAGACGGAGGCCTTGGCGCCAGACCGTTTAAGACCTGTCAGAGTCCCTCATATTTCCCCTTGTCACATGTACACCCAGCGCCGCCTCCTCCTCCTCCTCCTCCTCCTCCGGCTACCAGCGGCCCCCGAACCACCACCACCACCACCTCTCCTCCTCCCCTTCGCTCTTTCATTCTCGCTTTTCCTCCCCTTGTCCCTCTCCTCTTCTCTCTCTCTCTCTCTCTCACCCTCTGTCTCTCTCTCTCTCTCCCTCACACACAACATACACACGCGCGCGCGCCCACGCACGCGCGTGCCACACGGACCTGGCTGTTTACGTTTCTCTCCCCGTTTCTTCCCGTCTCATTAAAGCCGGGGAGGGGGGTTTGGGGGTTTAACCCCCCTGTTCCTGCATGGTGGTGCCCTCTCTCTCCTCTCTCGCCTCTGCTCTGTGAACTTGGCATCATTTGCTCGTCTTTCGGGTTCGTGTTTGTCTCATTGACCCGAGTCAGCGGGGCGGCCGCCGAGCTGTCCACTCCACTGGGCCGAACCCCGGCTGATCGACGAGAAATAACAGTTCTTCTCACATAGGGGCTAGCCCTCCCTCAGACCACACGCACACGCACACGCACACGCACACACACACACACACACACACACACACACACACACACACACACACACACACACACACACACACACACACGCACGCGTGCAGGCGCATGCACATGTGTGATGAGGAATTATAGCCTATAATTCCGTGATTCATTGTGCAAAATATTTGCTTGTGTGACCTTTTAGAAATATCAGCCATGTTGTCACATGCTGTGCAAAAGAGTTAGTGGGATTATATATTATTAGTTTTGTGAATTATGCAAAAGATTGGGCGGGATTATAATTATTATTAGTTTTGTGCGTGATGCAAAAGAGCGTGTGGAATTATTGCAGAGTTGGAACAGGGAAAGAGAGCATGGAGAATAAATAAACAAATTACCAGTAGGCTAGGCTGTATATTGACGCATAACGTGTGTTTAAATGGAATAGTCAGGATTGTCACTTTGAAGTACCATTGGTGTCAATCATTTAGAATGACGATCTTTCACCACTTGGGACAAACATGCTGGGCATTAAAACAGCTTGACATTTATAGTTTATCCAATTATCCTTCTGACCCGTAGACACGCATATTGATTAGCCTATGATTAATATGAATCACCTGTTGGTTTGAAACTATCCAGTATGAATGCACCATAAGAGTTTCTTCTGCTTTTTTATTTTCCTTTTTTTATGAATTGAGTACAAAATGAAAACAAGACATTGTACTTTCAAATCCTATTAGTAGACCATGTACTGTGAACTCTACTGTGTATAGCCTACGTTTCCTATATAGTATTCAATCAATCAATAGCAGTAGCCTATAGTTTGGGTTTGTGTATTTGCGCACTGAAAATGGCAGATCTAAGCATTGTGAGCATGCACGAATAAGTCTTATAGACTACAAGACTGAATTCTTCGTGCATGGTTCACAATGCACAAGTAAGTGGCTCCTTTATGGGGGTCTAAATTGACCCTTACAAGTCTGTAACTTTGACAGTGTACATATGGAACCTGGTTCATTTGGTTCTATTTGGTTATGGTACAATGTCAAAGTTAAGAGGAGACCTTCACATTTTTGAGAACCAGTTATAGTTGTATCTTATACAGGCTTGCGCCTAATTTATTTAGCCGAGCTACGTCAAGCCCACATCGATGAAGTATGAATGGTGTGCCGAGGAGGCTACAGGTGTAGCCTAGGTGTGAGTCGCTGGCAGGAGCCGGCAGGTAGGGGAGGTTAACAGGTGGGGGCGCTAGAATGACCCTGGGGAATGGTTGTACAAGCCTGTCTCACTCACCGTTCTCTCTCCGAGTGATAAAGTGGCAGTCTACCATTCTCTGGCCATACATAAGTAATAGCAGGGTTTTATTACGGCGGACGGTGGCGGGTGAGTGAACTCATATAAGACAAGAGCAAAAATTGCATATGTATCATGCGGTGTTTAAAAACATTCTCCTAACCCTTCAGTGAGCAATGAGCATGCATTAAATATTCTATAATAGGCCTACTGATGCATGTTATCTTTACTGTCCAAAACCCTGGCTCCAACGACGTCATGAGATAGGCCTGAGTTAGTTAAACCATGGCTTCTCAAACCTTTTCATGTCAAGGACCCCCAAATTGACAGCCTATACATGTATTTGCGCGTGGACCCAATTGAAAAGACATTCCCCCATAAGAGAAGATTTTACGGCTCTAGCAGTGATTCCCAAACATTTTAATGTCAAGGACCGCACCAGTTTGAGATGCATTAGGCGCGGACCACCATTTAATGAATTAGGCCTACACATTACATGAATTACATCTCAGACACAAATTTCTATAGTAAAATCGGCATTAATTTAACTCTGAGACTGTACAAATGTACAGTTACATAAGAGGGTCCATTTTGTTCCTAAATATCATTTAGCTGGGGACCCCCTGGAACTCCCTCAAGGACCCCTGGGGGTCCCCGGACCCCACTTTGAGAACCAACGAGTTAAACGTCTACCCCCCCCACTCTGACTCTTTTGGCAGCGCCAGTGTGGAGGTGTGTAGAGAGCCATGCGACACGGTGACATTCCTGCTGCTCGCTGGCCGGCGACAGAGCTGTCCTCCTGCCCTGAGCCTTTGATCAGTGTGGCCGCCTCCACGGAGCTACAGGTGGGTTCAGTGGTGGCTGCTTGGTCCCCGCCGCCGCAGGCTGCTGTTAACTCATGGCGACAGTGCGCTGCGCTGCAGGCGTGCGTCCTGGCCAGGAATGTTGCGCCTTGCCTATTTTTCTGCAGTGGTGTATAAAGTAACTAAGTACGTTTACTCAAGTACTGTAGGCCTATATTTCGTTGTACTTTACTTGAGTATTTTTAGTTTCCAATACTTTTATTATTTATTTGAAAACTAGTTATTTATACAATTGGAATATTATTACAAAACATGCATTTCAGCCCTATATATATATATATATATATATATATATATATATATATATATATATATATATATTTCGGCCATTTGAAAATAGCCGATCTACAAGCTCACAATGCATCACTAAACTTGAAATGAGACACTCCGTAGGCTACTTTTACTTTTGGTAGACTACTTAGTTTGATACCAATAATACTTTTGCAGGCTACTTCAACTACATTTTGAATTCTGTACTTTCACTTGTAACGATATGTCTACATTGATTGATATTTTACTTAATTACAACATTTGAGTAGGCTACTTTTTCCACCACTGTTTTCGGTAGATCCCAGATGATACCAAAATGTGCACATCATTGTCGTGGCATTTCAGATGTCCTGAAACAGAATTGGAAAGCACACAAACATGCTTAGAGATATATTATCTATCTGTCGTAAAAAAAAAAGGATGGTTATAATTTAACCAAACAGATTAAAAGAATCGTAGCCTATAACCTATAGGCTACATTCAGGTAAAATCATTTTTTAATATAAACTGATAGATTATTAGTAAATGGGTGGGCTATAGTTTGATTGCCGGTTGGTTGGTGAGTAGGCTACTGAATTTAATAGATCACGGCATCAAATGCCTTCAAACGCCACAGCTTAATGGGTGATTCTTTATTTGCCCCCTTCAAGCAAGCTCTCTTAACTGCACATAAATCTAGCATTTAGAAGACATGAATGGATAAATCATCATTAGGTTTAATATTTAGCATGAAAACGTTGTGTTGCACGTCTAATCTAAACGTTTCCTAACGAATAAGGTGTAGATCATTCTGTTTTGTTTTACTTTCATAAGCGAGCGTACTTTTTTCCCCCCACTTCAAGTGGGCCACTTGACGAGCAAGGTCATAGCCTATTAGCCTATATATTTTTTATGATCTTGTTTTATAAATTCATTTTATTAAAGGGTCAAATAGGCTGTAAATATAGCCAAGTATGATACTTTATTTCGATCGTTTTTTTTAGCTGTGGATGTTTTGTCTGCATGCATGGACGATTTGTGTAATCGTCTCCTGAAAATATAAAATAGCCTAATGAGTGGAGATTGTATTCCTCCCAGACCTGTCGAGATGCTCAAAACCAACGTTTTAAACGGCAAAACATTTTCCTGTGTCTTTGATTCGGCCTATTTAAGTGTCTTTTAAACACGGTTATTGTGAGAGACCAGATTATTGCATGTAGCTTGGACACACTTGGTTTTGCGATAAGAGCAACACATTTATAGCGGCCAACATATTGTTTATTTTACAGGTCTAACTTGCCTAAACCTGTTGACAGCGTCTCCAAATTCAATTTGCATCTCATGCGACGGGGAACATAGAATCACATTATATAGCCTACAGGATGCCATGTGAAATTACCTGAAGTCCGGAGGAAATGCTTTTATTTCGCTACTTTAATTCAATGAGGGAGAAAAAAAGCACTTCTGCGTGTTAAATTGTCAGCTCTCACATGACGCTGTCATTGCATTTAACAAATAAGGGCACACATAAGAATAATCTTATTTGTTGATAACAGGATTATATTTGTGTCCATACACTCATTCTATTCTGACATATGTTCTCATACGGGAGAGGGAGATATAACTTTGTTTATAAAGAATGTAAACTTAATCAGGGGAAATTGGTTTTATTTTGAGGTGGATAAACGGTGCTTTATAAATGTAGGCTAATTATAGTTTTAAGTAGGCCTTGTTGACGTGTGTTATTTTATTCATAATTAGGTATAGTCCACTTCGGTCCGGGAGCGTTTTTTGTAGGCCTACATAGCTCATACTTGTTTTAATAATTTCTAAATTCTAAAATAGTTAAAAAACAATCATTAGGAAATAATGTTTGACTCAATTCAAACCGAAAGATCAAATTTGAACTTTTCTATAGGCAATCTTTTTTTTTCTCTTTTGTATTTTTTCTATCAAGAAATTAGAACCAACGCTTCTGCAATGTTTTGATTTATAGACAATTAAGAATGAAGAATTCATCTATTTTTAGTATTTATTTATTGTTTATCTATTGACTGCTATCTGCTAAATACAGAAGATGAAATTGAAGACGGAGCAGCAACACTATAATGTCATACATCATCATATTATGTCAAAACAGAATAGAATGTCAAAGAATTAATGGAGACAAATCTCCATTAATGCCAGAGGTGGACATTGGTTGATTACAGCCAAAAGAATATAATTAAACAAGATTTAGCAACATTATAAACGCCTCCATATTACAAAGACAGAAAAAAAAGACATAAATGCAGGTGTAGGCTACATATAAGATATCATGTTGTAATTCTACCAGAGTGACACATACCTCAGCATGAGCTGTGTTCTCAGAATGACATGTGTTTGATCAAACAAAAGGCAGAGCTGTTTGCCTGTAAGTGGTTTACCTTTCCATCCCTGTGTTCTATCCATTCACAGGGTTCAGAGACCAGAGACTATATGGATGGTATCAGACACAGACAGTGGAGACAACAAGGGACTGCTGGCTCTGTCCCCTCTGGCCGTGCATGCATGCATGGGACACAGGGGCGTCACAGCAAATTCTGGGCCCTGGGTACAAGGATTCACTGCGGGCCCCCCATGAATGTTAACTATTGAAAAATAGCAGATGTACAAGCTCACAGCGCGGCACCGAGTGCCGCGCTGCGAGCTTAGATCTGCTATTTTTGAAGTTTTTTGAAAATGTGTGCAATAAACCCATGTTTCCATGTCAGTGGTGCTCAAACATTTTCATGTGAAGGACCCCCAAAATGATATGAATTTGGCCACGGACCCCCATCTCAAAATATTTAGTTCCAGGGACCCCCCCCGGAAGCAAGATTTGTGTTACAAATGTTCGCTTAAAAAATACATATTCAAAGATTTGCACACATTTTCACGACTTTTCAAAAATAGCAGATCTACAAACTCGCAGCGCGGCACTCGGAGCTTGTATATCTGCTATTTTTCAATAGCTTAAGTTACTAGGGCCCCTCCACCTTGGGCCCTGGTAACTCAGTCCCACTGTCCTACCCCTTGTGACGCCCCTGATGGGACACGCTGGCATGCAGGTCAGGCCCCTGGATAACACAGAGGGGCGCTGGGGGTTGGTTGGGGGCCCTCAGCGGGCACACACACCTCAAAGAGGGGAAAGCCATGGCAGCCTGCCACTGCGTCTGTCTATGTCTCATTTCTTTCTGCAGGCCATGGCTGGTTCCAACTGTCTAAGGTAAGTGTTCGGCACAGAGAGAGATAGAGAGAGAGAGAGAGACAGACAGACAACACAACGGTCGCTCATTATCCGATGTGGGGAAATTGAAATCTCTTCTGAGTTTTTTATGAAGTATTATTTATTATTATGATAAAATGTTCTTTTTTTAAAGAAAAAAAACACCTTTTCTTGATTTGATTTAAACTAATTTCCCCTCACATGCCGTTATGTTTTATGTTTTTGTTTAAATATGACTAAAGGAACACATTGCCCTGTAGAGTGAGTGGAATCATTCTGTTGAGGTTAGCTAGCTGTGAGCTCTGTTGTATATTAACACATGAAGGAGGTGTGTGTTTTTGTGTGTGTGTGTGTGTGTGTGTGTGTGTGTGTGTGTGTGTGCGTGTGCGTGTGCGTGTGTGCGTGTGTGCGTGTGTGTGTGTGTGTGTGCGAGCGAGTGTGTGCCTGTGCGTGTGTTTTTCATTTTAAGTGTTAATCATTGTGGATAGTATATTATAGAATATAGTTATATGAACTATATGAACTGTATTACAAAGAGCTGTATAGGAGAATGTGTCAATAAAGGACTTTAAGGAAAAACACAACAACGTATTATTTTTCTTCATCTATAACACAATACATGCTGTCAGTTCCATGGTCGTGCATTTGAAGGCATGGCACTGGAGACAAACCCTCCAATATGATCTATTAGCCTATACGATACATGTAGGATTCAATTGATTTTCATGCCGTTTAATAATCAGATGTTAACTGCAGGCAAACAACATTCATATGCATGTAATAAGTGAGATGTTTGTGTGTGTGTGTGTGTGTGTGTGTGTGTGTGTGTGTGTGTGTGTGTGTGTGTGTGTGTGTTGTAAGTTTAATTATGTTCAATTACCTGCTTTTAAGTGTATCCTCATAGGTTCAAAGTGACATACAGTGTATTTTCAAAGGCATTTTTATTTTGATATGTACATCTGAATCATCAGAGTAAATTTAACTCAGTTAAATTAACTTAAGGAGAGGTGTTTCACTTTACTTGTTCAAAACCTCAACTGTTTTCTGAGCCTTTTATAATAATAATAAAATCTGCTATTTTAGTATCATCATGTTTAAATTCAATCACATGAGTAAGTGATTAATATTTTAGTCTTAGGCGACTTAGCAACAAGAACAATCATAGTGATTGTTATTGCTGTGAAACTGGGAAATCATAACATTTTAAAGCTGACTATCAAATAGGGCCTTAAATTAAAGTGTTGCTTGAAATTCTGAGAGTAACGCTCTCTACCCTTTTCAGTACCTTCTTCAGCCAGAGCAATGAATGGTTCCAGCATCTCACAGAAAACAAAACGGCAACATGAGTAGTATCTTTTCCGAGCCCTAAAAATATGGCTCTGATTACCGACGGTAACTCACTACTGATAGTATGCAACTTGGTGGAGGTTTGAGAGAGAACACTGTGAGAGAGACACACACACACACACACACACACACACACACACACACACACACACACACACACACACACACACACACACACACACACACACACACACACACACACACACACACACACACACACACACACAGATGTCATTTGCATTTGGCTGCAACAGAAAAAATATCTTGTATTTTAAAATACATAAAATATGTGGTATGAGATTTTATTCTCAAATGGACACATTTGAAACATTTACACTTTACACAGGTTTATACTGAGGAATAATAAAATGTAAAACACAATATAAGATGTCACATATACTCTGCCTCTGACTGCCCTCCCCACCCTCAGAACAAATGCAACCACAAATGAGAGGCAGAGTAGGGGGGCGGATAGTGATAACTACATTACACTGCATAACCCATAAATGATCAGATATTTGTGATGTATGTGCCAGTATCCTGGTCAGTATCATGCATGCATGGTGTCAGTATACTGGTCAGTATCCTGGTGTCAGACAGTATCCTGGTGTCAGTATCCTGGTGTCAGTATCCTGGTGTCAGTATCCTGATGTCAGTATACTGATGTCAGTATACTGGTGTCAGTATCCTGATGTCAGTATACTGATGTCAGTATCCTGGTGTCAGTATCCTGGTGTCAGCATCATGGTGTCAGTTGTATACTGGTCAGTATCCCGGTGTCAGTATACTGGTCAGTATCCTGGTGTCAGTATACTGGTCAGTATCCTGGTGTCAGTATACTGGTCAGTGTCCTGGTGTCAGTGTCATGGTGTCAGTATACTGGTGTCAGTATCCTGGTGTCAGTATACTGGTGTCAGTATCCTGGTGTCAGTATACTGGTGTCAGTATCCTGGTGCCAGTATACTGGTGTCAGTATCCTGGTGTCAGTATACTGGTGTCAGTATACTGGTGTCAGTGCCCTGGTCAGTATCCTGGTGTCAGTATACTGGTGTCAGTGTCATGGTGTCAGTATCCTGGTGTCAGTATCCTGGTGTCAGTATCCTGGTGTCAGTATACTGGTGTCAGTGTCCTGGTCAGTATCCTGGTGTCAGTATACTGGTCAGTATCATGCATGGTGTCAGTATCATGGTGTCAGTGTCGTGGTCAGTATACTGGTCAGTATCATACATGGTGTCAGTGTTCTGGTCAGTGTCCTGGTGTCAGTCTGTAAAGTACAGGCGTAGAGGCAGCTCTGTATTGTACATTCAGGGCTCTATTTTGATTGTCTTAAGTACCAGCTCTTATGCCTTAAAGGCCTGTCCATACTGTCTCTGACTACAGAAATATTCGTCTGAAAAGTCCAGTTCCACTACAAAATCACTCGCATTTTCTGAAAAGCATTAACCCGAATTAGAGTTCGGAAAGCAGCACGCCGGAAAGTCGGAACTCTCTGATGAAAAGTTTGAAGGTCGGAAACAGTATGGACAGGCCTTTACGTTAAGCCATGAGAGCTGGTACTTAAGACAATCAAAATAGAGCCCTATGTCTTATGCCATATTATTGTATAGCTTTCGACGATTACAAGGTCAATCTCACTCCACATCGCTCCACTCCACTGTGTAGTCAGACTCAGTACCCCCGATGTAGCCACACACACGCACACGCACGCGCACGCACACACACACACACACACACACACACACACACACACACAGACACACACACACACACACACACACACACACACACACACACACACACACACACACACACACACACACACACTCTTGAGCTTTATTATGTTTTTATTCATGTTTTTATTTATGTTAATTCCTAAGCATTTTTGTCAATAAAGATGTAAAATCAAATCAAACCCCATCTTTTCATGTTTTTGTCATTATCAGTATAGGATGACATTTTCATGGTTTTTGACTATTGATGGTTTTTGACAACATATGGTCATAGTATACAGTATATTACCGTGTCCGTGAAGGATTTCATGTTGTAATAAAGACATGAAATGGAAGGGGTTTAATTAAAATTTCAAGTCAAACATTTCAAGTCTAAAATGAGTTAAAACTGAATGCAGTTCCAGCTTATAATTGTTCCTTGATTTGATATGCTGCAGTGATATAAACTTATTTCAGCAAGTCAGAGTGTTGAAAACCTTAAAGCCACTAATTATTTGAATGTAAAGATCTAAATTGACGACCCGTCACCTCTCACACCGACCATAAATATCTCACTAGTGTGAAAAGCCTGGCGGTGCAAGTGAAAAGGTGAGGCTTCACAAGCTGAAGGTCGTGGTTTGGATCTTAATTCTGGTACATATTTATTTTTGGTCTTATTAAGGTGAGGAGCATGGGGGCAGTGCACCTCCCCCCACGCTCTACGCCCTGGTAGGAGAGGGAGGGGCTTAAGGAATACACATTCCTTTATTTATTCTTATTGAAGCCTTTTTCCTCTGAGTATTTTCTTTCTCCCACTGTTTCAAAAGATTAGTTTGATCAGACAATTGTTCTATTTTATTGAGGCAATTGATTCATCTTTTATTTGAGTTCATCTTTTATTTGAGTTGAGTTCTTTTTTTCATTTCTTCAGTTGCTGACTGTTTTAGTATTTGATTCATCACACAAGTTTTATTTTGTAATTGCTTTAGTTGTTTATTGAGATGTTTTTGTGTTTTTAACCTTCGGTTTACAAAACCCTGATTTAATTGCTTGAGCCACATGAGCTTACAGTCTCGTTCTTAACAGTGCTCTTCTACGGTTTTCAGTGAAAACTTAAAGCCAGGCATAAACTTGGCAAAACACTCAAACGCTTTTGAACCAAGAGACATGTCAGTCTGAGTTTTGAACTCAGTCTCTGCTTTGCCAGGTAGGCCTATGCATCTAATCTTACAACTGTACCACTGTGGTTCATAACAAATTTGTTCTATAGCGTGCTTTTCACTGAAAAAGTCTGTGTTTTTAACTCAGTCCCTGCTTTGCAAGGCATGTATTTTACCACTGTACCACTGTGGTTCATACTCAATCATGGGGGGCCAAGTCTGAGATTTGAATACACAACAGCTGATTTGCAAGAAATTGATCTTACCACTGCTCCACCATGGCTCATGCTTAGAATCCCTGTGATATTGGCTATACTATTCACTTCTTGGGTGTTCCTGGTCTCATGCCATATTCTTACCTGGTATCACTATGATGGTCATCATCACGGTGTCACTATCATGGCCAGAATCCTGGTGTCACTATCATGGTCAGTATCCTGGTCTGCGTATCATGATCAGTATCCTGGTCAGTATCCTGGTTTCATGATCCTGGTTCCATAGTAAATACCGCAGTCATCCATAGTAACAATACACAGTGAGAAATACACAGTGGGCTGGACCCCAAGGTTATTTTTTCAAGGTTGACATATCAAGTCCTGGAAGGGTTCTCCTTTACAACCAGGAAGTGAACGTCCTGCATCGCTGAAACCCTGAGGTTGCACCCAGGGCCTGACATCCCTTTGACACAGTCCTATCACAGGGATTCTAAAATGATCGTGATGTTGATTAGTTTATTTTAGATAGTATGTAACTGACAGCTCATGTTAATGGTCTGAAGTGACTTTACTGTAGCAATGTAATTGAGTATGAATGTGTGTGTGCTTTCTTCAACCTATAATAACTAAAAAAGCAAAAGACACTGGTATGGAACTCCTGGTTTACTAGGACGAGGTTCAATTCCCTGCAGTGTCCTGCTGATTGCATCTAGATCCCTGTCTGGGGACAGGGATCAAGTCAGTATATCACAGTCGGTATCATGCCAGTATGTCCGACCTTCGGCCTGGTGGAGACAATAAACCCTTTTGCAAATCCCGCCCCATTCTGCCCTGTTACTATGATGGGACATTAACCCTGGGCAGATTGTTTTTATAGTGGAAGTGGATGGGATTTTTTTTTCCCTTCATAGCCTCATTACAGCTATATAAAGTACCAAAGGAAAAACACCTAGGTGATATTAATAAAAAGGGAAGACAAAGGTACAGTAGTTACATTGCAAAACAGGGGATTTACCCGAAAATATATGTTTTAATTTGTTTAATCCCAGTGGGACAGAATCCTCTTTGCAGATTCTTTTATAGTGGTAGTGGATGGGATTTTTTTTCCCTTCATAGCCTCATTACAGCTATATAAAGTACCACAAAAAACACATCTACGTGATATTAATAAAAAGGGAAGAAAAAGGTACAGTAATTACATAGCAAAACAGTAGTTTTCCCCCGAAAAATAAATGTTTTAATTAGTTTAATCCTCTGGATCAGAGATAGAAAGAGAAGCGCATTGCATCTTGGGTACTAGGAAGAGGACAGAGAGAATGTTTCTCCTCACATAATAGGCTGGCTTTTCGTAATTCTGCCCATTTAAATTATATGTACCCAATCGTGACTCTTAGACCATTGATAAGGTACATGTGAACTAGTTTGTTGAAGCTTATTCGTTATGATGAGCGAGATCGCTTGACGCTTGCCGTCGCTATCACCGTACCGGCCGATCTCCGTGTCGCGCACTGCGGACAGTTGTTGAAAGCCACATTCAATATTCTCCACTGCACAAACTCCACCCCCGATAGCAAAAAGTGAATGTTTTTTTCTGGTTGGCCAGTCAGGGAGTCTCAGGGACCAATCAGAAGGCTGACAAACGGTCTATTACAAAGAAATCCAGATGAACTTACAACAGGTATACTATAGGCAATTTTATTTCCTCAAGTCTTATTATTACACTTGCTTGAGTGGAGGATAAGAACAGCTCAGTATTTTACAAAACAAATATTACAAACAATAACAAGCATGTGTCTAAATAAGGAGAGAGAGAATTATTTTCTTCCGTCATTCAGTGACCAAAGCAGTGACAGGCTTTTAGCTCATTTCAACACATGCATCAATACAGAGGCTGCCTGCCAGAGATTGTAAAATTCATATATATATTTTTACAATTATAGTTTAGATAAACACTGAGTCTTTGTCAGTGTGAGAATATTTAGAACCCGTTTCTGTCTTTTCGATTATTATTTTGGCGATCTAAGGTGTCTCTTTTTGTTTATTGTTCATAGTGCATTTAACTTTCCACCAGGTCTGGTCAAGTTTAGCTTGGAAAAGCAAGCTGACAAATATAGTGTGTTTATTAGACAAACAGGCAAGTAGATTAGCTCAACTCTGGCATTCATATAATCAAAGAAAGCAAGAATGACAAATTAATAAAATCCCAAAAGGGAATAAACTGAGAGGGAGAGAGAGGAATTTATAATTACTGATGGAAAGACGATTTTGGTCAAAAGTTGTTAATCTACACAATGCCGCGTAATGGCTGTAATACACCACCAACAAGCAACTATTACTCAGACCAATTAAAAAGCTACAAAATGGAACACGCCTAACTTTGGAAAACTCTGAAATGACCCTGGACAAATAGTCAATTAGTAATGACATTTCATTAGTGTGTCTTCAGTTATCAGTTAAGACATGGAAAATCAAAAGGCATGAATGTTTGAGCCAAGAAAACAATAAAAAAAAACAACAACAATTAGATCCCATCACAATGGTTTCAAATACACGACTGCTGCTACCCATCGCTGAACGGAATACACAGTTACTGGCACACTGCAAGCAAGCATCACGCACACACACACACACACACACACACACACACACACACACACACACACACACACACACACACACACACACACACACACACACACACACACACACACACACACACACACACACACACACACACACACACACACACACACACACACACGTGGTATAGCAGACAACCAACATCATCATCCACAGTGACCAGAGGATGACCTCAGAATCTTCGTCCGAGGGAGCGCTGCTGGTCCAGCATGGCCACTGATCCAGGCCACGGTTTACGTCACGCTGAGATGACGGGGCGTCAGGAAGAGTCTGGTTAGGACTAGGTCAGTGTTTTGTCAAAGTGGGGTCCGCGGACTCTCAGGGTTCCAAATATAATTCTGAGAGTATACAAATGGAACCAAATGGACCTGTGCATACTCACCTTCAGCATTTCACGCACGTTTACATTTCACTATCATCCTCCACACCACTTTAAAATGTGTGAACAGGCGATGGGTTGGAGTGCCCTGCTCAAGGACACTCTGACATGGTAGCAGGGATTTTAACCCGTCAGTTTGGCCAAAAAGCCAACTGTTCCACCTGGAGAGATTCAATGCCCAGGATGAGGATGGGATTAAATCATCATCATCATTCAGGTATACGACGACAAACAGTACACAGACATAATGAATGTCCTACACACACGACTCTAGTATGTTCTTTCTAATATCTCTAGAGACCTTTCCCTGGTGCAGGCAGTCAGGAAAGGGAGGTGAGAGAGGAGGTGTGGTATTTGTGTGTGCAGGGGTGTCGCACCAAATTCTGGGCCCTGGGTACTTTAACTATTGAAATATTGTAGATATACAAGTTCACAGCGCGGCACCGAGTGCCGCGCTGCACTCTGTAGATCTGCTATTTTTGAAAAAAATGTGAACATTTGTGCAATTCTTTGAATATTTCAAATCCTTCTATGTCAGTATGGTGGTCAAACATTTTCATGTGAAGGACCCCCAAAATGATATGTATTTGGCCACGGACCCCCATCTCAAAATATTTAGTTCCAGGGATCCCCCAGAAGCAAAATTTGAGTTACAAATGTTTGCACACATTTTCAACGTTTCAAAAAATAGCAAATCTGCTGTATATCTGCTATTTTTCAATAGCTAAAGTATGAAATAATTAAGGCCCCTCCACCTTGGGCCCTAGTAACTCAGTCCCACTCCCCCCTCCCCCCCCCCCCCTTGTGACACCGTGTGTGTGTGTGTGGGGGGGGGGTCGTCTTCTAGGGGAAGGCAGAGGGGAACAGGCTGAGAGGCTGGCTCTCGTTGGTGGGCAGGGGGGAGCGGTAGCCCTCAAAGTTGCGTGGGATGCTGCCACTGGTGGAACCCGAGCTGTTGCTGAGAGTCTCGATGCTTCCCTCCCTCTGGAGCTCTGGAGGAACAAGACAGACGTAGGGAGAGGGGGAGACGGACGGGGGGGACAAAAATGTACATTATTCAACATGTAGTTCTGTATTGTGAGAGACATTCCAATAAGTGTTGACGAATCCACCTTATTTACCCTACGTTTAACATAGCTACGTAGTGTGTGTGCACGCGTGAAACAACTCTAGCATAGTATTTCTTAGCTCTGGTGGGGGAAAAAAAGTGGGCCCACCCACTCTGTAAAATACAAGGACACTGCTATGGGCAGCAAATATTTTTGGCAAGAAATAAAATGCATCCACCTCGACTGCTGCAGACACAACCCGGAAATAACAATACTCAACTGTGGCGGTTGAGGTGGATGCATTTGATATCATATCAAAAATAGTGTATTTTACAGAGTGGGGGAGGTGCTGAGAGGTCTCCCACAACGGATAATAGACTTTCAATAACGCAAAACTGCCTTTGTTTAGGTGAGTATAGGGAAGTAGTTTTGTTTATTTTCACTGAAGAAGAGCCCTCGTAGCGCAGTGGAATTCCTGGTCCTGTATCTGAGCCAGCACGAGCGTTAGAGAGACCTTGGTAACGCTCTGGACCAGAGCTATTTCTAATACCTATCCACAACTTTCCAACATCCCATGGTGCATTGCGCAGAAGTTGCACAGAGCTTCCGGCGCCGCAGCCGAGTGTGATCTACAAGCTCACAACGGTTGCATCTGCGACGTGACGTGAGCTTGTATGTCTGCTGTTAACCGGAAGTGTGGTGGAAAAAATTCTCCAGTAAATTCCCGCGGAAAGAGGTGGATAGAGACTTTTCCCTAGTTGAGTATTACTAACACATATGAAGGTGTTATACTGTATTTGCTATGGGCTCAAATCTGCTGCAGAGACAATCAAACAATGCAACAGGAAACTGAACGGGAACAGGAAACAGCCCAACCTCTGGAAACCCGGAACTATACAGTTATGCAAAGAGGAAATAGTAGTACAAATGTTTGTGTGTGAGAAACAGAGAGAGAAGTGTGTGTGTGTGTGAGCTAGAGAAAGAGGTTAGAGAGAGAGAGAGAGAGAGAGAGAGAGAGAGAGTGAGTGTGCGTCTAACCAAGTGGCCTCTTCAGTCGGATCCCCCCCCCCCGCCCCCCTGACAGGCTACGGCTGACATATAGCGTTCCTCAGACATGCCACGGCACTCGACAGCCCCTCCAAGAAAGACGGCATCCTTCAGCGGAGGACCTGACGAGCCTCTAATGCGGAACCCTCCATACGGAACCCATTACTATTATTACATGCTGTAAAACATATCCGTCCATACATGCAGGGAATGGCATGTGCTGCGGTGGCAGCAGGGGTATTAGAACGGTGATGCATGTGGTGAACGGTGAGGCGCGTCAGACGGAGAGAGACGACCCCGTCACGGGCTCTGCGCTTCATCTGCCGCTGTCGTCCGCTTCGCGCACTGCAGAGGGGGAAACGCCCCGTGCGAGCACGTCCGGCACCAAGTATGACATGTCACGGACAACCCGATAGGGCGTGATGTGATAATGCAATAATACGCAGGTATGTGTGACATCCTCCACATCGCGTGTGCACGCTCTCTCGCTTTCACGCAGCGGTATATCTCCAAGCATGTGTCATGTATTCCCCTTCTCATGTTCTGTGTATGTGTGTGTTGCTGTGATAGATGCTCATGAATACAACACAAAATAGCACAGAGGACACAACCACTGCTACTCCACCAAACCAGCACTATCACACAGAGAGACGGGCAGAAAGACAGACGGACAGACACACGCGCACACACACACACACACACACACTCAAACACAAACAATTCCTTGTTGTTTTCACATAGGGAGGTACATGTTGCGTTTTCTGTGTTAGCCCTCTTTTACATAATCAGAAAAATCAAATGCAAAAAGTGTGTTATAGACAAATCACAGTAGGTTATAGGCTAGTTATACTGTAGTGCATTATAGGCAAATCACTGTCATTGGCAAATCACAGTTTATCTCTGATGCCTGGAGGGGATTTCATTTGTGTTTAATATCTGTGCCTTCCAGCATCCCCCTGACACAGTAGCCAAGAGGGAAAACTGGAGCTTCTGACATGAGTCCAGGCAACCTAATACAGCCAAACCATTATCCAGACTAACACGTAAAGTGTTATATCCCTCCCTCTCACCCCCAGCCCTCACAGTTTTTAATTCCCTACACTACATGGAGGCCGAAACTCTGGCACAGTTGAGCTGGCACTGCAGTAATCCAAATGGTTGGGTGGTGGTGAGGGCAGGGTTCACTACTATTTCACACAGTTCCATAATCTATTATTGAGAAATTCTCCTTCTGTCATTAACACTTCTGCATGTACACTGACGCACACGCTTTCTAATGGACCTGTAATTAGGTCATTTTCTCAGCCTGATAGAAACTTTGAGATTATGTTTTGCCTCCCTCCCCCAATGTTAGCTCATAATATCGTTGTTGTAGGGTGGAAACCTCGTATCTCCAAGTTTCAAATTTGTACGTTCTTTTGCAAAGTAAAGCCCTGCTTCATCATACAAGGCCGTTGCACAAAAGTAGTGAAAACAGCAGATCTACAAGCGCGGTGCGAGGCGTTGTGTGCTTGTAGATCGGCTGTTTTCACTAGTTTAAATCATTTTTTAAATTATATGGTTTTGGACATACAGGGTTTTCATTCGGCAACGACGATAGGCTGATCAGTCATTTATCTATGATACTATGGTGTCAGTACCCGTTCTGTAGGCCTGTCTATGACATCAGTACTATGTCAGCTAACTCCATATTTGTGCTTACTGAGAGACCATCACACAAAGAGATTTGTGTAATTTATATTGAGAGAGACACACGCACACACAGATTTGTAGAATATATATGACATATATATATATATGACATATATGACATCAAGACATCAACAAGAAAAGTCATGCGACATACTAGTGGTTGATCCGACCAACATGCCCATATTTGGGCGTACAGAGGCACCCAGGGATGGACACAAATCGGTGTTGTTCATCATCATCATCGTCATCATATATTTATTTGGACAATCAAAAAGTATCTAATAATAAATGGTTTGTTATGTATGATGGTTTGTTCGATGAAGAATTATTTTCGTAGTAAATTTAGTGTAGCATGAATTTAAAACGGACCTGCCAGAGGTTTTTAGCTAGCTGCTATAGCTCAGACAGGCCGGAGCTGCAGCATGTGGTGTTATTGTAGACGCTGGAAGCGGCTGAACACCCTGGGCTAAAGCTCTAAAGGCCCCTCGAGTGTTGCCTAATCCACCTCATTGTGCGACGCCTCGCAGCCATTCAGCAAGTCTTAACCTCTCACGCCCCCGACACAATCCCCTGCACACTAAATGTTGGGGATCTGTTCCTGGGGGAGTGTATGTCAGCGTGTCAAAGTAATATGATCATTTATGTTTTCATTCAGGGTGGCGTGGAGACAGCGCAGCGTTGGAAGGAGGCCAGCAGCACAGTGATGGAGACGCTGTCGACTCCGTCCAATAAAGTCCGGTGAGACGGAGCAGGGACGTGCTGGGCCCCTGATTCAGCCCGGGAAAAATAATTTGAGAGGACCCCATTGCGCGCTATAGAGAGAGATATAGTAGCTTCTGCTACTCAAAGATTTGCCACTTCAGATCATGACAAGTGACAAGCCAGTGGGCCAATTACATTAGTTATATTTCGTCGTTGTCGGGTGGAAACCTTGTATGTCCAAAACCGTTTGTTTTGTAGCCTATTTATCATTTAAAAAATGATTTAAACTAGTGAAAACAGCAGATCTACAATCACACAACGTAAACAGCAGATCTACAATCACACAACGCCTCGCGGTGCGAGGCGTTGTGTGCTTGTAGATCGGCTGTTTTCACTACTTTTGTGCAAACAGTTTAATTTTTACTTTTGTGCAAACAGTTTAATGTTTTCCTATGGCCGGCCTGGACCGGCCGGGAATGAACCGGCCGTTCGGGAGTTGTCCCGCTTTTCCCTATGGCCAGCACGTCCCTGAGACGGAGACTCCGTTCGGAGGGGGACACTGATGGATCGCCACTTCAGCAAGACAATGCACAAGTCAAAGGAGTTATCTCTGACCTGAGAACAGGGGCTACAGGTGGAGATAAAGGATCCTGGTGTTGCTTGCGGCTGGTGTTCCAGAGGGCCCTAAGGCAGATTGAGCTATTTTCAGAAGTGTTGTCACAAACTGGCAGGGATAGAGTTAAGCTTGGTGGTAATATGCAATAACACAGTGCCGAGTAAAGCCTTATCGGTCAATCCTGTGTACAGTGGAAATGTCCAGAAATGGCCCAGGCTGCACCCTCAGCTGTGAACAGACCATAATCCTCTTACACGCACACTCACACACATGCACGCACGCACATGCACACACACACAGTAGATACACGCACGTGCACGCACGCACACACCCACAATCTCTCGCTCTCCCTTTCACAAACAAACATGATTTGTCATGTTGTAACACAGTAAACCCCTTTCACACTCGCGTGAAATGCCTTTTGCTGGTACATTTAATTTGAGCGTCCTGTAACATTAATCTCACGACGCCCTTCCCTCGTCAGATTACCTGCATTGTTACCCTGCCACGTTAGTGTGAATGAAAAGCGTCAGTGCGGTATGACGGTGCTTACGCTAAAAAGCTTTTGTATGCATACTGGTGGAGACATGGGGGAGCGTGTGTGTGTGTGTGTGTGATGGTGAGGTTGGGTCAAGAGAGCACGGGTGCTATGGGGAGACAGACAGACAGAGAGAGAGGGAGAGAGATAGATAGAGCGAGAGAGAGAAATCTGCGACCAGAGCAGAGTTAAATTAAATTAGATTAGCCGTTCTGCCAGCCTGCAAATGGAAATTTATGATTTCAGTTCGTCCCAAACAGATATTTTATCATCCCCAAATGCCTAGTATTGCATGCTTAGACACCTCTTGTGTGAGCATACTGTACTGTATATTACATCGATCTAATGTGGGAACAGGCAGTACACACTCTCACTTTAAGGGGGGCAATAGAGACACACGGGCGCCTACAAATTCACGCCCACAATTGAAACAGCGGCCCCGCTTCGGGTAAGGGAGAAGGGTGAACTGCAAGCCAGCCCATAGAAAGTCATTGCAATTCAACTGTTGTTAGCCTAATATTAAAATAATCCTACACGAACTGCAGACTATATTGATTTAAATAAAAATATGTTTTCAAATGTATGGCCTGACCCTGACAACATATCTTCTTGTTTGCTAAATACATGATGTGTGTCACGTTTAATTTGCCACTTGAATGGGTTGGAAACGGCAGACACAGAACCTGTCGCTTTTTAGTGACATCACTGTCTTTACTGCTGTGCGTTTATGAGCGCCGACTTTGAAGATCCCGACCTTTTCAACTATAGAGTGAATTCTCCAGGTTAGTATTAATCCAAAAATAACCTGCAAGACTCCGTTTAGAAGAAGCGAGATGCGATCATTTTCCAAAAATAAACAGCCAAATTATACATGAGAGACAAGCGTATCTGGGTATTGAAAACCTCAAGGGATGCGTCCATGACGTGTGTACCATGCGACCACCTAAACTTAAGATTTCCAATGCTAGCACTTTTGACTCACAGATGAAGTATATTGTAGGTAGTGTATCAAGATGACAGATATGCCACTTTAAAAAGGCAAAATTAAACTCATGGGACACTTTATTAGAACACAAAAAAATCGCTATGGCCTCAGTAGTCAACCACTGAAATTATGATATTTCATGATGCCTCTCATTGGGATTGCATTAGCAGCTGCAGTGCACCGTTCTTCCTTACCCGAAGTGGGGCCGCCCGTGTGTCTCTATTGGCTATATCCACAGCAGCCATTTTGGATAGAAGTTGGGTCTCTTCTCACTTCCTTCACAGGTGTTACCAATAATACTAATGAAGAATCTGTTTCACTGTTGTGCATGTTGGCTCACTGGAAACAGTCTGCTACACCAGTGGGTCTCAAAGTGTGGTCCAGGGACCGCCATGGTTCCATGGGGGTTCCAAATTACCATTTAAAAGGAGTGTAACTGAGAGTGTAAACATGGAACCAAATCTCAGAGCTATGGGGTTCCTTGAAATAAAAGGTTTGAGAGCCATGTGCTACATGAAATGGAACACAGCCTTCATTAGTATCATTGATAACACCTTTGAAAGAGACCCAAACTTTCTCTAATATGGCTGCTGTGCATATAGTTAAAAGAACAAGATGATGCGCACATCCTTTCCAAAGTGCTGGTGCTGGGCTCAGGTTAACATGAGATTAAAGAGAATAGAGGTCCGCACACAGCTCAATGCTCCACAGTGTTTATTTAAAACATAAAGTTAGACGACGTTTCGGCCATCAGCTGGCCTTCATCAGGCCTGATGAAGGCCAGCTGATGGCCGAAACGTCGTCTAACTTTATGTTTTAAATAAACACTGTGGAGCATTGAGCTGTGTGCGGACCTCTATTCTCTTTAATCTGCTGTGCATATAGCCCATGGGACATGACTCTATTGTCACAGTGAAATCTTGGTGTGGCATGTCCCTGAGAAGACCTATTCACGTAAATTGCAGCAATTTATGATTGTTGTCTATCCAGCAACCCTGCCTTGCATTACAGTGTATCAACAGTGAATATATGTGTATAGAAAGTGTTAAAATTAAGTATGCCTGGTTGTCAGGTGGGTGGTGACCACAGTGTTTTTGAATGGTAAAAAGGGGATGGGATGATATTATGATGTCATTATATCAGTGTATTTAAATTGGGCCCAAAGGGCCAGGCTTTCAGCTTTCAGGAAGAAACCCAAAATACAAAGAGTAATGTTAACTCCATAGATCCATAGAGACTTACAAAACAGAAACAGTACAAAACTATAAGTACAATACTACTATATACACAGTGTGTATATATATATATATATATATATATATATATATATATATATATATATATATATATATATATATATATAGTCAAAATATGTAATAGTACTTTACTATTCTATGTATCCTATGCTGAGAAAAACAAAAAGCAAAAATATACTATATTGTTTCAGAGAAAAGTAATTATATACTACTGTATGTCATATATTAAATGCAAATGACTTTGTCATACTATACCTATATGTGGCAAAAAACATCTAATGTTGCATACAATACTGTAGATATATGCATTAAATGCCAAATAAAATACCTACTAAAACTAAAATACCGAATGAGCTAAAATACAAGTCTCACATGATGAAATTAAGAAAGGAAACACACAAACACATGCACACAGGTGTGGTGAGAGGTGTGTGTTGTGGTGGTGGGACTATACTGGGATGATACTGGGCAGGGGGCCTTGGAGAATGACAGAGCCACTGTGGGATCAAACAGAATACAAAACAGCTCTTAATCAGAGGGTCTGTGCCAGCTCTCTCTCTCTCTCTCTCTCTCTGAGAGTGTGGGATGGGGCAGTAACCAACTCTGATGCTATACTTATCCAGACTGATTGTTTTAGTGTTTTCAACTTTAATCTCATCATTGGCACCAGCTGGCTCTGATTAGTACTCTCACGTCGGATTCCAAGCCCCAAACAGTACAGAAATGTACGCTCACAGACATTGTGCATGTGTACATAGAGGAGATGCAAAGATTAATGTGCATGACGCACTGCAATGATACACAGCCAGTGTGAGAGCTGGACACACACAGAGCATACAAAAGAGTCACCTCTTCTTTCATTGAAATAGAGTAGACTAACCACAGATGAATCCTGGATCCATTGTCGTTGTTTTCACCCAACAATGTCTCTGATTGCACGAACGAGAGCTGCCCTTGAAGTCCAAAGTGTGGATACATTTTAGCTTTTGTAAAAAGAGTCATCCTTGAACGCTGTCACTTGCCATTTGCACCGCATGCAAAGCTGAGATAAAATATAACAGAAACACAACCAGTCTTTCCATGCACCTATTAAGATTGCCCACACTAAACACAACGCTACTAGCATTGTTCCCGCATCAGCAGCAATGTCAGCCAGCTCAAAAAAAGCCTCAAGTCTCACCAACATCTTTACTCAGAAGGTTAGCCACAACTCCCCAAGGGCATCACTGCATTCAATGCCAGATTTATATGCAAAGATATGCGACCCTACAATGTGGTTGAAAGTCCTGGGTTCTGCGAAATAATCAAAACCTTCCGAGCCAAGATACAACTTGCCTAGCCGTCCTCACATCTCGGAACAATACCTTGTACCAAAAGATGAACCAACATCATCCATGTGTCGTATAGCCAACCATATATCACGATGCAAATCGTGACGCTGTTAAAATGTATCGATACACACCTACAGTGTCATATTTATTGTGCACAATGACAGCAGACCAAGGACCTCAATTCTCAAATCTTTTTAAAATCAGTCAATGCCAACTATGTATTTTTTATGATCCTTTTCTAGTTCTGTGAAAATGCAGTTGAACTGAGGTCAATCCAATTTGCAGGATGAGCAGGCAGTGGACCAAATGATCTATCTGGACGACATGTGGACTCCACCAACCTAAGACAGCCTTTGAGGATCAGACAAGTCCATCCTGTGTGATTCTTGCTTCTACACATCAAGGTAAACACTAAAGATTTAAATAAGCTCTGCAAAAAATGCTCTATTTTAGGTGTACCTTAAAGCCATACTGTGTAAGATGCCCAACTAGTGGTCATTAGCCCTATAGCAAACCGCGGTCGCGTCCGCGTCTTTCGGACGTTTTTCGTACCTTCAGACCCCCGCGTCTGCCTCCACCTCGCTGAGATCTATCTTTTAAGGGGTCCCTTGTTCCTGTGCGTTCAGTAATTCCAGAGATACGGACTCCTTCACCCTGCCTGGTAGGCGAAATTACCTAGAGAAGGGATGGTACAAACGGGCGACAACAAATATGGCTGCCATAGCGACCCCACTTCAAGATGCGCTGTGATTGGCCGGCAGTTGTATAACCCTCGCTGTGATTGGCCGGTAGTGTGATGACGCAATTTTGGCGCGAGATCCGGTCCACGGCAAGGATCTCAGTTTACATACAGAGAAGGCTTTACAGGCTGAAATTCACGGCGCGGATCTTCTAAAACTTTTGTGATTTAATAGTTAGGAGAATTTTAAGATTTGTTTTATAAAAAAAGTTACATAGTACAACTTTAATATACAGTATATTATGCATACCCGTAATTGCTGGACTATAAGCCGCACCTGAATATAAGCCGCACCAGCTAAATTTAGAACAAAAAACAAATGTTTACATAAGCCGCACCTGACTATAAGCCGCAGGTGTCCTTCCTGCTTCTCGCTAGAGTGCCCCTGGTGGCCGTTAGCTGTAAAAATCTATATGTAAATCCTTGTTAAAGACCATTGTAAAACTAACTAACTGGCCGTTAGCTGTAAAAATCGTTATATAAGCCGCACCGTTGTATAAGCCGCAGGGTTCAAAACATGGGAAAAAAGCCGCGGCTTATAGTCCGGCAATTACGGTATATATAAATGTATATGCACAAAGTCAGGCCTCCATGGAAGCACAACAAGCAGAGTCTGCAGCCACATCATACAATGCTTACAATGACTCTAATGGCCTCATGTCTGTCTACTAAAGATTAACATTACCGTGCAAATGTCTCTATTTGTTCTCAGTACAAGATGCATGTGGTGAACACATGGTCAGATGGCTTTCACATGAACAAAAAGCAACCGAGAGATGTGCATTGTGGAGCCACGTGGCCCAATGGCTGCCTGAGGACGATGACCTCAGTCTCAGTGTCCTTAACCTTCTTGACATCGACCACCAAATTGCATCTTGTGTCAGCAATCCAGCTAGAGTTTCGTGGCTTTGTCTTGTAATTTGACAATACAGTGCATTGAGTCAGTGACATGAACACATATCCACAGATAGACAGCCTCATTACAACGGTTTCACAATTGTGCTGTGGTTCAACAAACTGGAGATAAAAGCCCTTGTTCCTACTTTGTGGCGCGAGCATGTGAGGCCCACTGTATACTGGATCAGTAAAAGCAGATCTAAAGCACTTAAAACATCAAGACTCAAAACTGGCATTCCGAAAGATGACAAGGTTTACATAAACAAGATCAAATCAAATATTTATAACAACACAATTCAGATGCTGTGTCATGTTGCTATGCCTGGCTGCGCATCAACACACCATTGAGAACATGTACTGTATTGTGCATGGAGGGGCCGTCTTAGTGACGCGCAGTGGTTCTCAACCAGTGGTCCGGGGACCACCAGTAGTCTGGGGACCACCAGTGGTCCCTGAGGGGGTTCCAGGTGGTCCCCAGCTAAATGATGGAGAGTTGGTAACCAAATGGACCCTTATAGATGTTTTAACTCTTGAGAGTGTAAAATGAAATGAAACCAAATGGACCCGTTCATTTTACGCTCTCAAGAGTTAAACATCTTCATTACTTAATTTACAACATGTGTACACAATTAGAGAATGTAGAAGAATTGTTATTTTGATTGTTGAAGTGTTATTGCGACCGTAGGTCGCAGTTTAGTATCAAAACCTCCACCGGCCGTCCATCGGTCGGTCACACGTCACACGTCACACCTTTGCCCTGCTCATATCTCCGCATCAGTATGACATCACACTGCTGACTGTCAGGTCGCAATCAGTATGACATCACACCGTACACAAATGACCCTTATATAAGACCGGCATTATCTACCGACAGCTGCTATAAGCCAACCCTGGCGATAAGGTCTGAGTCGAAGAAATGCTTCTTTCCTGGCAAGAATTGCCCCTTTATACTGTAGGGCTCGTTTGTGTATTGTATGTAGAGATGCAATTTATGGCTCTTTGAAGTGAGCCAGAGCCATGGCTCTGGCTCACTTAAAAGAGCCGTTCAAAAGACTGGCTCATTTGGCTCTTTTGGCTCATTGCATATTTAAAATATTTTCGTTGAAACATGAATCCACAAGGTGGCACGGTCTGGCACCACATTCCTCTGCTGACAGTTGAGATCACAATTTTGTATTTACCCTTTTTATAAAACATGTGTGTGTAAATTAAGCTACCTTGACTAATGTTATTCATGCAACACCTTAAAAAAACCAAGCAGGCAACAATGAACTCGCTCTTCCCTAGCGGCGTATATAGCCAGGATTTACCAACTGGCTATGCCTGGCACAATGTGAGCTTGTACATCAGCTATTTTAAAATAGTAAACATTTAAATATTTACAGGGACATAATACAGTCATTTGTCATGGAAGTGGACTTCCCAAGCAATATGGAGACGTTTTAATTATAGAAATCGCTTAATAATTGTAAACTGTAGTGTCTTAATTTGCTTCCTAGATAGCTGCACCGCGTCGCGAGCCAATTCAACCAAATGAACGGCTCCCTACTCCGCGAACCGGATCCCATCGTTCACTTCAAAGAGCCGTTCAAAAGATTCGATTCGTTCGCGAACGTTGCATCTCTAATTGTATGACATCACGCCACATCATCGGCTGAGGACTGTGTGATGTCATCATATCTCCATATATGGAGACATAAGTTGCTCATGCCCAAATATGGGCTGGTGAGGTCAGACTTAGTGTGATGCGTAGGTTATCTCCATATATGGAGATTCAACTTCAATGAGTATATAAGACCGGCATTATCTACCGACAGCTGCTATAAGCCAACCCTGGCGATAAGGTCTGAGTCGAAGAAATGCTTCTTTCCTGGCAAGAATTGCCCCTTTATACTGTAGGGCTCGTTTGTGTATTGTATGACATCACGCCACATCATCGGCTGAGGACTGTGTGATGTCATCATATCTCCATATATGGAGACATAAGTTGCTCATGCCCAAATATGGGCTGGTGAGGTCAGACTTAGTGTGATGCCTAGGTTATCTCCATATATGGAGATTCAACTTCAATGAGTAACCATGGCAAACTGTCAACTGCCCGTATGTCTTGATAATTGGTAAAACAAACTTTTGGCCTATTTGTGGAGATAAGCGACCAACGGTCGCTTATCTCCCGATTAGGGAGTCTTACTGGTCTATCCTATGGTACCACATCAATACATCATGGCATTGTGGACAAAATCTTATCCAACGATAACAACATATTCTACGTTTTGGGTCTGAGAGGCTAAATCTCATCTAATGATGGTCCATCGTTCAAATTCCGAAATAAATAATGGGCCTTGATATGAAAAGGGTTGAAAACCACTGGTGTAGCGGATAGAGCGCATGCCTTTTGTGCGGGTGGTCATGGGTTTGAACCCTGCGTGGGGTGGACGCCAGCAAGGGCGCATTCCTAACGGGGTTCCTAACGGGGTTCCTAACGCCAAATCAAATGTCTCCTGAGGACATGCCGTCTGAAGCATGTCCTAGAAGTGAGTCTCCGGACACACACGCACGCACGCACGCACACACACTCTGACGTTTTACAGCATAAGTGAGTGACTCCAGTCTCTTTGCAGAGTTCTTAGAAAGCCATACAGTTCTTAGAAAGCCATTCAGCTGTTCAACCCACATTAGTGGGGAAAGCTCATTAACACGGGACAGGAGATGATCCTGATGGACTGTGAAAAGCTGGGGCTTAGCATCGCCTCCTGGATGCTCCCCTCCTGTCTCCGCAGGACCACTGGACCAACGCTTTTGTGGTGCAAGAGGGGAGGTGGACACAGGCCAGGATGTTAGGTCAGGACTGGTACAGGGAAGGGCTGTGAGTCAGTGTTTCTCAAACCTTTACATTTCAAGGTTTCCCCTTAACTCTGACAGTATACAAATGTAACCAAATGGACCCGTCAGGGTCCATTTGGTTACATTTGTATACTGTCAGAGTTACAGACTTGTATGGGTCAATTTAGACCCCCATAAAGGAACCCACAGAGGAATCCACTTTGAGAACCACTGCTGTGAGTGATGGTACCAAATGAAGAATGCGGATAGCATGTTCGTGTTGAATCTTTCATGATATATTACTGTCTGCTCTTCAGGTATACAAGTCTTCTGCATCAAGTCGACCTGCAGACTGGGGCTTGATGCTCTAGCAAAAGCCACCGTTGGCTACTGGTTTCTTTTTACTCTGCTGTATCAACAGTACTTCTCTTGTCCTGTAACAGTATCTTCACTGCTGTGCTGTCTCTGGTGACTGAAATTCTCTGTTGGATCAATAAAGGTCTTATCTTATTTCTTATTAGCTGAGCTGCGAAGCCATTGTGAAACTATTGCAATGAGGCCGTTTGTCTTTTTGTTTTGTTTTCATTAACAAATTCCCTATTTCATACTTTGTTGTATGACAATGTCATGCACACATATCCAATCCACAAGCTCGCAGTATGTTGCATTGTGTTGCTTGTGCAGTATATGTCTGCTATTTTTGGATGCATTGGTTCCATTGGAACACCGGTTCCTTCCATTTACTGATGGAACGGTTTGGACAAGCAAGGTTTCTGCATTACAATAGTGGCGTTTCCATAAACTTATTCGAATTAGGGAAGCGAATTATCAGAAATACGCATTAAGACAAAGCGAATTTAGCATGTTTCCATTTGCGGGTGTCATTCGAATTAGCGACGTTCGCAAGAGTTGATCGGGCTGATTTTTTTCAGACCGAACCTGAGCACTGCACCGTCTGCACGTCTGACTGCTGAGACTCGGTCGCTGTCTAGTAGTGGGAAGAAGGGATTATCAGTCATCATCATGGCCCCAAATAACTTTTAAATATATTACAATTGGCGACGAGTCTCTTACGAAATTGGCAAGAGTTCCTCTCAATACATAAAGCTACCGGTTCACCGGGAAAACCGCGGTCGCGTCGCTGCACAGTGCAAGTTTCAGCGTCCTCTGGAAGGTCAGGTGGCCGATCTGCAAGCTCACAACGCGGCGCGGAGACGTGGATGCGAGCTGCTGTGCCTGTGAGCTTGTAGATTGGGCACTTCAGGCACGCAACACTGTGGGATGAGGAAGGGTTCGCTCGCCACCGATGGCTTGAGGTGAAAACGGGAGGAATTTACACACGGACCGTGTCACTCTGTGTGTAACAAACAACAGGTTTGTTTTGTGGGCTAACGCTATACCATGGACAAAGCGGCAGGGGAAATGGACCTAGAACGTCATAATCTATTCGCATTTATTGTCTGACCCGTTTCCATTCACTTAAGCACATTTAGTTTATTCAATAAAGGCTCAAAATCCTCCTCCTCCAAGCGGATAACTTTTTTTGCGGATAATGAAAGTTTATTCGCATTTTGAAGTGTTTCCATAAAAACATTTTGCGAATAAACCGTTAATGCGCAAAAAGTGGCTTTATGGGAACGCCACTAGTGACAATATATGACACTCTGTTTGCAAAGACAAGACAAACATTATCATCGTCAAATTACAACACAATTGAAATTAATTACTCTTAATTATCTCTAACATATCGGACATGTGCTGCAAAAGTAGCATATTAAGTAGCATTGCGACGCATTGGTTTGTGAGCTTCTACACCTCCTATTTTCACTACCTTTGAACATTTTTGAAAGGATTTGACTACTGTTTGACTAGGCCCACGATAGGTTTAAAGTCTCTCTGTGGGTTTTATAAATATTTAAGGAATGAAAAGTAACTAGTATTAACATTGGATCCATTGGAACACAGGTCTTTCTTTAACAATCATACAAGATTTATGTACACAGTACACTACAGTATAATGCATATCGTACTTAATTATGTGATATTCTACACATAGGTATCAGAAGTGCTTGAAGCACAGATGCACACAGCAAAAGACAACACAGCATAACTAAATGGCAGCGTGCTGGACTGGTTCTACGTGGGTAAGCACTTCACAAAGCAAACAAACGCCTATGTAGGACAACACAGCGTGAGGTAGAGAACAGAGCCTCCCCCCCTTCTCTGTGTTCCTTTGATGCCAAGAGACACACTAGGGCACAATATATGTACACACACTGACAGACAAAAGAGCGTGCACATCCACACGCATGCACAAACACCTAGACAAAAGCTGTCCCCTCATAGCCCCTAGCGCAGTCATGTATACAGACTAATACACACTTTATTTAGTTTTACTACACTTGTGAGGACCAGGACCATTGCCTTGGACAACATACATTCTCTGACGCTGACTCAAACCCTGACACTAAAATGGCTCTTGACAGTTGTGAGGACTGCAAGATGGAATAGAAAGGGTTGTGCTCTCCTTTACGAGGGACCTTTGGTGTTAAAATGATGACACGCATATTCACTCACGCACGCACACACACACCAGGGACGTGCATAGAATGTTAGAGAGGCAGGGGCTGAAATTTCTAAAAGGGCCTTTTGATGAAAATATTGAAAATAGCAGACCTCCAAGCTCACAACGCGTCGCAGCGCCTCGCGTTTTGAGCTTGGAGGTCGGCTATTTTCGGTACTTCATATCACACTGAACTAAGCATAGTCAAGTGAATACTGGAGTTGTGGCTTATGGCATGGATTTCTACACAGAGAGGACAATTATTTCAACATAAGATGCTGCATTCAAGTTCAGGAGAGTTTGGACAAGGCAATTCTCTTGAATGCTGCCTTCACGTATGGCATGGAAAGAGGGCATTTGCATATCTTTCACTATAGTGAAAACTGCATTTATTGTCTGGAGAGGGCACTTTTTTACAGACAGATAAAAGTACAGGCGCTCAAGTCCCCTTGCACGTGCCTGACGCATGCCTGTAAAGAAACTGTGATTGATATACTGTGACAGGCTGAGAGTTAGGAATGGTTTGCCTATGGTTTTGGACAAGGGGGCTAAAGCTAAATCAGACTGCTATTGGTGTGACAGATGCTGGCAGGCAGGAAGGCAGGCAGTCAAGACAGACAGACAAACAAACAGACAGACAGACAGACAGACAGACAGCTGAGTGTCATGCTGCTGTCACCCACATCACAGTCACCTGTCTCTGCACTACACTGAGGTAAGACTGCTGCTGATCTCGTGTGTGTGTGTGTGTGTGTGTGTGTGTGTGTGTGTGTGTGTGTGAGCAGGGACGTGCAGAGAATGTTAGAGAGGCAGGGGCTGAAATCTCTAAAAGGGCCTTTTGGTGGAAATATCAAAAATAGCAGACCTCCGAGCTTGGAGGTCGGCTTTTTTCAGTGCTCGATACCACACTGAACTAAGCATAAGCAAGTGAATACTGGAGATGTGGCGTAACGGCATGGATTTCTACACAGAGAGGACAATTCTTTCAATATAAGATGCTGCATTCAAGTTCAGGAGAGTTTGGACAAGGCAATTCTCTTGAACGCTGCCTTCAGGTATGGCATCAGTAAAGAGGGCATCATGGTCTGGAGAGGGCACTTTTTACAGACAGATAAAAGGGCAGGGGCTCAAGTCCCCTTTTCTGTATATTTGTGCACGTGTCTGTGTGTGTGTGTGAGAGATAGACTGTGTATAGCTCTATGTTAGCTCAGTATACAGATGTGGTGCTGAATGTGATCCGTGTCATGTCCCCGATGTGTTCCACTCGTGAACGAGGGAAACGCTGCGATAGCAGAGGACGGCGCATGGCACTCTGGAAGCAAACGGGCACATTACCTCAGGCGCTGCCTCCCTGTGGTGATACACGTACAAATAAAACACACAGCCTAGTATATACAAGGGCAAACGTGCACATGCTCACACGCGCTCCGCGAGTCTCCGCACTTTTCCCTCGGACACGCACTAAGTCAGAGTGGCAGCGAATGAAAGCAAACTCGTGTTTTACTACAGTGCTTGGCAAGGAGGGGAACAGGACTCACCCGGTTCTCCATTACACATGCACCGCTGACATAGTGTGTGTGTGTGTGTGTGTGTGTGTGTGTGTGTGTGTGTGTGTGTGTGTGTGTGTGTGTGTGTGTGTGAGCCCCTGTACAGGTTGACCCTGGGGGAGACACCCACCCACTCGCGTGTACAACACACATACATGCATAGATACAGTATGCGCGGTGGACACATTCATATTCAGTCATATACACAAACATGCACGCACTCGCTCAGATAAGCATGCACAATGCATGCACACAAAAATCATCCAGCACACAAATATACACACACTCATGGTCGGTGGGTAGTCAGCGAAAGGTCAGAAGGGGAAAAGTTCATCTATAAAGGATGGGGAGGACAGCCATTGAAAGACTGCTACAGTACCTGAGGCTGGGTACTGTACTGTACAATCCATTACCTATGGACTGCTTTTATATATACATTATAATAGCATTCATTCACATACTGAGTACTACGCGACCCTTTACAAGTCATTTTGTGCTGCGTTGAGCTTAAATAAACATTAGGATCCTTGTGAGCCAGGGGAAAAAGGTCAGCCAGCTTTTAACCTCAGGTTTGACCTCTGAGGAATCACAAATATCCTTTTTCATGTTTGGTCTGAAGTGTTTGGCCTCGCTCTGAAGCAGGTTGTGTGCGGGTCAAGGGAGCGGAGGAAAGAAAGGAACGGAAAACAACTCGACTTGTAAGAACCTGAGGATAAAAGCTCAAATAAAGAGCATATTGTATTGTGAGAATAAATCGCAGGCGAGTGTGTATACTGAGATCTTCAGCAATGTAATTTCGCTGTGATAGAGACTTTGATATGAATTTAACTTATGGGCCACGACTTCTCTAAACATCATTTTGCTCCTCAGCATAAAGAAAAATGTTTTCACCCGTTACCTTTCTATTAGGGGTGTGACGATATAGTAACTGAATCGAAAAATCTATTTTAATTTGCAATGATCTACTATATTGTTTGCAAAAGCAATCGTACCGTTTTGGCTTTGTATCGTATCGTATCGTTTTAAAATGCGGTAATCTGTATCGAATCGTTTTGCAATGCAAATAATTGATTGTATGGAAACTAAGTATCTGTGCCTTGTATTTAGCAATTTAAGAGGGAAAATGTAAGAGAGGGGTCTAATTATCTTTCCATTCCATATAGCTACTCTTGGTCTATCGATAAATGTGTGTAATCTCTGTGTTCATGTCAAGCTGGGTTTGTCCATATGTGTTGAAATATAATGCCCATGAATTTGCTAGATAATCACAGCGTTTACTTCCAGAATAATAGATTTTTTAAACGTTTTACAAAGATTTCATTTCTTTGCTAAATAGTTACTATATCGATTTTAAATCATTGAATTGAATCGTATCGTATTGCCATGAATGAACCAATAGTGTCCATGTATCGTATCGTTAACCATGTATCGTATCGTTAAAATGTATCATTACACCCCTACTTTCTAGAATAGATCTAACGTGTTGCGTTTACCTTGAAGATCAGTCTCAGCAAGATCCTCTCTGTACAACCAGCCTTGTTACAGGATAAACTATATGGCCGCATCCTAGCATCTCTGCCCACTCACTACCCGTAACCACTTAAACACTATAATACTTAATTGGTCAGGGTGCCCCAAGGGTCTACTCTACACTCTGTTCCGTTTCCTTTTCCCATCTGCCTCCAAACAATGCTAATAACCCTCTTTCTTTCCTAGAAAGATGACAGGTTTAGGGATGCTGGGCTGGCTGCTAGCAGGAAGGAGCTGTGTTCTCACAGCCTGGCTCAGCTCAGCTCTGCTGCCTCTCCATTATGTTTCTTATCACTTATTCATACCATGATGTTTTATTGAGACACACATCATTACAAATGTGGGGGCGCTATGAGAGGCTGCCTATGTGTGTGGTGTGTGTGTGTGTGTGTGTGTGTGTGTGTGTGTGTGTGTGTGCGTGCGCACGGGCGGGCGGGAACATATACTGTATGTCAGGAGGCAAGACAGTGTGTTGCATGTGTTTACATGCAAATACCTGGACATACAGTCAATGTGTTTGCCGTGCGTGTGCCGGCATTAACAAGTGTTCCAGTCAAACAGCGCAACCACATTATGGATTATTCATGCACTGTCGTACACTTGATCAATGTGTGTGTGTTGTGGCTTTATACAAAACTCAAACCACACGGTTTGTGGCGCGGTTCAGTGCAATTTCCCAGTAATGTCCGCACACAACGGTTTTGGGATAAATGTGTCCTGGATGCAGTTTGAGTGACAGGTCACTTGAAAGAGAGTCGATGAGCGCTGCATAGACAACAGGGTTCATTGTTCGCTGAGAGGAGGGCTAGCTGGGAGGCGACGCTAGCTGGCTAGTGGTTCTCTGGCGGGCGGGCGCGGGCGCGCGGGCCCCCGACAGCGGTGAGGCAGATTGGAACGAAGTGGAGCGCCACTCCAGAGTGCCCCGGAGCCATGACTCCATTTGTGTTGTTCTGCTCCCTGCCCGGCGCTTCGCAAAGTGTGTTTCCAGCCTCCTTGTCTAGACAACCCCAAAACAGGCCCCGAAAACAGACGCTTTAAAAAGAGCTTCTCACCACTCTGTCCCTCTCTCTCTCTCTCTCTTCTCGCCCCAATTCTCTCTTTCACACTCTTCCCTCTGCCCTCTCCTCCTCTCTCGTTGAACCCTCACAGCCCCGCGTGGCTCTCCCTTGAGCGAGCTGTTAAGTGCAGGCTCCAAAGAAGTCCACAAAAGCCCATTTGCAGCCACACACACACACACACACACACACACACACACACGCTAACACACATAGACAAATACGCACACCCTTCTATTCTCCCTCACACATTGAGAACATGCACATACATGAACACATGCACGCGCGCACGCGTGCACACGCACACGCGCACACACACACACACACACACACACACACACACACACACACACACACACACACACACACACACACACACACACACACACACACACACACACACACACACACACACACACTTTCACACTCCCCTCTGGGTGAGAGAGACAGAGTGGCAGAGGTGAAGTTGGGATAAATGATACAATGATGTCCAGGCATGAGTTGTCAGAGCAGAGAGAGAGAGAGAGAGAGAGAGAGGAGGAAGAGGAGGAGGGGCTGGCAGTGGCGCTCTGAATGCAGGAATTATTCTTCATCGTCTCACACTGTCGCCACGCATTACTCTCAAAGCTTTGCCTGCCGATGGAGAGAAAGAGAGGGAGAGAGAGGGAGGGAGAGAGAGATAGAGAGAGATAGCAGTGCTGAAGGGCAGATCTAAAGACGGCACTCTGCTTTCACACGTCCCTCATCTCTTTGCTCAGCACCATACTCTGCATCCAACATCACCTCTCCTTCCTCCTATTCTTCCACTGCCTTCTCTTATTTATATCTGCCTTCAATTCCCTTCTTTCTTCCTTGTTTTCTTTACTTTGCGGCTCCGCTGGGTAGCTTTCGGGCACAGAGTGCACTCATTTGCACTCTCTGGCTTTCTCTCCACCTCTCTCTCTCTCTCTCTCTCTCTCTCTCTGGGTCTGGGTGAAGTGAGGGAACATGCCCCCTGGGCATGTCACAAAGTGATTAACTAACAGTTTTTTACTCATATGTGTGTGTGTGTGTGTGTGTGTGTGTGTGTGTGTGTGTGTGTGTGTGTGTGTGTGTGTGTGTGTGTGTGTGTGTGTGTGTGGTCAGCTGGTTAACTCCATTGCATGAGTACTTTACAGTCTGCCATTTATGCCAGCTATTGAGATTATAGTCACCATTATGGAATGTATAATACGGCATACACCAGCTCACTGGCTCAACACTGACCATGCTAATGCCAGACTATACACGGAACCTTTAAAATAGCTAGGAAAACTGACAGATCTTTCTGTCCACCCACAAAGCATCTACACATGTACTTGTGCAATTTAACAACACATTACTGAGATTTTTGAGAGAAGAATGCTTGCACAATTCATGGCACAAAGAATAAATTCCGGAAAAACAAATCAAAAAGCTATATTTTTTTATTTACTACTATACACTTAGCTACAGCAAACAGTTACTTACGCTAGCATTGCTCTTGATTTCTGCTTCCAATTTAACCGACAACCTCAAGCCCTGAAGCCAGTGGTTTACACACAAGACTGAGAGCACTTCCAGTTTGTGACGAACCAGAACCAGATACTGTAAGTATTCCTTCCAGAAAACCACAGCGTCTCTCTTCCTGGTTCTCCACTGGCCCGGATACACAGCAAACACCTGAGTCCATTTGAGGTTTTATGCTCACAGAGTTAAATTACCAACGGACTACGTTTAAAACGCACTCATATACAGTGGACTGTTATATGGACATTTCTTTGTTTTGTTTAAATTGGATGTAATTGTGAACAATAGGCGAGTCAGATAATGGATCCATTGGCCAATCATACGGTTCACAGCAGCTCAACAGTCAGTGTGAAGACCATTGTCTGTGATGGAACCAACTACAAGCTCCTGTAGTATGTAGTAGGGTGTGGAACAATGTCCTATGTGTGTTTTTTTTGGAGCCTGGGAGGCTGAGAGCGTGTCCTGCTGTGGCTGTGCAAAGGTGGGTGGTTCGCCTTCTGGCATATGGTGGAGGGAGCATATTCTGGAGGTCCATGGGACAGTGGGGGTGTGCATTTTGTACAGGACTGGAGTGGCAGGAACCTGTCTTCTGTAGCTAAGGCGAGGGACAGAGAGTTGGTCAACTCCAATTATTACCAAGACAGCTTGTGGTCTATGGTGACACTCAGCATGTCAAGCTCATTTGCGGTGGTCAAGCGATGGGCATCAAAGTGCAGTTCCAGCTGTGATGGAATCCTCTTTCTTGAGAGTGTCGTGAACTTGCACTTCGATGGTTCAAAGGTGGCCTTCCATCGGTCTTCCCAGACAGTTGTTTGTTATGAGGCGCAAACTTGCACTGACAAAGAGCTGTCAAAGAATGACAATGAGGTTGAACTTGAGTCTGGTGGGGATGGAGCAGTATGGTCAAACCGTTGTTAGACAAAGTAGACAGTTTGCAGTGGGAGCAAAAAAAAGCGAAACTGAATAAACTGTAAACTAAAAGAAGAGTTGTTGTTGATGAACAATATGCAATTGAGGCAAATGTATGGGTTTGTATGATGAAGTGACTTTGTTGGAGTTTTTCTTTTCCTGATGATGAATCAACTAAACACCAAATATGGTTACCCTGCTGCTTACTTTGACAATGACGTGGTTGATATTGAGGGTTCCGCAAAGACAATGATGGTGAGGACCTAAATGAGGCGGTCAGTAATGACGAGATTGAGGACATGAGCGGTGAAGGAAGCATGGATGTGGAAACAAATGAGAACTCTGACTCTGATACCAACAGAAAATCAAAGGGGAAAAAGGCAAAAGTGGGGTGAAGAAGGGCCGTAGACGTGCAAAAAAGCATCCTTCCTCATCACAGAAATCCAGTGACGATGGAAAGAACAATAGTAGTGTGGGGAACAGTAGTAGTGTGTAGTAGTGAGTCTTCTGAGGAGGATGGCAAGAAAGAGCTGCCTCTGGAAAGAAAATTATTTAAGCAGAAGACACCTGAGGAGCTAAAACAGGAGGATGACTCATCATCCTCCTCTCTAGAAGGTGACAGCGCCAGTGAAACTGACAAAAAAGGAGACTAACAATAAAAGGACCATAAAGTCTAAATCAGAAAAGGATGGCAAATCTAACAAAAAGAAGACTGAAGGAAGAACAAATAATTCACTAGTTTGCAAATCCCGCCCCATTCTGCCCTGTTACTATGATGGGACATTTGACCCTGGGCAGATTGTTTTTATAGTGGCAGTGAATGGGATTTTTTTTTTTTTTCATAGCCTCATTATTGCAATTTAAAGTACCAAAGGAAAAACATCTAGGTGATATTAATAAAAAGGGAAGACAAAGGTACAGTAGTTACATTGCAAAACAGGGGGTTTCCCCGAAAATATATGTTTTAATTTGTTTAATCCCAGTGGGACAGAATCACTATTGCAGATTCTTTTATAGTGGAAGTGGATGGGATTTCTTTTTCCTTCATAGCCTCATTACAGCTATATAAAGTACCAAAAAAAACACATCTACGTGATATTAATAAAAAGGGAAGAAAAAGGTACAGTAATTACATAGCAAAACAGTAATTTCCCCCCGAAAATATATGTTTTAATTAGTTTAATCCTCTGGATCAGAGAGAGAATAGAAATAGAAAAAGAAAGCGCATTGCATCTTGGGTAGGAAGAGGACAGGCTGATTATAGTTCTCCTCACATAATAGGCTGGCTTTTCGTAATTCTGCCCATTTAAATTACTAGAAGCTGGGCCGCCCTTCCAGCGTCTAGTCGGCGACCTGGCCAACTCGGAACAATGTAAATAGGGAATGAATGCCCCGCCCTTTAATGCAAACCCCATTATACCTGTTTTCATAGGACCCGTTTTGACCATCTGTCTGCCTGTGTCCATTTATGCCCATATATGGAGATATCTGTATCTGTCTGTCTGCAATCCATTTTATGCCCATATATGGGGGCATTCATTTTATGCCCATATATGGAGAACGCGCGTGCCCGTGGGACGAACGCCCATATATGGAGATCTTTGACCATCTGTTTGCCTCTGTCCATTTATGTCCATATATGGAGATATCTGTATCTGTCTGTCTGCAATCCATGTTATGCCCATATATGGGGGCATTCATTTTATGCCCATATATGGAGAACGCGCGTGCCCGTGGGACGAACGCCCATATATGGAGAACGCGCGTGCCCGTGGGACGAACGGTTCTCGAGATACGCGGATTACATACATACATACACACTCACGCGATGTCAGAGCCTTTTATGAAGTGATGTCACAATGACCATATATGGAGAACGCGCGTGCCCGTGGGACGAACGCCCATATATGGAGAACGCGCGTGCCCGTGGGACGAACGGTTCTCGAGATACGCGGATTACATACATACATACACACTCACGCGATGTCAGAGCCTTTTATGAAGTGATGTCACAATGAGTCAGAGCCTTCGCCGATTTCCTCCGGAACAGCCTGATGTCAACAATCAACCCCGCATAAGGAGATTCCGAACGTTTCGCGCCGGTTCGGGAAAACCGCGCATCGGGTCGGGTCGAGACCCGGCACTGCACTCCGCGCCGCGGCGGGGAACGCGCGTGCCGAATCTGAAGCCGGTGGGACGAACGGTTCTCGAGATACGCGGATTACATACACGCAGACACGCAGAGACTGTGGTAGTAATATTTATAGTGTAACAAATAAGTGTACTGTATGTAGTCTACAAGAAAATCTCACTAGGCTACTACATTTAGATGTACCTGCTGCTGTCAATCTAACAGCTGACAACCATGGACTGTGACCTCCACTTCTCCTCTGTGTCAGCATAAAACCTGTACTAAGTGATACTATACATGGTCATTGCAACTTAACCAGTCAGCCTTATTATAAACTGTATGGTACTAGTATAGATGCTTAGATTCTATCTCCGTCTAGGGAGAGCACTTTGGTGTATAAAAGGTGTCCCATATGACACTTCAGGAGGAGTTCTGCCCAACAGGGCAAAGCTCTGGCCAGCAGGCCAGAGCTCTCTATGCTGTGTATGCTGTATGCTGTTTCTCTGATGCTGATGAATCTTCTTCAATAAATGGTTGACTTCACCCTGACTGGATATTAATATTTTTCTATAACAGTTGGCGACCACGAAGGGACCAATATTTCATCTTTACCATAGATGGATACTTGGTCAAAAGAACTCTGGGTTGAAGGAACATTTTTGGAAAGGAGATTTTTGAAAGCAGACCTAAAGCAGGTCCACCACCATGAAGAACAAAGAGGAGACCGCTACAGAAGCAACTTGCAAGCTATGCAAAACCAGCAAGAACTGACTTTCAAGCAGATCTACAAGGTCGAGACCTCACAGATTAACAATAATCTTGTGATGACTGCAGCCTGTGGTGACAAGGAGGGCAGATTGCTATTCACCAACATGGAGAGCAAGTCGGGCACCAAGAAACAACACAGACTGACAGCGGAGGTGACGAAATCGACACCATGTCGAACACCAACATGACTTTTGCCACAGTAGGAGGGGACGAAGCCAAGGAGACACACATGCGGTGTGAGAGCCACTGAACTGGAGCCCCCCAGCCCAGTGGAGATCCAACAGAAGCAGAGACATTAACCACCACAGGCCATAAGCCAAATGAAGATGGGCAGATGGAGGACAACGCCATGAAGACTACAACAATTATATGTTTGATATGAAGCTGAGTAATTTATATAGGAATAATATTAGCTAAAAGTTGAGATCTAAAATATGAGTCAACAAGGCATTTGCCACTAATGTAAGAATATTTGGTTTTATAGTCTAAACTCTGTTGTTTCAACATTGAAGAGTTGTCAGGCAGCTCCGGGAACGTGGTGACTGTCAAGGAAAACGCTTGAGTCAGACGGGAGTACATGCGGGCTCTTGATTTTGTAAAACAGAGTTTCAAAGTACAAACAAATATAGATTCACATTTACTAAATTCTAACTTTCTCATATCTCAGCGGAAAAGTTCTGTTTAAGAAAAGAAAAAAAAAACAGTACCTGTGTAACTCAGGGTGCTATTTAATTATAGCTTCACGGGGGAACAGTGGTAGACTAGAAATACCTTGCATGATAGAAGGTGTTTGCCGTATAGAACTCGGACGTGTAATACCTTAAGTCAAAGGTGTTAGCCGTGGAACGCGGACGTATAGCTATTTAACATATAGCTATCATGTGGAAATCATGAATTAATTATTTAAATTGCTATATCAACATGTAATTGTCTGAAAGGTCTATTGATTTGGCACTCTATAAATATCCTGTTGTATGTAAATGAATAGAGTATTCATTCACAAAAAAAAAGGATGGAATGTGGTAGTAATATTTATAGTGTAACAAATAAGTGTACTGTATGTAGTCTACAAGAAAATCTCACTAGGCTACTACATTTAGATGTACCTGCTGCTGTCAATCTAACAGCTGACAACCATGGACTGTGACCTCCACTTCTCCTCTGTGTCAGCATAAAACCTGTACTAAGTGATACTATACATGGTCATTGCAACTTAACCAGTCAGCCTTATTATAAACTGTATGGTACTAGTATAGATGCTTAGATTCTATCTCCGTCTAGGGAGAGCACTTTGGTGTATAAAAGGTGTCCCATATGACACTTCAGGAGGAGTTCTGCCCAACAGGGCAAAGCTCTGGCCAGCAGGCCAGAGCTCTCTATGCTGTGTATGCTGTATGCTGTTTCTCTGATGCTGATGAATCTTCTTCAATAAATGGTTGACTTCACCCTGACTGGATATTAATATTTTTCTATAACAAGACTTCTCGCATTTATAGATAGATATGTACCCAATCGTGACTCTTAGACCATTGATAAGGTCCATGTGAACTAGTTTGTTGAAGCTTATTCGTTATGATGAGCGAGATCGCTTGCCGTCGCTATCACCTCCCGCGGCCGTACCGGGCGAACTCCGTGTCGCGCAGTGCGGACAGTTCTTGAAAGACACATTCAACATTCTCCACTGCACAAACTCCACCCCCGATAGCAAAAAGTGAATGGTTTTTTCTGGTTGGCCAGTCAGGGAGTCTCAGGGACCAATCAGAAGGCTGACAAACGGTGAATTGAGTGGGTTGGAAGAAAGACCTGTAACTGAAATCTGCCTTTTTTGTGAAGGGACAGAATAACTTCATTTGAGTTTGGATTTTGCAATAATGAATATTGTCTAAGTTATAATACGTGAAGGGTTTTTTGTATCTAGAATGTGTTTAGTTTTTATGGCTCTTTGTAAATTTGGTTTTAAGAATTGCTCTGTCTTGAGGGGCTGGTGTGTAAGAGCCACATGATTGCTGCTGTCGTTTCTCCTTTGATGAGGTAAATGCAGGGCACGGTCAAGGCCAAGGTTGACCAGGTTATTTAACAAGATCTGTAATCAAACACAGGTGTTGCAGAGAAACAGTTTTCTGACTGTGTTCATGAGGGCTGGTCGTCTGTATGCTGTGCTCTGTTCAAGTTTGACTGTTCATTTTGCCGTATTATTTGTGTATGCTGTGATGACAGACAATAGGAATATGAATGTTATGTTAACTCAACGGACAAGTTTGGACATCACTTATATTGAGCAAACGTTTAAACAGCATTCTCGGCCGTCGTCGGCAACCAGTAGTGCTAAAGTATAGGACTTTGTCACCACAGTAGTTTTTGTACTAATCTGACCTCCCCTTGAGAGAACTGTGAGTGTGTGAACTGAACAACACAACATCGTCAGAGACAAACAGAGGCAGAAAGCCAACCGTGGTTCCAGGTAAGTCTTTGAGCTCTGCGGTTGTGTGTGTGTGTGTGTGTGTGTGTGTGTGTGTGTGTGTGTGTGTGTGTGTGTGTGTGTGTGTGTGTGTGTGTGTGTGTGCGCGTGTGCGCGCGCGCGTGCGAGCATGCATGTGTGTACAATACATGTATGTGTGTGTGTGTGTGTGTGTGTGTGTCTAGTACTGAAGCCAATGGTGGCCTATAGTGATTGATTGGATAAGGAGGACCTCCTAGCCTGTTCCAGGTTGGAGGACTCTCTCTCTCCCTGTGTGAGCGCTGTTGCTCTAGAGATGCTATCACATTATTAAAACAAGCAAGGGCAGGACACACACCAGTCGCTGCGGCAACAAAATAGCTCTTGTTCCTATGAATGGACTCGGCGGCCAATTCAAACACAAAATATACCACCACAAAGTCATGATCCAGTTTTTCTCTGAATGGTCAACATGGGCCAGGACTGTAGTTTCCATCTGTCTCTAATAGCCTACTTAATGAGGTTTTTATGGAATGTTTCATACAATGCCAAAACTAAAGGGCCCATTCATTTTTATATAATGGTAAAATTACACAAAAGTAGGGGTTTTCTGCACAGATCACAACACAGAGAGCTGAGTCTGAGCAGTGTGAGAGTATTGAGATTCAGTGCAGTGATCGATGTCAGTGTTTGTTAAAAGTGTGATAAAGTGTGAGGCCGTGTCATCGCTAGGGTTGGGATCCTCTACGATTTGAACCATTCCCCTTTCTTAACCGATTCCATCTAAACGGTTCCCTTAAAAAAAATCCCACATATAATGTTGGCCTCCATTACAGTTTTAAAACACAAATTAAATCATACATACAGTAGACTATTGTATATCGTCGTTGTCGGATGAAAACCATGTATGTCCAAAACCGTTGGTTTTGCATTTATCATTTAAAAAAATGATTTAAACTAGTGAAAACAGCCGATCTACAAGCACACAACGCCTCGCACCTCGAGGCGTTGTGTGCTTGTAGATCTGCTGTTTTCACTACTTTTGCGCGACGACCTTGTATGATGAAGCAGGGCTTTACTTTGCAAAAGAACGTACAAATTTGAAACTTGGAGATACAAGGTTTCCACCATACAACGACGATATAGTACATATAATTGTCGTGGTTCTGAAAGTGAGATCCAGGGACCCTCTAGGCTACTTGAGGGGACTCCAAATGAACCCTTACAGGTCTGTAACTCTGAGAGTGTACACATGGATTTGCATGCTGTGAGAGTTATGGTGGTCCTTGAAATTACAACCGGTGATTCTCTGTCTGAAAAGTTACCCATACAGCCCTCAAAACTACACTTCCCACGCCCCTGTCAATGGGGAAAATAGGACTATTGTCTTTTCCGAATTGTGTTAGGAAGAATATACAATGCACTTTAGTGTCATATTGTTGAATGAGTGTCTGCATTGTAATGTCCTCTTCTGTGGAAGACACACATTAATAAGAGGCTCTCAGAGGAAGTCGGTGGCATTAGAACAGTAAAGCCTTGGCGTTGGATAGGTTTTATGATGGGCATACATCATCAAATGCAAGAGGACACATTGATCAAATGGAAAAACTGCATGCTTTTAGCAATGCTCAATGTAGTCTGGTGTAATATCGATGAGCAAATGGGAATGAGACCTGTGTACCAGACGCCTCAGTCAACTTTCAAGACTGTTGATAGACACTTACAAGTACATAGGCAGAGACACGTGCTGCTGCGTGGTCGCGTGTGCGCGCGCGTATACATACAGTTCATAAGTTATAAAACGCACACACAAACACACACACACACACACACACACACACACACACACACACACACACACACACACACACACACACACACACACACACACACACACACACACACACACACACACACACACAAGCAGCGGCATTGGAGCAGCAGAGGTAATGTTTTCTGTGTGCCGATACCATCAGACGTGAGGTGGAATCCTACCAAAGCCTACACGGCTCACCCTGCCAAGAGTGCATGCTTCAATAGCAAACGGCAGGGCCGATAATTGAGCCAATCAGGGGCCTATTTGGACTGTAGAGCCGCTATTTCATAAATAATCTCAGCATTAGGAGAAATGATGTAGAGACAGGCCATGGCTAGAGTATGACAGGTTTCCTGCTGGCTTTGAACACACACACACACACACACACACACACACACCGTATATACGTATGCACGCATGCAGACACACACAAATGCGTGCACGCGCACACACACACACACACACACACACACAAAAAATCAGTTCCAGCTCCTTCTTGCTGCTGATAAGACTCCCCTAAATATTTGCATTGAGCCGGTGCCTCAGTGTGTGTGCAGGGCCGATGAGAGAGCCAGCAGAGCGCTGTGGCGTTTGTAGGGACGGCTGTATTATTCTTCCTGGTTTCCGTGAGCCGGGGCTCAAACAAACAGAGGTGGATGGAGGGGCCCAGCGGGCGTGGGTGGTCTGGGGAGCCTTCCACCAAATCAATCACCTGGCCTGAACTAACGCTAAGACACACACACGCGCGCGCACACACACACACACTGCTAACGTACTGTACAAGACAGCAACAAGGGCTTGTCCTTTATCACACCGTAGGACAGCGCGGACACAATGATCGATACATGATGGGAGGGTAATCGATACAACTGAAAATATATCAAAAAACGCTTTTTAATGCATTATTTATATATTCTGTAGATCGGTGGTTCCCAAACAGTGGGTCGCGGACCAATTTTTATGGGTCAAGAGTGAATGAATTGAATACCTCTTTAATTTTTGTTTCCAACATTTTGTTCTTGATTATTATTTCAATGTTCATGGTATTTTGTAAGTAATTTCATGAATAAATAAATACAATCTAAGAAATTCCACAAATTTGAAAAAACATGTTTAAGAAGTAGTGAAAATAGCTGATCTACAGGCTCTTAATGTGGCGCGAAGCGTACAAGTGGCTAAATATGTATTTTTATACACAATAAGCCGGCGATTTCTTTATTACTATTTTCAGTGACACTACTAGCCCCCATAAGTCACATCTGCCCATGAAAGATTGTGCAGTGCATCTTGAGAATGGGCTCATTGTGTCTAAAAATACATTATTTAGCCACTTGTACGCATGCGCCCACCCACTGAAATCAAAATCGTTAAAATTGCCAAAACAATAGAAAGAAATCAAAACATTTTAACATTCATGTTTTCTTTTCTCTAATTACACTCTAAAATATGAACCCTTGTTGTCCTTTAAAAACAACATCGTTCATTAATTGTAATCGAGCGAAAGCCTGAAATTATCGCGATATTGATTTGAAGTCACATCGCCCCGGCCCTACGTGACGGTATAGAATACATCGTAACATAAAAGAGAACACTGTACACACTAAATAACAGGAGGAGTGGTCTGCCGTCCATATGGATTCAATGGAATCTATGTTTCACCAATAAGCCAAATCCAGTTAGCAACATAGTGGCACCGAGGGCCAAATCTAATTTGGGCACCAGTGCATTTCAGCATCCAGCGTATGCAGGGGCCCTCCTGCTTCCTCTCCTCTCCCCACTCCTCCTCTCTCCCCCTGTTTGTCTCTCCACTCTGTCCATCCATCCATCTCTCTATCTGGGTGTCACCTGCCCTCAGAGCTGGCGACACTGGGTCTCGCTCTGTGCGTGAGAGCCCCATCTACCCTGACTGGAGGCTTTGTTTGCCGTGTGAATCTGCCTGCGAGCGTGTGTCTGTGTGTGTGTATGTGTGTGTGTGTGTGTGTGCGTATATTGTATGGTGTGTTTGTGCAGCATGTTTGTGAGTTTTGCGTGGTGTGTGTGCGCGCGCGTGTGTGTACGCTATGAGAATGTCAGACATGGTGATTTGTTACATCACTCTGCATTCCAGCTCTGAGAAAGAGTGTGTGTTTGGAAACAGAGAGAGAGAGAGAGAGGCTTTGACGGAGACAAATAGAGGAGAATAATATGTAGCAGTTGCATATTGTGTGTGTGTGTGTGTGTGTGTGTGTGTGTGTGTGTGTGTGTGTGTGTGTGTGTGTGTGTGTGTGTGTGTGTGTGGGTGTGGGTGTGTGTGTGGATGGGTGTGGGTGTAGCAAGTTCAAGGCCTCTGCTAACAGCTCCTACTGTATGTGTAACATGGGCACACTACTCTTTGCAAACAGAGGCACAGGGGAAGATACCATCTGCCTCTGCCCATCTCAATCACGCCAACACGCACGCACGCGCGCGCACACACACACACACACATACACACACACACACACATTCTTCCTCTGTCGTCTAGGAACGTCTAATTTGTAATGGAAACAGTTAAAGTGCATTCTGGCATGTGTGCAGAAGCATATCTGAATGCCACATATATCACAAACATACATTCTTTCCAACACAGCTGACCGAGCCTCTACTGTATGTGATTACTGAAGGATGCACCCATTATCAAATCACATTACACCGGTGCTTCTTAGAGTGGAGTCCACGGACCCCCAGAGGTCCTTGGGGGGGTTCCAGGGGGTCCCCAACTTAAGGAGTTAATATAGCATCAAAATCAGTTTAACCCTATATAGGCAACATGGACTATTTGAAATTAGGCAATATGGTAGATCTGCTAAAACCTTTGTAGTGTCATGACACTTGCATCTTACTAAACACCAGTAAGACGCCTAAGGGCGACAAGCGACCTCGCCCTAAACTAAGGGATGTGGCCTCCAATCCATATATGGGCATTCCCATATGAAGTCCTGTTAGATATGGGCTTAATATTGATGACATCAGGGATCTCCATATATGGGCATAAAAGAGATTCTGTTAGTGTGGTTCTAACTGTAAAAATAAACAACAATAACTACAAGTCTTCTAAAAAATCACACCCGTGTGAAGTGGAGCTGTGTGTGTGTGTGTGTGTGTGTGTGTGTGTGTGTGTGTGTGTGTGGATCATGTGTACCGTTTTTTGTGACATTTGAAGAAAATATGTAGGAAAAGGAGCAAAAAGTGTGTTTTGGAGAAAATTCAAGATGGCGGAAAATCTATCCTGGCGCAAATGGGCGTGGCCTATATGGGAAAAAAGAATTTTAATTTTCCGATCTACGGTTCAAGAGTTACGGGGCAAAACGTAAAGTGGGCCGTTATAGTGCCACCATGAGGCCGAGTGATGTAATTATTTTTCGATTCATTCTTAAAATCATTATGAATCTCCTCTCCGAGGTTTGAAACTGTAGCTCCTATGGTTTACGAGAGAAAAATACTTGAAAGTGATTTCTTGCATTGTCCCATTATAAGTCAATGGGGACAATTAAGCGTCGTTTTTTGCCGATTACGTCAGCATGGTAAGGCGGATCGGAACGAAAGGTAATAGAACACCATTCCCGGCCGAGCCGCACATTTTGATGTATATATTGCGCGAGTGGCGTAAATGGTGCGGCACTAGTTACGCGCCGAAGTCAGGCTGTGTCAGGCTACATACACACAGACAGACAGACAGACACACACACACACACACAGCCACGTATAGGGAGCTGCACACAGCTCCAAAAAAACAGCATTATTAAATAACATATTCAACTCCTTTGAACACTGCTTCAGAGACGTAGCAAAACTCATTCGTATTAATTCGTATCTAATATAAACTTGATCTGAGCGCCTCATTGTAGCTGCAGAGTTTCTTCAAAAAATCTAATCATTTAACTAGGCTATTGTATCAGACAAACCGCTGACAACATCGTCAGATAGGGGAGCTCTCTGTAAACTGAGTTGTTTGGGCGATTCAACAAAATAACAACCAACCGATGCACATTTCCCTCTTTATGTAGTCCCGGCAGTTGTGATCCCAGCCCATAACCTGAGAGGACGTTTGGGTGAACGTTTGCACTGACCAATTACGTCAATCTGTGCAGTGACACGCAACACAGCCGCTCAGGGAAGGCGTTGCGGACTCCCCATTGGCTTAAAGCAGTGTTTCCCCAAATTTTTCAGGTCGAGACCCAAAAGAGAGATTAGACGTTTGCCCGGGACCAAAACTAGTGAAAGTTATAGCAGATATACAAGCAGACAACGCATCGCTTCACACCACACAAATGTTTTGAATTAATAACTACCATTTATTAACATTTATTACCATTAATTCTGTCTTACCATTTATATTATATATTGTGATGACCAAAAGCTTCAGTTGTTATTGCCTAGCAACGACACTAACTAGCAACCACACTAATTAAAAACAAAATGTAGGAAACAAAAAAAGGGCACATAAAAATGTGTCCACGACCCCAAAAAGATTTACTATTCTGTCCATATTGTGACATAACTCGGACACCGCTGAGTCGGCTCATGCGACCTTCGCAACGCTCGACACGGCGACTCGCTCGCTACCGCTCGCTCGACGGTGTCTCACGCGGCTCAAGGTCGCCTGAGACGACGCTCCTTCACAAGAACCTAACTGAACCTCTGCACACAAACGGGAACATATCCTGCTCCGAGTGGAGACACGGAAGGGGGTGGGTGGTGCTACAGGTGCAGCGGGGTCCTGCTATTGGATATAATGTGATCACTAATGAATTTTGTGTTGCATTAGAGGGGAAGGGAGGAGGGGGGGGGGTGCTAGGGGCGAGAGACAACTACAAGTGTTCGGCAGTCTCTGACGACTAATCTAATGACAACAGACAGAGAGAGAGAGAGAGAGAGAGAAGTGGGGGGGGAGGAAAGGGGAGAGGGTGAAAGAGAGGATAGAAAAAACAAATGAACTGGAGAAAGAGAGGGTGATGGAACAGTGATGTGCACGAGCGAGAGAGAGAGAGAGAGAGAGAGAGAGAGAGAGAGAGAGAGAGGGGGTAGAGTCACTGTAAATGAATGGCTACAAATGAGGTTAGGTCCTAATAGAGAGAGAGGTACAGAGAGAGAGGAAGAGGCAGAGAGAGAGAGAAAGAAAGAGAGAGAGGAGGATGGGAGATGGACAGTGAAGGGGTCTGTGGTGGTGGTGGGGGGGAGTGGGGAGTGGGGGTGCTGGAGGGGTCTGCAGTCGATGCTAAAGCCATTAGGGCCTGGTGACCCTGTGGCTGGTTGGTTGTACAGCCACCCCCATCCGCAAATCAAAGGAACGCTTGTTCACTTAAGGAGAGGAAGAGAGACAGAGACAGACAGAGAGAGAGAGGGAGAGGAGGAGAGAGAGAGAGAGAGAGAGCAAGATAGAGTGGGGGAGATATTGAGAGGGGGAGAGAGAGAGAGACAGACAGTGAGAGAGGGAGAGAGCTCTGCCGCTTCCTAAACGAGTTAACCATTTGTGCTGTCAGGGCCCACGGCATGTACGCACGCACGCACGCACGCACGCACGCACGCACGCACGCACGCACGCACACACGCACGCACGCACACACACATACAGGTGGAAACGTAGCTGCAGCCAAGTACACACTCTATACACACATGCACACAGGGAGTGAGTCGTTGAGTTAGTTGGTGCTGGACCGACAACAGTGTGTGTGTGTGTGTGTGTGTGTGTCTTTGTCTGGCAAGCTAACAAGAGAGTGGTCTTCTGTACAGCTCCTAATGAATCACTATGAAAAACAACAGATCACCAACCACATGCATGGCCCTGTATGTGTTTGTGTGTGTGTGTGTGTGTGTGTGTGTGTGTGTGTGTGTGTGTGTGTGTGTGTGTGTGAGAGTGTGTGAGAGAGAGAGAGAGAGAGAGAGAGAGAGAGAGAGAGAGAGAGAGAGAGAGAGAGAGAGAGAGAGAGAGAGAGAGAGAGAGAGAGAGAGAGAGAGAGAGAGAGAGAGAGAGAGAGAGAGAGAGAGAGAGAGAGAGCGAGGAGAGAGAGAGAGAGAGAGAGAGGAAGTGAATGTGTTGGCACATTACACTAGGCTGTGGAAAATTATTTGTCTTTTCAAAGTGATTGATGGCATTGCCTTAACTGTGTGTGTGTGTGTGTGTGTGTGTGTGTGTGTGTGTGTGTGTGTGTGTGTGTGTGTGTGTGTGTGTGTGTGCGCGTGTGCGTGCGTGCGTGCGTGCGTGCGTACCTGTGGCAGATCCCACTATGTCTCTGGAAGGGGACTCAGACATGGCGTCTGCCAGTCTCTCTCTCAGGCCGTCGTCCCCTGCGTCTACAGAGCCCATGGTGTGACGCTGCACGCCAAAGCTCTCCGGCCAGCTGCCACACACCTCCAGCAGGGTGACGCCACGCCCGTCAAACGCACCTGTGGAGAAAGAGAGCGAGACACACAGGTTTGTACTATACTCATGAGAACGTCAAATTTTTAGGATTTAAAATAGTTGAAAATTGCTGAAAGATTTCCGAAATAAATTGTCGATTTACAAGCTCACAATGCCTCGGACAACGCCACTCAACTAGTATAAAACTAGTATAAAAAAATACTATAAAAAGTAGTATAAAAACCTATCCCCAACCTGAAATTGACCACCATTTGTTATGAATTGTCAAATCCTCAGCAATACAGCCAGAAGGCATCATGGCTGGCAATAAGATGCTTGCACCTGTGGAGCTTTCCTCAACAATGTAAAGTGAAAGTTAAGATAAGAAACAAACTTCCTGGGATTCGAACCCAGGTCTCCCCGAATGTGACCCCTAGTTAGACCCCTCAAATGCAAATGCTACTGTATAGTAGTAAGTCAAGGGACCCAAACTTATACACCCTGAATTCACCTTGATCCACTAAGAATATAATAGGGAAACGTTTAACATGTTTTTTGGATGACCCTAAGGATCATAAAAAACCCTGAATGATTACTATTGCAATTTCTTTTGGGTCAGGCCCTTTTTTAGCTTAGACTGACTGGACTTTTGAGCTTAATACCACTTGTCAACGTCCTATCCGACAGCAGGGTCTGCATAGAGCGAGGAGACCACGTCCAACCAACCACTGCAGTTGTACTGTTGTATCTACACTGTACAGATTGGTTAAAATAATGTTTTATTCACACACAAAAACAACCTTTTTTTTTAAGATAAAGATTCAGTTAAAGTACCGGATAACGCCAGGCCACGCATTAACATTTAATCCACGCCAATTTAAGGTTTTATTTGACACCGGGCTCTCTGTCTTCGTTGAGGGTTTACAATAACACTGCCTGTTTAAAGTGGACATTCTCTTAAGTTGTTTTACTCCGTTAAACCAAGCAGGCTGAGCCTAATAAGCCCTGCCCGCCGCAAAACTAATAGAACTCCACTGACCTGCACACTTCCTCCATTCAGGGCCAGTAGATCTAACTCAGCCCTGATACGAGCTGACCACAAACAACTCACTACCCACAATGCAATCTTCATGCCTGTCAAAGCCAGTCCGCAGCAACTCCTAGCAACGTTTTAATCTCTTCTCCTCTCTCTATCTGTCTGCTGTAATTTCTGCAATCAGAGAGATCTTTCGCTGCGGAGCCAGGGTGTCTGCAACCTGTGTGTGTGTGTGTGTGTGTGTGTGTGTGTGTGTGTGTGTGTGTGTGTGTGTGTGTGTGTGCGCGTGCGTGCGTGCGCGTGCGTGCGTGCGTGCATGTGCGCACACGGATGTCGTTCCAGCCTGTTAGGCAGACAGAGAGAGAGAGAGAGAGCAACAACTGGGTTATTCTATTAGTGTGTTCATTTGTGCCAGCAGTCTGCCAGCCAGCGTTAAGAGGCGATAAACTCTGTATTACAGGATTTACTGGCGGTAGGAAAACAACAGAGGCCTGGACGTCTAAACAGACACCACCGGGGCATCTTGGTATGTCCTTTAAGTTACACTGGTTCCCCCAAAATGTATTTGGCAAAATGTAGTGTCCCAAAAGATGTTGTGCCAGGGACCCTCAGAAGATGATTATTCACAATTTCTCTTCAATCTTTCAGAAATAGTCAATCTGACACGCTGTGAGCTTGTTGATTGGCTATTTTTTTAATAGTCAAAGTATAAGATAGGGTTAAAATGGTTAAATTATTTTCATGCTATATTAAGACATTTCGCTAAGCACCCCCTGGAACCCTCCAAGGAACCCCTGGGGGTCCCCGGACCCTACTTTGAGAAACACTGATTTAGTGTCCTCGGGATACTTTATTGTTTTGCACAGAAGCCACTTTAAAAGTCTCTAGAAGAAGCAAACTGTGGTTTGATTTCAATCTTATTACAATTTGATTGATTTGTTTCGCACGATTTTCAATGGTCAAGTCAGTTTGGTACATTTCTTGGCAACTGCAGCTCGTGCTTAACTGGCACTCGCCCACGCTCTTCCTGATAGATAAAAGTGCATGTGCGTGTGTATGTGTGTGTGTGTGGGAGGAGAGAAATATGTAAGACGAAGCGTGCATGCTTTCGTGCGCGCACACACACACACACACACACACACACACACACACACACACACACACACACACACACACACACACACACACACACACACACACACACACACACACACACAGAGGAATGTTCAGGAGTGCTACTGGTCAGCAGTTAAAAACCCAGTGGGCAGGAAGACAGGATGACATCAAAGGAAAAGTGTAGATGAAGACAGGAGAGATCCTCTCTCCCTGCGAAGACGAACGTCCGCACTGATAACCAGCGGGGAGGTGGTGGTGTGAGAGAGAGAGAGAGATAGCAGTGGTGGAAAAAGTACTCATATTTCTTACTTAGGTACAAGTATCAACACTGCAATGTAGAAATATTCTGTTACAAGTAAAAGTCCTATATTCAAAATGTACTCGAGTAACAGTACAAAAGTATCTGCATCAAAATGTACTTAAAGTACATTTCATTTTTGAAAATAGATCTACAAGCTCATAATGTGTGACACACAACGTGTATTTTCGAATAGCCCATGTATAAAATAGGGCTAAAGTGGTGAATGCAGGGGTATTCACATAGGCAGGGGGGCCCAATTGTAAAATAACTTAAGTCAGGACTGTTACAACAAAGATTAACAAAATGTTCATGTTTAACTGATTGACCGTTTGTTGTGTGCTATAGGTCCGATAGGACACAACAATGGACATGCTGTATATGATGTCCATTATGGTAACTTATTAGGGCCTGCTTCATACTGCACTGCATGTATGCATTTTGATGTTTGATACAGTAAGATAATGTCTGTGGCAGTCCTTTATAGTGCACAGGCTTTGATTTTGATATTAAGAAAACAGGAAGTAGATATTTCAGTATGTTCTATGCATGGATCCCTGGCATGGAAGTAGCCTCGTAAACCAGCCTCCTCCGGAAACCTTTGAGCCTGGTTTACGACTCGAGGCTAGCATGGAAGCATCTTTTCGAGAAATATGTTGGAGGCAGACTAGCGAAGTGAAGTGTTTACATTTTGGTTATGTCTGAGCATCCAGCTGATAAGAGCACAGGCTCTTATAATGTGTTTCGTGAACCATTAGTTGAGAGCTCTACCATCTTTCAACCCAGGACGCTATTTATAATGAAAGGAACATACTGTTTAAACCCCTCATGAAGATGGAAGATGGACAAAATCCACTCAAAACTAAAACATACGAGTATGGCTGCAGATGGAGAATCATTTATTTTATGTAATGGACAACATCCTCTCAAAACTCACAATACAAATGGATGGAGATTGCATGTGATGAACGGACTGCACTCAAAACTCATCTGTTGTTTATGTTTATGTTGATGTGGCATCAAAATGCTGTAGTTAAATAAATAAATCATTTCTTTGCACAATTAAAATGTCTTTATACTGTACTTTTACTTTTGACACTTGATAACACCAGCTAAATTTCTTTATGTACATGTGAACTACAACACTTTGACCCAAGTGATTTTCTAATGGAAGTCTTTAACTTTTACTGTAGTGACAAAATATCTGTAAGATATCTGTACTTTTACTCAAGTATGGCTTTCAAATATATAAGCCACAGTGGGGCCAAAAGAAAGCTCCACAGTGGCCTGATTTGGCCCACGGGCCATCAGTTGAAAATCACTGGGTTAATGTATGTTTCAATATAATAATTCATATATTCAAAGTAACTAGTAAAGTTATCAAATTATTGTAGTGGAGTAAAAAGTACAATATTTGCCTCTGAGATGCAGTGGAGTAGAAGTAAAAGTCCTGAAAATTGGAAATACTGAAGTAAAGTAAAGATATTCCTCAAAAATGTACTTAAAATGTACTTAAATCCTGACTGAAGTTTTCTGAAAAACAATATTATTCAAAAATGTGCCTACAAAAACAAATATGTTGCTACATACTGTACATGTACTGTAGTACACTAAAATGTGTTCCTGGCCTGAATGGGTTAAATACAGTACTTGAGTAAATGTACTTAGTTACTTTACACCACTGCCAGAAGGAAAGGCTAGGATAAAAGAGGCAGGTTGACGCCGTGGGGCAAAGGGAAAGCTGGGGGGGGGGGGGCAGCTCTGTGTCTGTGTAATGATATCGACGCTGTCGGCATGGAAACCGTGTACGTCCAAAATCTTTCCTTTTTTAAAATGACCATTTTTAAAACATGATCAAACAGTGAATTGCGATGCGTTGGTGAGCATGTAAGATGGGCTATTTCCACTATTTTTGCGATAGTCAATCTTGTATGACGAAGTAGGTTATTCAATTACGAGAAAATTAAAAACCCAGTAAAAAGAAGTTCGAAACATGGAGATACAAGGTTTCTGCCCTTGACGACGACGATAGGCCTCGACCTCTCTTCCTCTCGGACCCTGGCCCTGTGCTGATACAGGCAAACCTCTTCCTAAAGCTCAGCCAAAAGGCTTATCAGGTCCACAGGACGCTGCAGTCAGAACCTTTGATCTGACAGGCTCCCGGGCTATCTGGGACCCGACTACTGTGTGTGTGTGTGTGTGTGTGTGTGTGTGTGTGTGTGTGTGTGTGTGTGTGTGTGTGTGTGTGTGTGTGTGTGTGTGTGTGTGTGTATCTGGGCAGCCTCAGCCACACTGTGAACCAATGACAGGTGCTAATGCCGGGGCGAGAGGCTGCACGGGCCACCACTGCTCCCTGCTGCGATAACACTGACCCCCCCTCCCCCCCAACACACACACACACACACACACACACACACACACACACACACACACACACACACACACACACACACACACACACACACACACACACACACACACACACACACACACACACACACACACACAGCCTGAGGCGAATGCTGATAACTTTGCTGTACTTCAGAAAGAATGCCTGTGTGTGTGTTGGGCTGATAATTCAAAGGATTGCCCTCTCGTACCAACAGGTTTTCCATCAAAGCACAAGGGCCAGTCGTACATGTGTGTTTGTGTGTGTGTGTGTGTGTGTGTGTGTGTGTGTGTGTGTGTGTGTGTGTGTGTGTGTGTGTGTGTGTGACAGTAAAAGTAACAGGGTTACTGTTACTGTGTCGCCATAGAGGTGACATGATGTTATTATGTTCTTGCAGTTGGTTGATTTAATGTTGGATCGCTGTGTGTGTGTGAGTGTGCATGAATGAATGGAATTGAATTTTCTAGTCTTAAATGCCCATCTGGACGAGACGGCGTGGTCTTATTGAGTAACGTGTGGCTCGCTGTTTATCAAGGTACAGCCTTCTAAAACCACACTGTGACCATTTGGCAGGAGGTTTAGCGAAGCTCGTGTTATTTTAAATTTCATTAAAGCAAGCTATGTAATGCTGCCTGGGTTGGCCTAACATGCACAGTGTGTGTGTTTGTGTGTGTGTGTGTGTGTGTGTGTGTGTGTGTGTGTGTGTGTGTGTGTGTGTGTGTGTGTGTGTGTGTGTGTGTGTGTGTTTGTTTAAATGTTCTTCTGTTAGTTTAAGATTGGAAGACAGAATACATACATCATACATGTCTATTCAATACTGTACATACATACAAACACACACGCACGCACGCATGCACACATTCTTGTGTGAACATGAACACATGCAAATGCATTGATGCAAATTCTTTCCCAACATCATTATACTGTGGTACATATAGACAATTTCACTGAGATGTCAGCTGTCAGTCTTCTACTCCCAAAAACATTGCCATTAATCCCTTAAGCCCTATATACTTTGTTGTATGACAAAGACTGAGTGTCAAGAAAGGGACACCGGGGAGACCAAAAAAACTGAACAAGTAGAAAAAGTTAAATTCATGGTACTCATCCTAGAACTCATCCTATGCTCAACCTCAAGCCCACCCCTGTTGCTCTCTCTATCCTGCAGTGTAAAAGTCTCTATCCTGCAGTGTAACAGTCTCTATCCTGTAGTGTAACAGTCTCTATCCTGCAGTGTAACAGTTTCTATCCTGCAGTGTAACAGTTTCTATCCTGCAGTGTAACAGTTTCTATCCTGCAGTGTAACAGTCTCTACCCTGCAGTGTAACAGTCTCTACCCTGCAGTGTAACAGTCTCTATCCTGCAGTGTAACAGTCTCTATCCTGCAGTGTAACAGTCTCTATCCTGCAGTGTAACAGTCTCTATCCTGCAGTCTAACAGTTTCTATCCTGCAGTGTAACAGTCTCTATCCTGCAGTGTAACAGTCTCTATCCTGCAGTGTAACAGTCTCTACCCTGCAGTGTAACAGTTTCTATCCTGCAGTGTAACAGTCTCTATCCTGCAGTGTAACAGTCTCTATCCTGCAGTGTAACAGTTTCTATCCTGCAGTGTAACAGTCTCTATCCTGCAGTGTAACAGTCTCTATCCTGCAGTGTAACAGTCTCTATCCTGCAGTCTAACAGTTTCTATCCTGCAGTGTAACAGTCTCTATCCTGCAGTGTAACAGTCTCTATCCTGCAGTGTAACAGTCTCTATCCTGCAGTGTAACAGTCTCTATCCTGCAGTGTAACAGTCTCTATCCTGCAGTGTAACAGTCTCTATCCTGCAGTGTAACAGTCTCTATCCTGCAGTGTAACAGTCTCTATCCTGCAGTGTAACAGTCTCTATCCTGCAGTGTAACAGTCAGTCTCGCGGCAGTGCTGTGTGACAGTCAGTGGCAGCCTGAGCTCTCAAATCCTCGATCCCTGTCCCAATAAACACAACATAATCAAAATCACACCCACGGGGCACAGGGAGAGCTGGGTGTGTGTGTGTCATGTGTTTGTGTGTATTTGCATGCGTGCGTGTGCGCACGCCCCACTCCGAATGAGTGCAGCTTATCAACTTTCTCATTCACTGACTTGTTCC
>NC_137817.1:39711319-39718819 GCF_963921795.1 Nannobrachium achirus
GTGTTAGAGAGACTTAACCTATGACTCAGGATGCTTCCCTTGTAATCACACAAGATTTCTTCATTGTTCTAAAATGGCCTATGCTGCGACGGAGGGGGGTCGGTGGGGGACATACTGTGGTCTGCAAAAATGCCATACTGTGTGTGTGAGCGTGTGTTTGTGTGTGTGACTGTACATGTGTGTACTGTACTACATTGTGGGGGACATCGATGCCATATGTTTGCATGCCACAGAATGGAGCCAAGATGGTGCCTCGCATACATGTCTATGTTTGCACACACAGATCAGGTAAACACACGGCACAGAGAACAATGTGTGTGCGTGTGTGTGTGTGTCTGTTGAATAAGTGTGTTATGGGGTGCATGTGCGCTGTATTTTGCACGTATTGTGTGTGTGTGCGGGAGTGTATGTGTCTCAGTTGTGTGTGATTTTCTTTGCTACTGATTATGCTTGCTTGTCAGATTGAGTGGCCCGTGCGATATGGGCACAGATGGAAGGAGCTGACATGAACTTGCACATGCATGCACAAACACACACACACGCACGCACGCACGCACGCACGCACGCACGCACGCACGCACGCACGCACGCACGCACGCACGCACACACGGTGACAGAGCCTGCAAACTAGAAGCATGAAGTGGTCAGGCACTATAAACACACAGTATACAAAAGCCTCTCACAGGTCTTAGATCAGGTCTCTTATTTGTAAGATGGTGGTGCGGTCGATTCTAACAAGTACCTAAAACAACTGACTGGGGGCCAAAATGCCTTTTTGTGCCCAAACTCTTTGCAAGTCATCCTCGAAATGACTCGCAAAACTTCTTGCTCATTTAAGTAAAGGATAGAGTGTGTTCTCTTTTAAAGCCAAAGCATTCTTTTACCGTACGTGCAAAAAGCTAAAAAGCCTTTATTGCCATGGCTACTGCCAAAACCGCCTTTATCAAGGATATTTTAGACCTGAGGGTTATGTTTAATTTATACTCTGTCGCACAACAGTGTCGTTTGCTAGCTAACTTTCAAGCTTTCGGCAAGAGAAACCATGGTAGTACAGAGAAGTGGTTCTCAAACCTTTTCATGTCGACGACCCCCAAATTGAAAATATATGCCAGGGACCCTCATATAAGAGAAGATTTCTTTACAACTCTGGCAGTGATTTTCAACCATTTTAATGTCAAGAACCCCCAGTTTGACATGCATTAGGCTACGGACCCCCATTTAATGGCATTTCTATCTCTGGGAGCCCAAATTATATTGTAAAATCAAAGTGTACAAATGGAACCAAATGCACCCGTTACTCAGAGTTACAGACCCATAAGGGTTCATTTGGTTCCTAACTATCGTTTTGCTAGGGACGCTCTGGAACTCCTTCAAGGACCCCTGGGGGTCCCCGGACCCCACTTTGAGAACCAAAGCTGCAGAGTATTAGGCATTACATACACAATATGGCTCACTGCAGCCTGTGAGCGATTGGGATCCACTGTTGATGTAATCCAATCAGGGATGGATCCATGTGCCAGTTAGTGGTTGAACTATTATTGTTCTCGGTCTGAGATTCTTTTGCCAGCAAAGTGAACCTGCTTTTTGTTAACCTTTGCACAAGAGAAAAGTGAAGCTTTTGGTCATGCTTCACACTCTGTTGTCATGCCTCACATGACATCACACTATGTACAGGGTTCCCACACATCTTTACCAATTAATTTCCAAAACTTTTCCAAGACTTTTCCAGAATATTTAACCCGATTTCCAGGACTATATAACAATAATTCAGCTCAATAACGAGTCGCTTACTCCTACGCCTTGCGTTGTGAGCATGTAGATCTGCCATGTAGATCTGCTATTTTCACAATTTCAAAAAACCATACATGAGAGAAGCACAAAGTGGTTGTAGAGAATAGCTGTTTTAAGGCCGCCATCTGTAAATTCGATGTCTCTTCCGACAGAGATGTAATTACAATGTCTAAACTGCAATGAAGATCGTGGCATATCTTAGTGTCCAATCCGGTGCGCTGTCGGAAATGTGTTCTGTGTGTTGAGAGCCCACTTTCAAAGGCACTGGAAAATCTCTGCCTGCAGCGCCATGCAGAAACAGTGTGTTTCTATGCACTCTACAGTATGTAGGCTAGTGGAGATTTTGCAGCACCGTTATTGAATGAATACTTTCGGGGCAAGAGAGTAGTCTGATGTCTCCACAGCGTCTGCCTCCAGTGTAATGCTGTATAGGGCGCGCTAACGGTCTAGCTGTCTGAACCCTGCAGGATCTTGATACATTTTAGCGCCAGATCTACCCAGGGCCTCCCTCTAACCATCAGAAACCCTCTCTAACCCATTTAGGCCTAGAATTATTGAATGCTTTAACCAGTGAAAAATAGCAGGTATACAAGCTCACAGCGCGGCACCGAGTGCCGCGCTGCGAGCTTGTAGATCTGCTATTTTTTTTAAAAGGCGTGAAAATGCGTGCAAATCTTTGAATAGATGTATTTTCAAAGCGAAAGTTTGTAACTCAGATTTTGCTTCTGGGTGGTCCCTGGAACTACATATTTTGAGATGCGGGTCCGTGGCCAAATAAATATCATTTTGGGGGACCTTCACATGAAAAGGTTTGAGAACCACTGACATAGTAGTCCTCTCAAGAACAGACTAACTGCGCACCAGTTAAGTGAAAAGGAACTTTTCTTTGACGATGGCTAAGCCAGATTGCTGACATAGAAACATATGGTTTTTCAAAAAATCTTAGAAGGGTTCAAAAGACACTTATAGAATCGGGTAAAAATTATAATTTTCACGATTTTCCAAAAATTGCAGATCTACAAGCTCGCAGCCGCTGTGAGCTTGTATATCTGCTATTTTTCAATAGTTAAAGCATAAAATAATGACACACAATAATGTGTACCCGTTCTGAATGCGCTAAATAGACGTCTTCCCCGGGTCAGGATGGGGTCAGGGAGGCTGGGCGTGTGTTGTTGCGACAGCTCTGCGGTCTCCGCCTGGCCTGTCTAACATGTCTTATGATGGCTCTTTCTGCCCAGCTAAACCTCACAGGAAAACGAGCGAGGGAAGGAGAGCCTGAAAGGGGGGCAGGGCGACGGGAAAATGACCGCGTGTCCTTGGAGCGGGACAGGGACTTCTCGCTAGGCCCCTCCGGCTTTCCAGAGGGCCCTAATAAAGGGCCGAGGGGGACGACGCCGCCACCGCCGCCGCGGCCCTGATTAGAAGGGAGCCAATGCAGCCTGACGCTGAGCAGGCCTCTGGAAGGGTGTGTTTCTTGACAAACGGCCAGCCGTGCACTGACAGCCCGGTCTGTGTGTGTGTGTGTGTGTGGACTATATTTGAAGGATTGCGGTGTGTTTATGATCTTCATCATGTGTGCGCACGCGTGTTTGTGTGTGCGCACATGCGTGTGCAGTGGTGTAAAGTAACGAAGTACATTTGTTAAGTACTGCACTTAAGTCCGATTTTGAGGTATTTCTGCTTTACTTAAGTATTTCCAATTTCCAATACTTTTACTTCTACTCCACTACATCTCGAAGGCAAATATTGTACTTTTATTCCAATCTACAAACTCGCGATGCGAGCTTGTAGATCTGCTATTTCCAAAAGATTTGTATACACTTGAAAACTTGAAACGGCACATTCTGCACAATGAGTGCTTTTACTTTTGATACTTTAAATAGATAGATAGATTTTTATTAAAGTGTGCTGCACCAAACGATGCCCAGCCCGCACAGGCATACAAGACCCTCACTAACATAATAAATACATACACCGAGATACACCACAAACAAAAATGCAAAAGAAAAACGTATTGATTGTCCATGAGTTACGGATACAATGTAACTGTCCAACGCAACTGCCACGCCTTCTCTATGAATGTTGCTAGAACAAAAACGTCCTTTAAGTACATTTTGACGCCAAATAATACTTACAATACTTTTGTACTTTCACTCAAGAACATTTTGAATTCCCGACTTTTACTTTAACAGCGTATCTCTACACTGCAACATTGATACTTTTACTTAAGTACAAAACTGTGTATGTGTGTGTGTGTGTGTGTGTGTGTGCGTGCGTGCATGTGCGAGTGTGTGGTTTTCTTGTACCCGCCTACGGTTGCAGTGTTCAGAGGTCAGATCTGAGGCGTGCTGCAGACATCAGGCTTTAACACTCCCTCCTCTTGTCAAATAGCAGGTTTCAGTTTTGGGGCCGACGTGTCCAACAGTCACCGCCCCCACCACCCAATCAAGACTTCAGAGGCTTCACAAGCCCCGTTTGATGGACATAATGCCCTTTTAGAAACACACACGCGCGCGCACACACACACACACACACACACACACACACACACACACACACACACACACACACACACACACACACACACACACACACACACACACACACACACACACACACACACACACACACACACACACACACACATGCATGTGTCTGGAGGTTGCCAGGTCTGCTGTGGGGAAACATGTCAAGGGCATGCCTCTCATTTACGAGTGTGTGGGTACATGAAAGGTTAAGAAAGCAGGGTGTGTGCGCGTGTGTGTGTGTGTGTGTGCGTGCGGGGGCGTAGTCAATGGTGCAGGACCAAACAAACGTTTATCATCAGGTTTGACACAGTTTGTGAACTTTGTGCCACAGTATACTGACGTGTGGTCAGTCTGTCCAGGTGTTTCTGGGACCAATGGGAGAGCCAGGTGGGCCAATTGGAAAGGAGAGTGAAAATAATTTTATATATATATATATTAGGGGCTGGGTCGAGAACCGTTTTTTTTTCACGGCGACACTGGCCTGTGACGGTCAGACGGACTTCCAGAAAATAGTACATTTACACAACGAGGGAGTGAGGTGCACAGTACTCAAAAACGGTTGTCCAAAACCGCAGCTCCGACTTTTATGCCCATATATGGGCATAATGACACATCTCTGTGTGCATGCACTCGTGCATGCATACACTGATGCCATCAGGGTTCTGGATATGTGGGCGTGAAAGGGACAAGGACAGAGGGACGCAGAGATCTCCACAGGGTTCCCACACATTTTTACCAATTAATTTCCAAAACGTTTCCAAAACTTTTCCAGAATATTTAACCCAATTTCTAGGACTATATAACAATAATTCAGCTCAATAACAAGTCGCTTACTCCTACTGCCCAAAGACAGGTAGTGTATGCCAGTGGTTCTCAACCTTTTCAGGCTGTGACCCCTGAAATAATCATATTTTAACTGGGGACCCGGCACCCTGACGAGCACTAAGAGTTGAGGAATTTTTTATAACACGTTTCTATTGTGAAAATAGCAGATCTACATGCTCAGCATGTAGATCGTCTATTTTCACAATTTCTACCTCTAATATTTGACAATTTGGCCAATGTTTAATTAGTCATTTCAGAGGTATTAACAAAATCAATAACCAAAGACAATTTTTATATTTTTTCCAGGACCTTCCAGTTGATCAATTCCAAAACTTTTCCAGTACTGGAAAAATATTTTTCAAATTTCAAAATATGTCCAGGAATTTCATGACCGTGGGAACCCTGTCTCCATATACAGATGTGCCGTTTCAACCCTTCGGTATTCCTGCAAATATTTTCTGCAAATCCCCTGAAAATCTAGTGTCTCGCCAATGGCAGGACGTGTGAAGTTTTGAAATGGCACATCTGTATGGGATAAAAGGGACAGAGGCAGATAGATGGCTACAACAGGTACAATGGGTATAACAGGGTGGGGCATGCACTCACAGAATGCCATGCAATGATCCCAACTTGCATTGTTCCTGCGTAGTACTAGTATACTAGTATATTATACAAATATAATTATAAATAAAGAATTACATTTTCAATTCATGAGATTATTAGCCTATCATTATTGTCTAAATTCTGATTTAAAAAAAATCACACCCAGTGTGAAGTGAGAATATATGCGATATATCGTCGTTGTTGGGTGAAAACCTTGTATGTCCAAAACCGTTCGTTTTGAATTTATCATTTTAGAAATGATTTAAACTAGTGAAAACAGCCGATCTACAAGCACACAACGCCTCGCGCCGCGAGGCGTTGTGTGCTTGTAGATCTGCTGTTTTCACTACTTTTGTGCGACGGCCTCTTATGATGAAGCAGGGCTTTACTTTGCGAAAGAACGTACATATTTGAAACTTGGAGATACAAGGTTTCCACCCGACAACAACGATATGCAAGATTAGCTCCGGACAAACACACTCACATGCACACACGCAGACGCAGACAGACCCTCTTATAGACGAATAGCCTTTTTCGGAGCCACGCTGTGAAAATTGCTACAGCTGCTTGTGTTAGCGTATAACTTTCATTGCTCTCTCAGGGTCATTCAGGGGTCTCTGTTGCCCTCGGTTACTGTAAACTAGATAATGCCAAACCAGGCGGCATCGAGTCCATTCATTACAGTCTATCACCAAAGTTGAATTCATCTGAAAATATACCTCGCAAAAATGTGCATGTGAACACAAACAGTCAGGAGAAATGTTATTGCTATGACTCTCCAACCCTTGTCCTCGTCTAAACATTGGTCAGAAGTGTCTCTCGTCTCGTCTGATTCATCGCGCCCACACACATAAGAAGTGCCGTTCTCGGCCCAATCCTGTTTTCCACGGAGCCAAAACAAAGCCGGGGAGAGAACACTTCACGCTGCTGGCCTGGTGGCTTAATTGATTTCAGGCCGGATCGTGTTGCCGTGTAATGGAGCAGGCTAACGTGATGATGAGGCAGGGATGGTCATGGTGATGACTTTCACAGGGACTCTAGCCTCATTTGTTTGTGTCACAGGCTGAAGGGTGTGTGTGTGTGTGTGTGTGTGTGTGTGTGTGTGTGTGTGTGTGTGTGTGTGTGTGTGTGTGTGCGTGTGAGAGTGCGTGTGCGTGTGTAATTGATGTGGATTAAGCCATAGAGGTGCCAGATGATATGTTTAGAGTGGAATGTTTGCTTTCAGCGTGGTATTTCATTTACCGAGCTTGTGTGTGTGTGTGTGTGTGTGTGTGTGTGTGTGTGTGTGTGTGTGTGTGAGTGCGTGCGTGCGTGTATGTCTGCGTCCATTTACGCCTGTCTGACAGAAGAAGGGATGGCTGTAGCAAAGCTATAAGTCTGAGGGCAAAGGCCATTATCAATCACACCGAATCTCTCTCTCTCTCACTCTCTCTCTCTGTCCTTTTCTCTCTCGCTTTCTCTGGAAATGAGTTCATGTCTAATCTAAACCTTTCCTGTCCGCTGTTTACTGTTCCTGCAATGCAACACAAATAAATATCGCCACACTATTTAGACAACAGACATGCTCATATACAATGGACCCCCAGCCTTGAGTTTGTGTGCGTGTGTGTGTGCGTGTGTTTGTGTATGTGTGTGTGCACACACACACACACACACACACACACACACACACACACACACACACACACACACACACACACACACACACACACACAGATGTGTGCATCGTAATACACAGGAACACATCCTCTGT
>NC_137817.1:39723819-39768819 GCF_963921795.1 Nannobrachium achirus
AAACTTCACATCATGTTCACCCTCATAACCTTAAAATAACAAGAGTTCAGTTGGTTAAGCAGGCCCTCACCCAGAAGAATTAAATTGTAAGACACTGAAAACCACAGAACACCCAAACCTTATACTGTGTTATGCTGTGCATTACTTCTTACTTACTTAAAAAGCTTGGTCACAGAGGTGCTTCTTCTCTCCATCCTCTCAACGACTGGACCCAAGCAGACACATCACGCCAGCTAAGAGAGAGAGAAGAAAGAAGGAAATAGGTTAGACCAGGGTTTCCTAAAGTGGGTGCTGTTGCACCCTAGGGTGCCTTGATGCCAGTCCAGGGGTGTCTCAGAATAATCTGATCATCAATATCACTACATCAATATCAGTTCACTAAGTAAAACTGACCTGATTTGTGAGGAGTTATTTTTCCATCTACGGCCAACTCTCTTCTGCAAAAATAGCAGATCTACAAGCTCACAACATGTCACGACGCGCTGTGAGCTTGTAGATCGGCTATTTTTGGTGAACCTTCCTCCCAGAATAGGGATGCTGGGGTTCAAGTGGTTAAACATAAAGTATAAAGTTATTTTCAGTCAGTTCTAATGGAAACTGATATTTCTCCGATGGTGTAAGATTCAAAATATTTACAGTGTACTTCAAGGGTGCTGTGGATTAAAATATTATTTACAGGGGCGAGGTGACCCGAGTCAAAAATGTTTGAAACCCCCTGGGTTAGACACCAAATCAAAGACACTTGCCATTGTATCAAAGGGAAGGACATGTTTTGCCCAATTACATTATTTACAGATTGGTGTGTGCCAATTGTCTGTCCTTGGTCAACATGAAGTTACCTTGTATTGCTCTAAAATACATCAGTCTTCTCCAAAGCCACCTTCCTTTTCCCCCTTCATGTGGTTACCGAAGAGCCTGAAGAAAAACATATTACATTTTTGTGAACAATATAGTAGGGTAAGGTTCTTTTGTAAACATGGCATATAATCTCTTGATCCCTTGTTGATCAGGTGGCCCAGGGTGGTCCGCTTTTTAAACCCTCTACACCAAATCTGCTCAGCAACAGCAGGTCTATAAGCTACATTCATGCAAAATTTTATTTATTTATTTTCACATAATTTTATGACATTGTCATAAGAGGGGGTTCCAGTGGTTAAGCTGCGAAAAAATGAAAACATGCAGACAGGCCATCGCCTAGAATAATTAAACAAATAATTATGCAGACACTGAAAACCACATCACACAAGGGTTAATTCATATTGTATGTTGAAACATGCAGAGAGGGAAGCAAGCACATCTCCAAAGATTTACAGGTGCCGAACCAAGGAATATATAATATACACACCATGGAAGGAGGAGGTTCACACACTGTTCCAGAGCTCCAGTAAATAGTTTATTAGGATAGAATAATAACTATTTACCGGAGCTCTGGAACAGTGTGCGAATCTCCTCTTCTTCCATGTTGAAACATGCACTTTATACTGTGACTCATATAAAGCCTACCAAGGTCTTAAAAGCTTGGTCATCACAGAGATGTTGCTCCTCTCTCCATCCTCTATCCTGTCAACCACTGGCACCAGGTCCGAAAGGACTATCAGACACGTCACGCCACCTGAGAGAGAGGTTAGACACCCAATCAAAGCGTTATAATTTTCCATCGCACAACAGTTTGTAGATTGGCTATTTAGTACAAAACAATGATCAGACTACCTGGTTGTTATCTCCCAAGAGTAGAAACCACCATGTCTATCCCAAAGGAAAGGCGGGACAAGCACAGCAGACACCTGAGAGAGAGAGAGAGGGAGAAGTGAAAACAGACTAGTGACTAGTTCATACATGTTTGCTTCCACATAAGACAGGACTGGACACTGCGTCACAAGAACAAGCAGCCACCCAATGTACGGCACCTGAGACACAGAGAGAAAGGAAATAAAATCAGCACAAAAAGAAAGGAAACTTGACTTCGGTCCATTATCTCCCCTTTAATAATACCAATTTGTATTGTTTTATATCATTTTTATCATTGATTCGTCACCTTTACAACAAAGTACAGCTTGTAAGCATCGGGCATTCGAGGCATGAGCTACACAACCTAACGTGTGGGTAGCGCCGATCAAGGTTTTGCCAAAATGGCTTGCAATATTGTTCTGCTGGCATTTACTCTCATTGTGGGCTTCCCTGACACTGAGCTTAAAATTAACAAAGTGTAAAAATGGTCAACATGTGTTGTTTTTTCTTTTCCTTATTACTGTGGGAGAGTGCAATCATTCAATCATTAAAGGGGAGATATAATGGACCGAAGTCACAAAAATAGCTGATCTACAAGCACACACAATGTGAGGCTGTAGAATGGCTTCTCAGTTCAAATAAATCATTATTAATTAAGTAAATTACCTGGTTGGCTTAGCTCCCAGGATCACCTCATACCACCACAGAGACACCTCATGTAACAGAGAGAGAGTGAAAAAGGAAATGAATAGGTTAGATTTTATCATACTCCATCAAACAACAATGTTGCATTAGACACAAAATTATCTACAAGAACACATTGCATAATATGAGCATGTACAGTATATTATTTAGTACTTGACTAGTTCCTGCAGTGATTGGCTGCAGTAGATTGGCATTCAGACGTGTTTGTAACACCTGTGAAGTGCAGCTTTGGCAGTACAGGGTAAGAAGAGAAGGAGAAGTCTCATGCAAAAGTCATGCTGTATTCTATATTGGATCTTGGATATTATACCACAGGATGAAGATACCTTTTATTTTCCTATTGTGGATTACTACTGGATTTCCTGGATTAAAAAGGACTTTGCTAAAGGGTGGTAAGAGGAGACTTAACCTACCATATTGCATAGACTGGTTTTCTTTTCGACGTTGGAATTTTCTGTTGACAGAAGAAAAACAAAAGTTGAAAGACTACAAAATACATTACAAATGAGCCATGTACCACACACACACACACACACACACACACACACACACACACACACACACACACACACACACACACACACACACACTCCTGTTAATCACTTCTAGCTCCCACTCCCACTTTGAGAACCATGGCACAAAATCAGTGTTTGTCAATTATGCATTTGAGCCATGGACCACCATTTAGTGAGATTTAGCCTCTCAGTCTCATACCTAATAATTTAGGAATACAGATCATGTGTAAAAAATAATTTAGCTTGTACATTTGGTTTGATTTTACAGTAATTAAAAGATCTATAGGGGTCCATTTGGTTATCAACTCCCCATCATTTAGCTGGGGACCACCTGGAAGGCTGGAACCAACCTAACATTACTAAACAAACACTATATAAATAGCAATGATTACTGTCACAATAACACTATTTAAATGCTGAATAAATAATGGACCTTGGAAACATTATATAATGGAAACTTTTTTACAGGAATGAGGGTTCCTGTCACATATTAAAAGGGGTCTGCAGCCAAATAGTCATTTTGGATTTTGGGGTCCTTGACATGAAAAGGGCTGAAAACACTGGAGTATGAATTGTAAATAGTGAAGTTGTAAAAAGTACTGGAAGCAAAAGCAATCAATTAAAATAGCTTTACATACCTGTGTCATCTCCCTGCTCCAAAACTCCTTCTCTGTGTGCAAAAAGTCTCCATAATGTAGATTTAATCCCACAAATAGACTGGCAGCAACCTATCTTCCTGTTCAACAATCAACAGTGATTTTATTTAGTTTAGTTTTATCTTAAATCACTTTTAGACAAGCAGCTCTCAATGCTTGCTGTTGGTGACAAATGTAACTGCTGTGGGCTGTTTGGATTCAAAGTGGGGGTGTGCTCTCAGCAGAGCCAGTGGTAGCTGGCCACATCACAGTCACATGACACACAGCCAATCAGGCATTTGCAATTGCATTGTGGGCAGTGTAGTTGATTTTCAAACTGCTTTCCATAAACACACATATATTGTGTTCCTCTCTGTAACTACAAAGATGGCTCCCTTCATCTTTCATATGTTTCCTCCAAACTATAATATCCCAAAAGATAGGCATTCAAATGTGTTTTAATCAGATTTAATTACAGATGATAATTTGCTTGTATAACCAATGTCTGCCCAACATTATTTTACTAACGTCCACATAACGTTGAAGTCTAACATCATCAGACGTTGATATTTGGTTGGTTTTAGGTTGTGTTGGTAACTAACCAATAACCAACGTCTGTTCAACGTATTATCCCAACGTCAGGTTGACGTCAGGATGATGTTTTTATTGTATTATACTCATTTCAAGCAGGATAGTTTTATATTAAGCTTCTGAAGCATTGAGGAATACAGTATGGTAGTGGATCTCAAACATTTCAAAGAAGAAACATTTCCATTAGAGAAGATTTTGATGAGTCAAGCAGTGATTCTCAACTATTTTAATTGCAAGAACCCCAGTTTGACATGCATTAGTCTAAGTACGGACCTCCATTTTATGGCATTTCTATCTGAGACCCCAATTTATTGTAAAATCAATGTTAATGGGTCCATTTTGGTTCCATTTGTACACTCTATGAGTTACCCATAAGGGTCCATTTCATTCCTAACTATCATTTAGCAGGGGACCCCCTGGAACTCCCTCAAGGACCCCACTTCGAGAACAAATGCAGTTAATATCAGGTTGCCATTCCATATATCTTTACTGTTTTTAAACCATTAAGACATAAGGTCGATACCTTCTAAAGCCTGACCTAAGTTTTCAGAAAAAAACGCCTGAGGGATAAAACAGGGGTTCCCGTCCATAATGGGTTGTGTATGTTGGGCTGATTTGTACACTTTGTTCTATGTCACATCTATAATGTTTTACATTGATAAACTTCATAGTTAATAGTATGCAGTATTAAACTGTGGATACCCCAGGCTGGCTTGCGGTGGACATTTTTGTCTGAATGATATTTTTGCCATGGAGTGGACAATAATGTTACCAGTAGCACACAAAGAGCCAGTCTCAAATGTCTACTAGCACAGTGGTTCTCAAAGCAGGTTGAGAGGGACCTCAAAGTTCCTTGAATGCGGTCCAAATCGAACATTACAGGTCTGTAACTCTGAGAGTGTATGGAACCAAATGGACCCATAAACACTCTCAGAGTTATGGGTCCTTAAAAATAATAATAATACAAATAAATTGAGAACCACTGTACTAGTGGAATATAGTGTCATACATATCCTGAAGAAACCCTGGAGACTGGGACAGAAATTTAGTCTCATGATCAAAATTACAACATTGTTATTTAAAAACAAAATCTAAAATCTACCATGGTCAAAGGCAAGTCTCGCCACATGTGTCAATGTACAGACATTGATGATCCCTGTGCCAGGAGATATTATGGGATATGTTGTTTTTATCTTTAAATGGGTATACCCCATTTGATGGTGTCCCATAGATGTTCAACAATGACCTATTACAGCTGAGGTCAAGACCTTTCCATTAACAGTTAGCCATTTCTAGCCTATGTAAGCCCTTCTGTGGCTGAATGATATGCCTTTAATCATGGACTCTAGGCAAGATTCAGAGGTCATTGTCACAGCATTCTGCTGTGTACTGTTAGATAAGCATCATGGTGTGCCTATCTGTCTGTCTGTCTTTCTCTCTTTATCGCCCGAGTTTAGGCCACAATGCATTTTGTTATACCTCCACTGAAGAAATATAGGCCTACTTGTCCTCTAAGTTCCTGTCATTTCAGATTAGATACACTAGCTCTTATTTAGGATTCAAAACATTGAAATTGAAATGGTCTTGGACTTTAAGGACAACCCACATTCATTTATAATCGGCACTGTTGCGGCCTATCTTTAGTTTTTTGTTGAGCCAATGTAATGGTACGCTGGACCAATGAAGTGGCTAGTGTCCTCAGGGGTTGCTTATCAAGGAACTTTGACATTCTTGCTAGATACCTTGTTCACTATGTCCATGCCAATAAACTCCCCCGTTATACTGGTCTTGTTCACATCCAAGATTAACTGAATGCTCATGCTTACCTGTAACTACCATTACATTCAAGAGAGACACTGATAGTCCAATGAATGCTATGATCCAAATTAATTTAATTTCATAAACATTCAGATGTCCCTAACTGTAATGACACCTTACTGTCCCTTAAACTGCATACTTTATGTGGTCTTTAACCAGAGATGTTCTGTTTTTATCCCCAGCAAAGCATAATCCTTTGCAATGCATACAGCATTGTAAGTTAAGCAGTCAACCTGACGTTGGGATAATACGTTGAACAGACGTTGGTTATTGGTCAGTTACCAACAAAACCTAAAACCAACCAAATATCAACGTCTGATGATGTTAGACTTCAACGTTGTGTGGACGTTGTCATAATACCGTTGGGCAGACACTGAGGTTTGGTCGAATATCCGACAACAGCATGTCAGTGATTCAACATCAGCCTGATGTTGGGAAAACACGTTGAGCACACGTTGGTTATTTGTTAGTTACCAACACAACCTAAAACCAACCAAATATCTACGTCTAATGATGTTAGACTGCAACGTTGTGTGGACGTTGTCATGATAACGTTGGGCAGACACTGAGGTTTGGTCGAATATCCGACAACAGCATGTCAGTGATTCAACATCAGCCTGATGTTGGGAAAACACGTTGAACACACGTTGGTTATTTGTTAGTTACCAACACAACCTAAAACCAACCAAATATCTACGTCTAATGATGTTAGACTGCAACGTTGTGTGGACGTTGTCATGATAACGTTGGGCAGACATTGAGGTTTGGTCAAAAATCCGACAAGAGCATGTCAGTGTTCGACGTCAATATGACGTTGGGATTATACGTTGAACAGACGTTGGTTATTGGTTAGTTACCAACACAACCTAAAACCAACCAAATATCTATGTCTAATGATGTTAGACTGCAGCGTTGTGTGGACGTTGTCATGATAACGTTGGGCAGACATTGAGGTTTGGTCAAAAATCCAACAAGAGCATGTCAGAATTCGACATCAACCTGACGTTGGGATTATACGTTGAACAGACGTTGGTTATTGGTTAGTTACCAACACAACCTAAAACCAACCAAATATCAACGTCCGATGATGTTAGACTTCAACGTTATGTGGACGTTAGTAAAATAACGTTGGGCAGACATTGAGGTTTGGTCTAATACCGACAACAGCATCTGAGTATTCAACGTCAACCTGAAGTTGGGATAATACGTCGAACAGACGTTGGTTATTGGTCAGTTACCAACACAACCTAAAACCAACCAAATATCAACGTCTGATGATGTTAGACTGCAACGTTGTGTGGACGTTGTCATGATAATGTTGGGCAGACATTGACGTTTGGTCAAATATCCGACAAGAGCATGTCAGAATTCAACATCAATATGACGTTGGGATAATACGTTGAACAGACATTGGTTATTGGTTAGTTACCAACGCAACCTAAAACCAACCAAATATCAGCGTCTGATGATGTTAGACTGCAACGTTGTGTGGACGTTGTCATAATAACATTGGGCAGACATTGATGTTTGGTCAAAAATCCGACAACAGCATGTCAGTATTCGACGTCAAGATGACGCTGGAATAATAAGTCGAACAGACGTTGGTTATTGGTCAGTTACCAACACAACCTAAAACCAACCAAATGTCAACGTCTAATGACGTTAGACTGCAATGTTGTGTAGACGTTATTATAATAACGTTGGACAGACACTGAGGTTCAGTCAAATATCCGACAACAGCATGTCAGTGATTCAACATCAGCCTGATGTTGGGAAAACACGTTGGTTATTCGTTAGTTACCAACACAACCTAAAACCAACCAAATATCTATGTCTAATGATGTTAACGTTATGTGGACGTTAGTAAAATAACGTTGGGCAGACATTGAGGTTTGGTCAAAAATCCGACAAGGGCATGTCAGTGTTCGACGTCAACATGATGTTGGGATAATAGGTTGAACAGACGTTGGTCATTGGTTAGTTACCAACGCAACCTAAAACCAACCAAATGTCAACGTCTGATGATGTTAGACTGCAACGTTGTGTGGACGTTAGTAAAATAACGTTGGGCAGACATTGAGGTTTGGTCAAAAATCCGACAACAGCATGTCAGTATTCGACGTCAACCTGACGTTGGGATAATACGTTGAACAGATGTTGGTTATTGGTTAGTTACCAACACAACCTAAAACCAACCAAATATCTACGTCTAATGATGTTAGACTGCAACGTTGTGTGGACGTTGTCATAATAACATTGGGCAGACATTGATGTTTGGTCAAAAATCCGACAACAGCATGTCAGTATTCGACGTCAAGATGACGCTGGAATAATAAGTCGAACAGACGTTGGTTATTGGTCAGTTACCAACACAACCTAAAACCAACCAAATATCAACGTCTGATGATGTTAGACTTCAACGTTATGTGGACGTTAGTAAAATAACGTTGGGCAGACATTGAGGTTTGGTCTAATACCGACAACAGCATCTGAGTATTCGACGTCAAGATGACGCTGGGATAATAAGTCGAACAGACGTTGGTTATTGGTCAGTTACCAACACAACCTAAAACCAACCAAATGTCAACGTCTAATGACGTTAGACTGCAATGTTGTGTAGACGTTATTATAATAACGTTGGACAGACACTGAGGTTCAGTCAAATATCCGACAACAGCATGTCAGTGATTCAACATCAGCCTGATGTTGGGAAAACACGTTGAACACACGTTGGTTATTCGTTAGTTACCAACACAACCTAAAACCAACCAAATATCTATGTCTAATGATGTTAACGTTATGTGGACGTTAGTAAAATAACGTTGGGCAGACATTGAGGTTTGGTCAAAAATCCGACAAGGGCATGTCAGTGTTCGACGTCAACATGATGTTGGGATAATAGGTTGAACAGACGTTGGTTATTGGTTAGTTACCAACGCAACCTAAAACCAACCAAATGTCAACGTCTGATGATGTTAGACTGCAACGTTGTGTGGACGTTAGTAAAATAACGTTGGGCAGACATTGAGGTTTGGTCAAAAATCCGACAACAGCATGTCAGTATTCGACGTCAACCTGACGTTGGGATAATACGTTGAACAGATGTTGGTTATTGGTTAGTTACCAACACAACCTAAAACCAACCAAATATCTACGTCTAATGATGTTAGACTGCAACGTTGTGTGGACGTTGTCATAATAACGTTGGATAGACATTGAGGTTTGTCCAAAAATCCGACAACAGAATGTCAGTATTCAACATCAAGATGACGTTGGGATAATACGTGAACAGACGTTGGTTATTGGTCAGTTACCAACACAACCTAAAACCAACCAAATATCAACGTCTGATGATGTTAGACTTCAACGTTATGTGGACGTTAGTAAAATAACGTTGGGCAGACATTGAGGTTTGGTCAAAAATCCGACAACAGCATGTCAGTATTCGACGTCAACCTGACGTTAGGTTAATAGGTTAAACAGACGTTGGTTATTGGTTAGTTACCAACAAAACCTAAAACCAACCAAATGTCAACGTCTGATGATGTTAGACTGCAACGTTGTGTGGACGTTAGTAAAATAACGTTGGGCAGACATTGAGGTTTGTTCAAAAATCCGACAACAGCATGTCAGTATTCGACGTCAACCTGACGTTGGGATAATACGTTGAACAGACGTTGGTTATTGGTTAGTTACCAACACAACCTAAAACCAACCAAATATCAACGTCTGATGATGTTAGACTGCAACGTTGTGTGGACGTTGTCATAATAACGTTGGGCAGACATTGAGGTTTGGTCAAAAATCCGACAACAGAATGTCAGTATTCGACGTCAGGATGACGTTGGGATAATACGTTGAACAGACGTTGGTTATTGGTCAGTTACCAACACAACCTAAAACCAACCAAATATCAACGTCAATTGACGTCAAATTAATACGTTGATACAACGTTGGAAGTTGACGTTGGTCCAACGTTGGATTTTGGTTAGCTGACGTCGCGACCTAAATCCAACCAAAAATCAACGTCAACGGACGTCGTGTGCCAGCTGGGTGGCGGTGCTAACGACCAGGAGATGAATAGAGCTGATATGAGAGTGTGTATTGTTGAAAACCAAGACATGATGCAATGCACGCACACGCACACGCACACACACACACACACACACACACACACACACACACACACACACACACACACACACACACACACACACACTCCGCCAAGCACAAAGTCTGGCAAAAGCAGGAGACAGCCTTCATTGAGAAAACCAACGAGCTGTGCCTCTCCTGAGACAGGAAAACACACAAGTGTGCGCACACACACACACACACACACACACACACACGCACACATGAAAGCAAGCACAGAAACAGACACAAACACACACTTTCTCTCTTTCATGTGCGTGCCTGTACTGTACACACATACTGCACAAATATCACTATGTGCATCTCATTAAAACACTGGCTGTGACAGCACTGCAGTTTACTGTAGTACTCATGCGGTCCTCCTACTGCTACTGTGGTACCACTGCAAGTGGCACTGTAATACAAGCACTATAGTACTACTACACAAACTCTACAGCAGTCATTCTCAATCTGGATGTTTTTTGGCTTTAGTTTTGAATTTCTATCGTTCTTTATGCATTTGTCTTAACCTGTATTAGGTAAATAGTCATTCGTATTGTGTCTGCAAATATGAATGTTGCTAGATGGTGTTTTACGTTTAACACACACGCGCTGAAAAAATAGAGCTTCTTACATTTAAAGTTATACCATGTAACTTTTTTTATAAAACAAATCTTAAAATTGTCCTAACTGTTAAATCGCTAAAGTTTTAGAACCCCCACTCTGTTATTTTCAGCTTCTGAAGCCTTCTCTTTATATGTTTTCTATGAGTTGTGAGGGGGGGAGAATTTCCCGGCAAAATGATGTCATCTCCCACATGATACACTACCGGCCAATCACAGCGCCGATCATACACCACCGGCCAATCACAGCGAGTCTTGCTGTCTCTAAAGGAAGTAGCTTCCCTCAGCAACTGTGTTTACATTGGTGAAGGAATCTTGCTTGCTACTCCCTCAATTCTGGTCTAAAAATGATGGGAGACGGCTCTACGGAATCTTATCGGCAAGGCGGAGGTGCTCGCGACGGCCACGGTGGTCCGCGGACCCCCGTTCCGGTGGTCCGCGGCGACTTCGGCCGAAAAAAGCAATCCGCTACTGACCACTAGTTGAGCAGCTTCCACAGTACAGCTTTAATGACATTGACAAGTATATTCTTTAATTCAAAATGCTGCGGTTCCCTGCCATTGAAGAGTATGTCAGTCAATTGGTCTTTTCATTGTTTTATATTAAATCGCCGTCTCCTGTACCCCAGAGTTATGCAGGAACTCAGTTTACCATGATGCTTTGGGCAGATGTAGTCATATCCGCTTCCGCATTCAGTCCAATGGTACGAAAATGGAGAAAAATACATTTATCTAGGATTCTACTCTCAGATTATGCTGAAACGCTTTTTTTCAACACGCCGCAACTAAGCGGCGGACGGTCGTGGTAAAAAAATGGCTTCTCTGGCTGAAAAAATCACACCCGTGTGAACTGAGCGGTGGTTTACCCCCCCCCCCCTTCCCCCCTGTGTGTGTGTGTGTGTGTGCGTGTGTGTGTGTGTGCCTGGTCTGGCCTGGCCTGAAAACAGCGCCCCTCCCTTAACATGTGTGGTCAGAAAAGGTACTACACCACAGGCTTGAGGCTACATACGGACGCACCCACCCACCCACCCACCCACATACATACACGTACGTCTACACACACGGCCACGTATAGGAGCGGCGTGACCACCGCTCAAAAAGACATGTTTGGTGGACGTTAGAAACAGCGTGATCTTCTTACGTGGGTCTACAAAATTAGGTAAAATCAATGAAAAACTATAAGGAGATGTCTTGGCTATATATGGAGCATGACATGATGGCTCAAAATATGCCTTGTGATCCAGTGTGACTGTAAGATAATGATGGATGGAAGGAATGATGGGAGGATGGATGGATTGATGGAAGAAGGAAGAAAGGAAGGAAGGACGCATGCACGCACGCATGCACGCAGCACGCACGCACGCGACGGACAGACACACTTCAAAGACTGTGGGCCGCGTCCATTCCAAATCTGTGGCCATGTGGGGAGACAAAGAACAACAGCATCTCAAACATGCACACGCACGCGTGCACACACACACAAGCGCGCGCATGCACACTCACGCACACACAAGCACGCATACACAAAGCCCACATAATGGTCCATTTCAGCACAGAGACCACAGCTAATACAGTAAATGACAGGGAAGTACTGGGAGAGAGCCAGGCTAAATGTGACACTCATTTTGTGAGTGAGTGTGTGTGTGTGTGTGTGTGTGTGTGTGTGTGTGTGTGTGTGTGTGTGTGTGTGTGTGTGTGTGTGTGTGTGTGTGTGTGTGTGTGTGTGTGTGTGCGTCTATACATGGGTGTGTGTGTGTGTGGTGTGTTTACAGCTCTGACACTGACTTTGCAGGCTGGAGCCCAGATGGTTGTGTGGTCGTTAGGTTGTGCGCTTCAGGATCCAAACCCATTGTGGTGCATGCAAACACACACACACACACACACACACACACACACACACACACACACACACACACACACACACACACACACACACACACACACACACACACACACACACACACACACACACACACACACACACACACACACACACACACACACACACACACACAGGCTAACAATGATAATTTCTCCTACTTTCTAACATTTTGGTCTCACTCTAAAATCTCTCTCTCTTACACAGACACACACACGCACGCACGCGCGCACACACACACACACGCACACACACACACACACACACACACACACACACACACACGCACACACACACACAGAGTTGTCCTTAAAAAACACTGCTGCCGTGTTGGAAACTGTGAGCAGAGTGTCAGGCGCGTCATCAAAGCATAATGAGAGAGAAGAGAAAAACCAGTGAACAAACCAGTTGCACCGTAGTCTACAATACAGTCTACAATACACCACACCAGTCTACACCAGTATACAATACACAACAACACACTATGGCTCCAATAGCACCATCCACCAGGAGACAGTAGAGATGGTGGACACCTACTGTACAAGTTCCTAGGCATGAACATGCAGTGGTGGAAAGTAACTAAGTACATTTACTCAAGTATTTACTTGAGTACAATTTTCCTTTCTTTTTTTGATATTTTTGGGGGCTTTCTCTGCCTTTATAGACCCTAATCACGGCGCACTCAGCAAATTTCTCAGCAACTTCCTGGTGCTGACGTCAGCTTTGAAGGGTAAATTAACACAGAAATCGCTGGACTTACAGCCAACAAATCATTATTTCGAACGGTAAAGTAAATTATAACGCTTTGTGCCTTTTACAATCTTGTGTTCTTGATCATGCTAGCCGTATTTTATACTTAACTATTCGGAAATTGCATTCAATTTGCGATTTCTGTGTTAACTCTATGGGCTTTTAGTAGGGTTTTCCCCTTCAACCGTGACGTCAGCACCAGGAAGATGCGTAACGTGAATTGGGTCAATGGATAGGTGTACAGTAGGCTGACAGGAAACGGGGAGAGAGATGGGGGGTGACACGCAGCAAAGCTGCCTGGACCACTACCCTGTGGCCCAGGCCTACTTGAGTACAATTTTGAGGATTTTTGTTTTTTGAGCGGTGGTCACAACGCTCCTATACGTGGCCGTGTGTGTGGGTCTCCGTCCGTCCGTCCGTGTCTGTCTGTATGTAGCCTAAACTTCGGCGCGTAACCATTGGCGTAACCGCACCATTTACGCCACTCGCGCAGTATATACATCAAAATGTGCGGCTCGGCCGGGAATGGTGTGCTATTACCTTTCGTTGCGATCCGCCTTACCATGCCGACGTAATCGGCAAAAAAAAACGCTTAATTGTCCCCATTGACTTATAATGGGACAATGCAAGAAATCACTTTCAAGTATTTTTCTCTCGTAAACCATAGGAGCTACAGTTTCAAACCTCGGAGAGGAGATTCATAATGATTTTAAGAATGAATCCAAAAATAATTACATCACTCGGCCTCATGGTGGCGCTATAACGGCCCACTTTGCGTTTTGCCCCGTAACTCTTGAACCGTAGATCGGAAAATTTAAATTCTTTTTTCCCTGGATTCACGCCCATTTGCGCCAGGATAGATTTTCCACCATCTTGAATTTTCTCCAAAACACACTTTTTGCTCCTTTTCCTACATATTTTCTTCAAATGTCACAAAAATTGGTACACATGATCTATGAGGTGGGTAAACCACCGCTCAGTTCACACGGGTGTGATTTTTACTTTACTAGAGAACTTCCAATTTTCAATACTTTTACTTCTACTCCACTACATTTCAAAGGAAAATATTGTACTTTTACTCGTCTATATGATTATTAGATTTTTATTTATTTAAATAATTGTACATTTTGATTATTTATACAAAACCACTTCAGACCTATATATAAATATACTTTGAAAATAGCTGATGTACAAGCTCACAACGAGTCCCTTTGCGATGCGTTGTGAGCTTGTAGATCAGCTATTTTCAAAGGATTTTTTTTTTTATTTGAAAATGTGTGAAATGGGACCTTCTGCATAATGAGTACTTTTACTTTTCAAGAACATTTTGAATACAAAACCTGAACTTGTAACAGACTATTTCTACAATAGAGTATCGATACTTTTATTTATAGGATGACATCACCCATTTTCAACCCATTTCAACCTATCTTCAACATAATATGGCATAATGTTATGCTCTGAAACTCTGTTGTCTGCCTGCAGTGGTGTAAGGTAACATTTGCTTAATTACTGTCCTTGAGTACAATTTTGAGGTATTTGTACTTTACTTGAGTATTTCCAATTTCCAATACTTCTACTTCTACTCCACTACAAATCAGATCCAAATATTGTACTTTTACACCACTACATTTATTTGAAAACTTTAGTTACTTGTTACTTTGTAGATTTTGATTATTATTACAAAACATACATTAACCACTTCAGCCCCAATCTGGCTAACGATCGTCAAAGAAAAGGGAAAAATAGCGCCGTCTCTGTTTTGTTCCTTATAGAGTCTGTTCTTGAGAGATTACTTCAGCCCTACATGCATTTTGGCCATTTGAAAATAGCCGATCTACAAGTTCACAATGCGTTGCATCGCGACACATTGTGAGCTTGTACATCTGATCTGCTATTTTTAAAAGATTTGTATATGTTTGAAAACTTGAAATTGGACATTCTGCATAATGAGTACTTTTACTTTTTGTACTTTAAGTACAATTTGATGCCAATACTTTGGTACTTTTACTCAAGTACATTTTGAATTCTGGACTTTTACTTACTCTTGTAACCGTGTGTGTGTGTGTGTGTGTGTGTGTGTGTGTGTGTGTGTGTGTGTGTGTGTGTGTGTGTGTGTGTGTGTGTGTGTTTCTCTCATGACTCTTAACTGGAGCATGTGTATACAGTACATACTTCATACAGTGAAGTGGTCTTGCTAAAGGTCAGACAGCTGCTTTGAGTGCAACCAGTCGCCACTAGAAACCATTCAGGTCGATGCCAGCACTGACTGGCCTTTTCCAACGTACCAAGACCAAATACACACTCTCAGTAGAGCTACACCAGTTTGAAGACCAAATACACACTGTCAATAGAGCTACACCAGTTTGGGGCCTTTCACACAGATCACTATATCTACAACTATAAGTTTATAGTGTTAAAAATTGTTCCAAGTCAAGTGGATGGCAGAGTTCACACCGACTATAAAACAAATACAATGGTGAACGATACAGCTATAGTCATCTTTAGAGTTAGAGTTATGTGCGAATGGCTCCAGTGGTGGAAAAGTACTTTACTTAAAAAGTACAAAAATTGTACTTATTGGTATTGGTATTAAAATACTTAAAGTACCAAAAGTAGAAAGGATTCCTTATGCAGAATGTCCCATTTTACAAGTTATGATATGTATAAAATGTATACCAATCTTTTGGAAATAGCAGACACACAAGAGTCAATCTTTTGAAGATAGCAGACTCAGAATGCGTCGCACCGCGACGCATTCTGAGCTTGTAGATTGGCTATTTTCAAATGGCCGAAATATATATATAGGGCTAATCATAATAAAAATCTACAAAGTAAAGTTTGCAAATAATTGCAGTGGAGTAAGGAGGCAGTGGAGTAAGGATAGGAGATGTGGAGTAGAAGCAAAAATATTGGAAACTGAAAATACTCCAGTGAAGTACAAATACTGTACCTCAAAATTGTACTTGAATGGTACTTTAGCCTGGCTACTCCTTTTGCAGTTCTACACTCCTCTTCACATCCAGCCATGGGGTGAAGGTACAGAAGCAACACTGTGAGCCTGGAACTAACATTGTGAGAACAGTTCAACTCTGGGATACTGTGATCTAGAGACGCAAGCAGAAAATCACAGATTAGAGCCATGGCAACGACGAATTAAAACACCAAACTCCAGGCACCAGTGGATTAGCTGTGTGTGTGTGTGTGTGTGTGTGTGTGTGTGTGTGTGTGTGTGTGTGTGTGTGTGTGTGTGTGTGTGTGTGTGTGTGTGTAGAAGAATATGCAGACTTTGTTCCAGGGTGAATGCAAACACTTGTATGCATGGATATGCCATCCTTCAGAGAGAGAGAGAGAGAGAGAGATTCAATTACACTTGAATAAATTGCTGCTACTTGTCGCAAAGGTTTAAACCAAATGAATGCAAAACACAAAATACTGCTGACAACTTTCAAAAGTTTTTTTACCAAGCTAAGCTCTCCTAAATGGATGATGATGCTGCATGGTATTGGTGATGTATTGCTGAGGGAAACTGCACAATTTTACAGTCTACGATAGTCTTCTGTTTATTCATAATTGATATTCAATATTTATTTGTACATACATTGTTTTGTTTTGATGGTTTTTTGATTGTTGAGAGAGAAAGAGAAAGCGAGAGAGAGAGACACAGAGAAAGAGACACAAACAGAAAGAGAGAGTCTCCAGCCCTGTGCCCATAAATCAAACACCCTGCAGTGCATGTGCCTCCACCCCTGCTGTGCAAATTTGTCCAATTAGCTACGGCCCCCGGGGAGTGTGAAAACACACGCACGCACATGCTCTCACACACACACACACACACACACACACACACACACACACACACACACACACACACACGCACACACGCACACACGCACACACGCACACACACACACACGCGGCCCCCAGTATATCCAGAGTGAAGCAGGGCTGTGCCACAGTGTGAGGATTAAACCACAATAAAATGCATTTCACGGCTCCGCTGCTTTACAGGGCAGCCTCTGTAGAGCTCTGTCCAAAACACAGTGGGACCCTGCCCCCTAATCCTGCCCCTACACACACACACAAACACACGCACGCACGCACACTCATGCACACACGCACAATAAATCCAAAGCCAGAGAGTGGTCTTGTATCAGTCAACACCCTCAATGTTCACTCTATCAACTGACCAATATGTTTTCCTATGTACATGAAGAAAAACATCCTGCCACCCCTGTCTGACGGTCTGTCTGTCGGTCTATCTGTCTGTCTGCCTGCCTACCTGCCAGCCAGCCAGCCAGCCAGCCTGCCGTCTCTGTCTGTCTGTCTGTCTGTCTGTCTGTCTGTCTGTCTGTCTGTCTGTCTGTCTGTCTGTCTGTCTGTCTGTCTGTCTGTCTTTGGTCCAGTGTTAGTAAATGTTTGCTAAGACATGTCAGGACAGATCAGAACTCGGTGTACAGCAGTGACCGTGTGGAGCGGACGGTGTGGGTTCTTGGGAAATGATGAGGAGGATGATGATGCATCACTGATGCTTTGCTCCACCGCTGGCCTCCTGTTTGCATGCAGACAGCTTCATCATACAAGAGTGTTGCACAAAAGCAGTGAAAATAGCCGATTGACAAACGATTTGAGAGCAGCGTTACGGGAGCTGTTGCTACTGTACAAACCCGCGTCACCAGTACTCATCTGCTTACAGTGCTCAAACAAGGTAAAGAACGAACGAACGGACGGACGGACGGACGGACGGACGCTCATTTTGGCAATAGTAACCTGCCTGAATGGGGCGAGCGTTAACGTACATAGCGGTAAAAGAGTTAAAATAACAATAAAAAAGTAACGGTTTTGGACATCCACCCAACGTTATCTTCCCCTCCTTCCACCAGGTCAACTTGTGATTAGAGTGTGCATCAGTGCATGTGTGTACTCGTGCGTGCGTTTGTGCCGTGCACAGACAGTAGTGCTGTAGCGCTGGCTCCAGGCCCTGTGCTGTTCAGGGTTAAGGCTCTTAAAGGGATGGATAATCCAGGCTAGCTTGGGGTCTTAACTCACCCTAACACACACACACATACACACACACACAGGGTGTCAGTGCAGCAGCACAGCAGCCAGAGGTGTGAAGAGGAGGACATCAACACTCACGCACTAGCGCACGCACACACACACATACTAACTACGTTGTTTATCCTGGGAGAACAACATGCACGTTTAAGCCCCCTGGCCAGGATGTACTCATCTACTGATGGTGTGTGTGTGTGTGTGTGTGTGTGTGTGTGTGTGTGTGTGTGTGTGTGTGTGTGTGTGTGTGTGTGTGTGTGTGTGTGCCAACCAATCTATCCTCCCTGATTATGACACCCCTATAAGCCAACCACACGCACACTAATTGCAAGTGACTATGTGTGTGTGTGTGTGTGTGTGTGTGTGTGTGTGTGTGTGTGTGTGTGTGTGTGTGTGTGTGTGTGTGTGTGTGTGTGTGTGTGTAGTAACTCGACAATAAATGGAATCAGGATCAGGATGGAGAAGAAGCGGATGGAAGGAAGAGTGTCTTGAAACACTGGAGGGAAGGAGGGAAGAATGGAAGGAAGTACTGTAAAGTAAAGACAGACGGAAGAGAAGAAAGAGAAACATGACAATAATCGGCATCAGGTGAAGGTGGATGGAACGAACGAGAGAAGAGAAAGACAGATGGAGAACAAAAAGACGGCAGACGGTGAGTGACAGGCGTTACGCCAGTAGTCCGGGCTGACAGCTAAGATTCTTAACCCAGCTAACCTTCCCTTGCACCAAAATATCACCCATCTCTCGTCTCTTTCTGTGTGTGTGTTTGTCTGTCTCTCTCTCTGTCTAATACATAAGTACGTATGCAATTCCCACAGACATTTTTGCAGGAGCGCTTGTTGCGACCGAAGGTCGCATATACCCTGAGAAATCTCGTATCTTGTCTGACTGTCTGTACAGGAAGTGATGTCACGTGATGTCAGTGAGTCACAGTGATGTGGTACAGAATCATATATGGACATAAAAAGGATGTCACGTGACATCACTTACTGTACTGACAGCATAGGCGTCGGCAGGGGTAAAATAGTGAGGGGACGGTGGTGTGGGCGTGGCCAGGTGGTGACGTCATAACCGTAACCAAACGTACACCTCTGACTTTAGTAGGCTATAACTATCACAATGTGTTGTTAGATGACAATTGTATAAGTAGCTCTGGATAAATAATTTAATTCAACTTTTTCACAATATATAACTCGTTTTATGCTGCTGTTTTTATTTCAATATTAATTATTATGCCCTACAATGTTGTAGGCCTATTATGCCTTCTGTAATCTCGGCATTATGAATGAGCTAGGGCTCTGCTGCGCTCAATGTATTTTCGAGAAAATAAATTAAGTTTAAATGTGAATAAAGTAAGGGAATTGGGAAATTCAAGCTACTGTATAGTGAAAGTTAGAACTCAGATGAACTGCTTGCATCACACTGACTACAGTGAGTGAGGAGAGAAAGAGAGTGAGCGAGCCGACGCTCGATTAGCAGCCCGGCCGTCAGGGAAGAAAAAAGAAAAGTACTCAAAAGGTTTTACTTAAGTAATTAAAAGTAGAAATACTCTGTTAGAAGTCCCATGTCCAAAATGTACTTGCATAATGACGTTGTGGTATCAAAATGTAGGCTACTGTGCTAAATAAAACGTAGTCATTTGCAGAATGTCCCATTTCACAGGTTTTCACAAATGTAGCCTACCATAGATACAAATATTTTAGCAGATCTAAGCTCACAATTATAGCTAAGCGTCGCATTGTGATCTTGTATTTTCATTTCTAATGGCCTAAATATATAGACTGAACTAATTAATGTATGCCTTTATAATAATCGAAATCTGCAAAGTAGCCTATTTTAACCGTTTTCAAATATTTGTAGTGGAGTAAAAGTAGCCTACAATATTTGCCTCTGAGAAAGCCTCAAAATGTGTCCCAATCTCCCTGAGAGCCAGTCATTGCAATTTTTTTCATTTTCATGTTTTCATTTCATTTGAAAGCTGGGGATCATAGCTACAAAATGATATATTGGTTGTGGAGATTGACCCAACAGTTTTGAAGATATGGCTTATAGAATGATGCCATGCTGAAATAGTACTTTTGAGATATTCAAGTTTTAAATAAATTTCTAACCTGCAATGACCTGACTCCGCCACATGGGGAGCAATCTTCAATTCAATCTTCAATTCAAAGAAGCTTTATTGGCATGAGAACACAAACGTTTACACAGTGGTGGAAAAAGTACCAACATTGTATAATTAAGTAAAAGTATCAATTCTGCAATGTAGAATCACTCTGTTACAAGTAAAAGTCCAGAATAAAAAATGTACTTGAGTAAAAGTACAAAAGTATTGGTATCCAAATGTACTTAAAGTACCAAAAGTAAAAGTACAAAATGTTTGAAAATAGCAGATCTACAAGCTCACAACGCGTCGCACCGCAATGCGTTGTGAGCTTGTAGATCGTCTATTTTCAAATAGCCTTGGTATAACATAGGGCTAAAGTGGTTTATGTATGTTTTAAACTTTAGTTATTGCTCTCTAAAAAGATAATGCCACAACAGCATCTCAAGCATTATTGGGCTAAATGTAAAGACGCTACGCTGCGCCAACCGTGAATTCAACACAATCTGCTGTTGAGCAGTTTAACCAATTTGCTACGTACGTCTACACAAACGGTCAGATTACAAAGATAAATTGCTTAGTGAAGGCTCACAGATGTCACCATAGGGTACGCTCCAGCAGAATGTCCCGTAATGATCGTATTATTTAATGAGGAGCATTTTAATCCGATCGGTCGTCGTTTCCTTAAAAAGGTATTAATGTATCTAAGTGCAGTACACCTCGCAACCGATGGGGTCGCATGGCTGAAAAACAACAGAAAATGGCATCTGATCGGATTAAAATGCAGTTTATTAAACAATACGAAAGATACAGGTAATTCTGCTTGAGCGTACCATACTGTGACATCTGTGAGACTTCAGTAAGCACTTTATCTTTGAAATATGAAGGTTTTTGTAGACGTACGTAGCAAATAGGTTTAACTGCTCAACACGAGGTTGAAGTGAATTTATTACGTGCGGATGGTCGGGCTAACTGTGCTAAATGTAGCATAATCAGTGTTTGTCAGTGCTTCATGTTACATGAGTGTTTGTGTAACTTCAGTCAGAACAGAAGGATAATCTGACCTGATAATAAAACAATCTACAGGCTTAACCGCCTCGCGTTGTGAGCTTGTAGAAGAGCAACAGAGTTGGGTCACGTTTTATTTGTTTATACGATGCCTGCGTTAGCCTGCAGCTAGCGCTAGCCGTTAGCCACTCATAGCCATTCATCCAGAATGGTCTACTCTAAAGTCAACTTTCCGACGGCGAGTGAACGATTGCATTCCATCCATGTTTTCTTGGCTGTCAATTTATTGTCCAAAAAAACAAACGCTCTGAACGTTAGAATTAGATAGTTTAGGACGACACTGATCTATTCAATGCTAAGCTAACTCAGTGACAAAGGAAGCTTCCGCACCGGAGCTTCACGGAAGACAAACGCATACGTCACAGACGTCTCCAGGCAGGAACGGATCATTTTCACCAGCGTAGAATTAACAGCGGAAGAACGGCGGAAGAATAATAAATAAAATAATACACTAAATCATACATTACGTGGTTAATAATTGTTCATTTGGAACACACGTGGCATTAAATTAATGGGATAAATACTGTGGGTTGCATCGCTAAGTAATGGAGTCCCGATATTACCGCATTTGGCTACAAACGGCTAACAAAGGCGTATTTTGTTATCATTAGTTAGCATTTTAGCTAATATCAACTGGGAGGACTAACAGAATTATGTACCGACCTCTCACATTAATTAAAAAAAGTCTTATTTACATGCAGAGTTAAGCTCTGGCGTTTAAGTGAAATGTAGCCTAGATGTTATGAGATGCTGTTGTGGCATTATCTTTTTAGAGAGCAAAAAAAAAAAAAAAAAATCATATTGGCTGCAGGGAATAATGACAGTCCCCGAGATGACTAGCTCTCAGGGAGATTGGGACACAAATTGTACTTACAGTATAGGCTACTTGAGTATAATGTAGGCCTATTTGTTACTTACACCACTGCAGCCTCGCCTTCATCAGAACCGGTTGAACATGCAGACAGACTTGTGTATTGGAAGCAATTAGCATGACTGACTGGGGGTCGCAACGACCTCCAGCAGCGATTTAGCAAGACAATGGGGACAGTGGGACTTTAGCGCCGTTTGGGGGGAAAAAACGGACCAAATGACAGAAGAAATAGGTTGACAGCCTGAAAAGTGGGGTGGCAGTCCGGTCCAAAAAGACCCGGCTCCGGCGCCTATGACTGACAGTCAGACAAGCTACAAGATTTCTCAGGGTATAAAAGTCCATATATGGTCATTCCCAGAAAAAGAAAAAACCTTTTATGCCCATACATGGAGATTTCTGATGAAATAAATCCCAGGCCGAAAATGAGAATGTTAGGGTACCCCCTTATGCCCATATATGGAGATCATCAAACCAAGGCCCTAACTCACCCAGGCCCTGCTTGGCATTACTAATTAACGTACGTTTTATGCCCATATATGGAGATTCCTATATTGTCAATATTAAGGACATTATTAAGGATATTATGTTATCAATATTAAGGACATATATGGGAATGCCCATATTTGGTAATGTCCATATATGGGCATGTTTTGACATAACATAACTATCATGAAGGGGTCTCCATATATGAGTAATTGGTCCCTTATACCTCACTGGCCAGATGGTCGCATGTCACCCTGAGGTCGCAAGTCACCCTGAGGTGTCTTACTAGTTTTAGTTCATGCCACGTCCTGTGTACGTACAGTTTTAAAACAAATGCCTGACTTTTTGAATCACTTCCAGTGATTCCAGTCCAAGGCGCCAAGGTGCCCAGGCGAGTGCCGAGCAGCCAATGGCACTGACTGCCTCACCCTCCTCATGGACCACAATGGAAACAAGCTTTTTGTGTTATCCTTTTAGCTTAACCATTGACTGTACTACCTGACCTGTACTGTTAACCAACTTGTTAACACATTTAGTACCAAAAACGGAGATTTCAGTTCTTTCAAGCCGAGGTCGGAGATCTCTGTCTCAATGCAAGCATATTAATATCGCCGTTGGCTACTGTAAGAACGATCCGCAGTTGCTAGTCGATGCATGCAAAGATAACCCGGAAATGAAAAGCACTTCATCATCCGGTTCAACTTCTTCTTCTGCAGGGAAATGGGATTATCTCTGCTTCTAGGTTTCCACACATGCCCATAGCCATTCACAGGCTGTTAAGTGGACACTAGGTGAAGCTACAACAACCAGAGAAATATATTCCACCACAATGACGATGGTGACCACACCGACACACGCGCACGGACATGCACGATCGATCGCCTACGAAAATAGGTAAAAACACAGAAAAACTCTGGTACTGGCTACAGAAATAATTAATACCTGGTGTGTTCAGTCAATCAATAAATCCGAGTTGGCAAGCCATGGTGGACTGGACAGAATAGTTTAGCGTGTGAAGCAACACCATGTGTGCATGTGTTAGTGTGACCACGTAGTGTGACTGGGAGGGACTCACAAAAGCAGAACATCAAAAGAAAAAACCCCAAAGCCTGGAAATGACTGCCGGTTTTTGCTTCTAAATCTCTTTCTCGTTGTTGTTGCTGCCATTGTTGTTTACTATCCACAGCCTCAAGTTTTCAGTTTTCTTGCACAAGACGTTTTGTCTATGGCCTCCCTCCCCTTTCTCCCTTTCCCCACAGTCTAGTCATTTTCCTGCTGTTATGTTTTCTATAATCACATGTTAACATGCTGTACAAGCGTCACATCTGAGCTCCTTCTAGGCTGTTTATCCATTTGGTTCTACTGTATCTGCATCCTTCTTCTAGCTTCATTCTCCTCTCTCTCTCCCTTGCTCGTTACATCGTTCCGTTAGCGCAGGGATCTTCAACAGGGGGTCCAGGACTCCTAGGGGGTCCTCAGAGTTACTAAAGGGGGTTCTTCAAATCTTTGTGTAATAGAAACCTTTTTTCTCCTTTTTTATATTTATACCACTTGAACCCTAACGTCCATATTCTGAGAACTTTAGCCAAAAATCCGTTCTACAAGCTCACAACGCCTCACGCTGCGAGGCATTGTGAGCTTGCAGATCGGCTATTTTCGGCAACAAGGTTTGGTGTAGAGGGGAAAAAGAGCAGACAGAGTGAAAGGTCAAGATTATTAAGTGTTGACGGTCCAAGTGGTTAAATATCTGATAACAGAAATTGACATGAATCCAAAATATACTGATGATTGTGCGGTAAAAAAATCAAACTATGGAATCTATGAAAAGGTTGTGTGGGGGTCCCTGCTCTCTCTCAACTGAGGGGTCCTAGGCCTGAAAACGTTGAAGACCCCTGCCTTAGCGCCTTAAAGACAGTATGCTCTCTCTCTCTCTCTGCGTTGTGCTTGGTGATGTAGTGCTGTTTCATGTGGGCCCTGTGTGTTTTGCTTACCCCCTAATGAGAGATCAAAGCAGTGTTGCCCTGACCCTGGAATGGACGCTGGGAGAGAGGAGTCTTAAATCACTGACCTGACTGGATCACAGCGTATCCCTCCCTCCCACACACTCATATAACCCACGCACAAACGCATAAGAATGTATGTGCGTGCAAACACACAAACACACACACACACACACACACACACACACACACACACACACACACACACACACACACACACACACACACACACACACACACACACACACACACACACACACACACACACACACACACACACAGGCGCATGAATACAGCATGCACCCAGACAGGAGCCCGACCGATACTGTATTTTTGGGGGCTGATACTGATTCCGGAATTAGGATAAAAAGAATGACAATATACTGTATGTAATGTATGTGTGTGATTTCCAAATTACCCAATGCACCCTTTCTGCATTATATTCTGTAAAAAAAAAGAAAAAGAAAAAGAGTATACTGCCACAATTTGGACCACATAATATATTGTTGTGTATGCCGTATACTGATATACATGTACAGATGTGCCATTTCAAAACTTCACACGTACTGCCATTGGCAAGACAGTAGATTTTCAGGGGATTTTTGTGCCATGGCATTGGTCCGAAGGTTCATTAGTCCGAAGGTTCATTAGTCCGAAATGTGTTAAGAAAACTATGCCTAACTCTAACCCTAACCCTAACCCTAACCTCAGTAACCCTAACTAAATTCGGACTAATGAGCCTTCGGACTAATGAACCTTCGGACTTATGGGCAGTCCTCGGGGATTTAACTAAACCTAAGTTTAACCTAAGAAGGTGGATTCTGGTTTTCAATGGGAATGGAGTGGTTTCTTGCCATCTGCGAGTTTCTGCAAAAATACCCTCCATTCTCCATAGAAATTAGAAAGGCAAAACAGGGAAAGAAAACTGTGAAAAAATTAAAAGAGCTGTAAATACCGAAGAGTTGAAACGGCACATGTATCTGTGAAGTGTGTTCCTGTGACAGGCCAATATGGACCGATCAAAAACACATACAGATGCAATTGCACAAATCAGCCCCCCTCACACACACACACCAAAACAAACATTGGTTCTTAAAACCTGTTCCTCATTTCCCTCTGACAACTCAGATCAACAATCCCACAGCGCATGTAGATTAGCGTCTTTCTTTCTTTTGCCAATATATAGGGATGCCAGATTGAAAATGGCTAACCAAAATCTGACTAAATCCCATAACTATATCTCATAACTCCATTATATCCGCTGGAACAGAGTTTTGGTTGTTTTTTTTCATAATCATGAAAGTGTCTTTGGACGTACAGTATTACCGCCGACAGCAGTGATATAATGGTGTATGTGCTGGGGGGGGGGGGGGTGTAGGTCAGTGGACTAAAGACTTTCACAGATGCCACTAGTATAGTAGCATGTTGTAATGGATGTCAATAAAGGGCCGACACTGAAAAGCATCCAGTGTGTCTCTTTGCCCCATATTCCCTCTTTTGATGTCCAATCCATTTCTGCACGGCGAGTCAAAGGCAAACAGGGCTAACTTTGGCTCACTGTCTCAATATTTACGCTGTTGGCTGTATACGATAAACAGCAAGCGTTTGTCATTTCCTCTGTCGAAATACCCTCGCCTGTGTAAAGCCACGGACTCACTCACCCCCATGCGCAGCAGGACAGGAAATTATCCTTCTTCACCCACCGGCCATAGAGGCTCTACTGGATTTAATTTTCTCCTTTCACTTTCACACACACGCACACGCACACACACACATTCTTCACAGTAGGGAATGTATCGGGTGTAACGCAACACATATTGTCACAAATGCGTGTACAAATGTGTAGCATGTCTCCCTTGCCATATGCGATCACTATCATGGTCGAAGTAGTGGAACAGTGAGGCTTTCGCATAAATATGATTCATTTACAGGACCCATATCACCGTTCATTGTCTATTCACAGCTTCAGCAATATCTTGTGAATAAACCCAACATTTTCGTTAATAGGTTTCTTTTTAGATTTAGTGTTTACATAATGCTTCATAATTAGGGGTGTAACGATACATATTAACAACGATACGATACACATCACGATACATGTTTGACGATACGATACATGGACTATATTGGTTCATTCATGGCTATACGATACGATTCAATTCAATGATTTAAAATCGATATAGTAACTATTTAGCAAAGAAATTAAATGTGTGAGAAACGTGTCAAAAGTGATTTTTCGATTCAGTTACTATATCGTTATACCCCTATTCATAATCATTGAAAACATTCCCAAACATACGCGGATAACAGCAAATCAGTCAGTAAAGTCAAATATACCTTAATTAATAATGTAACTAACGGTCTGAAGATATATCAGACGGTTATGGTCAGTTGAGATGTCTCAGTATAGAACTCCAACCAATGACCGATGAGCAGATTCACTAGCCTGGCGTTGCTCATACTAATTCCTCACTGGGGGTGGTGTTGTGCAGTCTGGTTTATTAACCAGGCTACAGATTCACACCTTCATAGAGACATCGGTCTTACCGATGACATTAACTCTACCAGAGTGTGGCTAGTGGTCGTTCCAGTGGCCAGCCTTAACCACCCTGACAACTAAGAGGAGGAGGCCCGGTGCGGAACCTTTCCTCTTTCCAGCCCCTCTGCTCAGCGGCGCTGCTGGCCCAGCAGGGTTGCAGATATCAAACCGGGGTGTATCATGATATCATCCCAGCAGGGTGTCGGATGCACCCGGTCGATGCAGACGCCAGCACTTAGAGAGCAGACGGAGACGACGTATTGTGAAGGCGCTGTCAAGCCACTGACAACACCGGAGGTAAACACACATTGGACTATTCAAGGCTGCGAGGACACGTGTCCACCCGTGCACACACACACACACACACGTGCACGTTGTGTACCCACACACAGTGTTGTAAAGTAACTAAGTACTTAGTACTTAAGTACAATTTTGAGGTAATTTTACTTTACTGGAGTACTTATAGCGATCTACAAGCTCACAATGCGTCGCATGAGCTTTTATATACATTTTATATACATTTTGAACTTGTGTATTTTACTTTTGGTACTTTAAGTATAAGTACATTTTGAATTCCAGACTTTTACTTGTAACAGAGTATTAGTATATTGCAGTATTGGTACCACTGGTACCTACCTACTCACACACCACATAAGACACATACAGACGTACAACATGACTGGTTCGACTACATCAACGTACACATTCCCGGCCGTGCGCGTGCGTTCTGACACGTACGCGCACACAGACACATGCACGCACCTTTGACATGTAAATGCATGTGCAGGGTGCGGGCTCCTGGCTCGGGGAGGTGTAATATTTCGGTAATGTAATGGAGTTTGATCGGGGGTGTCGAGTGTCCCATAGAGCTGCTGTTTTATTAGCACAAAGACCACTCGGGGGGTCTCCGGTTCACGCCAGCCGGACCCTCACCAGCCTTGTAACACAGACACGCACACACACACACACACGCTCTCACGCGCACGCAAACACAGCGAGCATGCACACCAGGGACGTGCAGAGAATGTCAGAGAGGCAGGGGCTGACATTTCTAAAGGGCCTTTGGGTGGAAATATCGAAAATAGCAGACCTCCAAGCTCACAACGTGTCGTGTTGCGACGCGTTGTAAGCTTGAAGGTCGGCTATTTACGGTGCTGTGATACCACACGGAACTAAGCATAATCAAGTCAATAATGGAAATGTGGCGTACGGCATGGATTTCTACACGAGATGCTGCATTCGAGTTCAGGAGAGTTTTGGACACGGCAATTCTCTTGAATGATGCCTTGTATATGGAAAGGGGGAATTTGCATTCCTTTCACCATAGTAAAAAGTAGCTGCATTCATGGTCTGGAGAGAGCACTTTCTACAGACTGATAAAAGGGAAGGGGCTCAAGCCCTCTTTGATGTCTATCTGTGCACGTGCCTGATGCACACACACACATCTTTAGTCCAATAACCACAGCCCAGATACGTGCAAAGCGATACACTTGCAGTGTGTGTGTGTGTGTGTGTGTGTGTGTGTGTGTGTGTGTGTGTGTGTGTGTGTGTGTGTGTGTCAGCAGGGATTGACAGTGGCACCAACAGACAGATGAGCATCGAATCTTGACGCCGCCATGCCTCCCTAACAAACCACACAGCATCCTGCTCCATGCTCAAAGGACACCGCCAACATTGTCTTCATCCCATAACGTAATCCATCACTGTCAAAATGTGGAGATTAAAAATAAAGAAACAAATCTGTGTAGTAGCCACTTTATAATGGCTGAAAATAACACAAATATGGTGTTGCATTAAAGTAGACATTTATCCTTGTTGTCAGACTAAACCAGTAGTAGACTACAGCACATGGCTTGATGATTCAGCTCTATATGCTCTATATGAATGTGATAAGACATAATAACGTCTACAAGAGCACCACTTGTGTGGTGACACCAGTGGAGCCAAAATGACAATAATATCTACTGTACCATACAGGTCAATGTGTGTGTGTTAGCAGCACAAATGTTAATTAAACTAAAACAATTATATAATTAATTCAAGATAATTGGTTACAATTATCTTATCTAAATTATCTTAACTGATTAAAAACAAAATAGTAGATGTTATGCATTGTCAGGTTGTAGATCCGCATTTTTCAAGGCACTCTTGTCCAAGTATAAATAATCAAACTAAATAATTAAGATGATTATTGAAAAAAATCTAGTTTTTTCGTGCTGTTTCTTTGACATATTAAATCTATTAATATAAATGCTTCAAGATGATAAGATTAATTGAACTAGTAATCAATAGAACAATCACAAAGAAAATATACACTAGTTGCAGCCCTAGTGTGTTATAAACAATATATGGATGCGTATTAATACCACAGGCCCTCGAGCACTGCAGTCTCTGTGGGTGTTGCTGTCTGCAGACAGCTGACGTTAGCGCACATCCAGAGTATGAGTATATTCATATTCCACATATCAACCAGCTAATTGCTTCAGAGAGTCCAACGGCATTGATTGTGTGGAGGTCAGCCATATGGTCTAAAAGCACTGATACTGGATCTACTCCTGCAGAGGACAAAGACCAGTTAGCCAGTTCCAGTCCCCTGACTATACCCAGAAAAAAGGTCAATGTGAAATTTGAACAACTTCAATGGAGTATCACGTATTTATTCCCCCCTCCTTTCGTCTTTGTTCCAATATCGATATGAGAGTCTTAAGCTTCCTATAGTCTTTTATAGCAAACACTGTCAGGGGAGCATCGCTGCCTATGCTATCGACAGAGAACGAGAGAGAGAGAGAGAGAGAGAGAGTGTGTGTGTGTGTGTGTGTGTGTGTGTGTGTGTGTGTGTGTGTGTGTGTGTGTGTGTGTGTGTGTGTGTGTGTGTGTGTGTGTGTGTGTGTGTGTTGGGGTTTGAGGGGGTCTGGATAATGCATGGACTGCGACTGCAGAGCAGATCATATTAACACATCTTATTGATGTGGCCTTTAACACATATCATATTCATATGCGGCTCTCATGTGTGGAAATGGTGCGTTTGCGTTGCCGCCGTCCGCCCGCCCCGCCATTTCATCTTGTGATCATGTAATAGGCTAACGACGTTATGAAATCATGATATTATGTGAATCATACTCATAAGACTCGCATTTGATTCTCGCTGGCACCGACACGGACCAGACTTTTATTCAATTTCTGCCCTCCTGACAGAGAAGTGAAAACAAATGGCAGATCCTCTTTCCCGTGGCACATATTTAACACCCTGAAAGTACATATTTCACTGTCAACGGGCAAGGGCGCTACATTTGGACGCCCTATATCTTTGTCGAGCGGAAACCTCGTATCTCCAAGTTTCAAATTTGTACGTTCTTTCGTAAAGTAAAGCCCTGCTTCATCATACAAGGCGGTCGCACAAAAGTAGTGAAAACAGCAGCTCTACAAGCACACAACGCCTCGCGGTGCGTGGCGTTGTGTGCTTGTAGATCGGCTGTTTATTGTCAAACCTCCAGACAGGGTCCCCCTAAGGGATAACAGCGCCATCTGATGGCGCAACAGAGTAAAACTCATAAGCTCCCGAACGTCAAATACAAAATGTCGGGAGGGCTGTCAATCACAAACGAGGGCACCGCCCCCCGAGTGTATAAAAGCCCCCTGGGCCAGCATAGCTTCCTCTTTCCGCACCTCTGCTTACCGCAACTAGAGTACTGCGAACTCAGCCATTATTATTTTAAAGTTTAAGCTTAAAGCGACGGCTAGGAAGTCGGCCACAGGCCTCTTTAGAATATTCTCCCACTTTAACGTCTAATTTCTTCAGTTATTCTCCTTGTTTTCACTTTTTTCCTCTGTTTCTCCTTCACGCTTCTTCTCTCGACGGTCATTTGTGCGTTAGCCTTGCTTAGCTTAGCTTAGCTTAAGCTAGCTCGCTAGCATGTCTGCGCCACGACCCAGAGGACCGAGCCCTAGCCACTTGCTGGCTATGGTGCCCAAGAAGTGTGGGAACCCTGCTTGCAGAGGACTCATCGCAAGGGAGGACACTCACCCTTTTTGCATCGTCTGCGAGGGGGTAGGACATGCCCTGGCTGCTCTGTCTCCACCAGCTCCAGCCTTGGGGGTGAACTGCGTGGACTGCCTCCGCTACAACGAGGTAGCCCTCCGGGCCCGGTACGAGATCGCTTCCGCTGGCTTCGGCCTAGCCACCGCTCTCGTCGCTGGACCTTCCCCCTCTACCCCTCCTAGTGTGCCGGTCAGCGCTGTACGCCACAGCGCTGCTACTCGCCACGAGGTTGGGCCTCCGGCGGATGCGGCCCTTTCTAGCACCGGTAGCCCCGGCGCTAGCGGACCTGTTTCCACTCCCGCTCCACCGGAGGTCCCTTCCACTGTTGCTCATGTCTCTCCTGGCACTGGGGCCGTGCCCAAGAAGAGGACATGCAAGGCCGCCTTCGGAGTGGTTTCACCGCCAGTTCCCGCCACGAAGGCCGCCTTCCAGGAGTTCCACCCCGGTGCTTCTGGCCACTTCACCGTCGGTGATTTTCCTCAGTCATTCTCCGTCCCCCAGCAGCGCGCCATGCAGTCCTCCTGGCACGACAGCGATGGAGATGAGGCGGAGGACGACTACGACCCTGGAATGTCGGAGGAAGGGTCCGAGGGTGAGTATGAGGAGGAAGACCCTCAGCTCCCCTCCGGACAGGGCGGAGACGCAGCCAAGGAGGTCCCTCATGCCGAGGTTCCTTCCTCCGCTGTGCTCTCCCCGGCCCATACTGCTCCCATCCCCCCTACTACGCCAGTAGGGGGGAGCGGAGCAACAGCACCCGACCCAGACTCGATCCCGCTGGACGAGCTGTCGGTGTTGGAGCGCGCCGCCATCAGATGTGACTTGGAGCTGCCGCTCGAAGCCCCAGCGCTTGGACCCCGGGACAGAGTCCCCATCCTAGGCCAGGACGTGGAGCCTTCCCCACCGCCACGCATGGCGAAGATCCCTGTGGTGCCTGGGTTTGCGGAGGCCCTGCATTCCACCTGGTCCACTCACAAGGACCCCCCGAAGCTCCCTTTCCTTGTTGACTGCCTCAACGCGGAGAGCATAGGGATCCCCCTGTGTCCCCCCATGGATAAGCTGCTCGCTCAGTCCTTTGCGGGGAACATCAAGCCAGAGCACGAGCGGACGGGACCGGGCGGTCGCTGTCCATTCAAGCTGGCTGTCGGGAACAAGGCGCCTGGATTCGCCATTGATTTTGACGACAAACAGTCTGCCTTGGTGAGGAACTGTTACAGATCCTCTGCGCTGGCCGCCAGAGGACTGAACGTTACACAGCTGTTGCTCACCTCTACCAGGCGCCTCCTCGGTGAGCTAGAGGGGGTCCCTGAAGACACAGCAGCCGAGTTGGACAAGACCCTCCGCATGCTGGTGGACCTGAATGTCCATGCCATCGAATGGCTTGGACATGGCATGGACTATTCGATGCAGGCGGAGAGGCAAAGGTGGCTCAACAAAGTCAAGCTACCTGGTTCCTCGGGGGTGGAGACCGCGAAGGTCATGCAGGACCTACCCGGACACCCTACCACCTTGATGGGCGGTGGACTGGATCTCCTCCGCCAGGAGGTGGAGGCCAAGAGGATCACCCTGGAGCTCCTGGAGGCTACCACCGAGCCCAAACAGGAGCCTAAACCTGATAGGCAGGGACGAGGGAAGGCCCAAGGTCAGGCTGACAGAGGGCGCTCTTCCTCCAGCAGGGGAAAACCCCATCCCCCCAGGACCCCCTCCTCCTCTGCGGGGCCCACCCGCGGAGAGGTGAGGGCTCCTGCCCGCTCACAGCCTCGCCCCCCTCACAGGGGCGGGAAACCGAGCGGCTCCTACAGGGCCCGTGGGAAGCCGTCGCGGAAGTGACATTGGACCTTGGCGGGGCCCCCTTGAATTTTCAGGGGACCCCCCCTATCAAACGCAGGCGGGTGGACAATATATTTATTTCTCATGCCAAGAAAATAATATGTGTGCCTCCTCCTCTGTGTCCAGTGCCAATAAAAATAAAGAGTATGTTGATGAAACAATGCCTGTTTATTTCGACTCCTCCTGCATTAGCACAGACGACTCCAATTTGCATGAATACAGCCAGTATAGAGAAGTCCAGGTTGGATTTTCTATCAGCTCAGAAAGCACCGCTTTATCCAGTCAGGCAGACGGGGTACAAGCCAGGGGTTTCTCTTTGCAAAATGCTTCCTCTTACGTTAGATCCTATTCACAGCATTTCAACTCCTCTTCTATGCAATACTCCTCTGTCTCCACTGAGCGGCACTGCAGTGCCGAGTTTAGTACAGGACAGGGGTTTGGTGCTAACGTTAGGGAAGAAGTCAGCTTTTCACAACAACCAGGGTCGGCCTCGTCTTCCCGTAAGGAAGAAAATAAAGGCCTTAGAAAAGGTATTAAACGTAAACACACTTCCCCAAGCCGGGGATTGTGTTTCTTATGTAATAAAACCTGTCCCCCGGGTTCCTCGTTGTGTTCCCCCTGCATCTTTAACGAGCGGGGCCAGGAGGGCGTTACGTTTCTGGTCTCTACCGGATACGGAAACGAACCTACCGGATACGGGGGTCACGCGCCTTCCGGTGCGATGGCAACCGGATACGGAAATGAAAGTGCCGGACACGGAGACCCCTCGCTGCGCAGCGAGGTGGCCACCGGATACGGAAACTTCTCTTCTGGGAACGGAACCTCTTCCTCGCGACCCTTTAGTCACGCGGACTCTGTACAACCCCAAGGCTTCTCCTTTGCTCAACAACACGCTGGCTCGGTGTGCGGAGCATTGGAAATGTTGCAATCCGAATCAATGGGTGTTTCGGACGGTGACACGGGGGTACAGGCTACAGTTCGCGGAAGTACCCTTTCTCTCCAGCAAGGTTATTTACACTCGAGCCCGTGGCTTGAAGGCAGAGGCCTTGAGAGAGGAGATAAGCTCGCTATTGCGCAAGGGCGCTATAGTGGAGCTATCTCGGGATCAGAGCCGTCTAGGTTTCTGGAGCCGTTATTTTCTGGTCCCCAAAAAAGGGGGGGGGCTACGTCCGATTATGGATTTACGTGCTCTGAACAAGCACTTGAAAAAATTCAAATTCAGGATGTTGACGTCAGAGGCTCTGATGAGATCAATGAGGCAGGGGGATTTCCACTGTTCAGTGGATCTAAAGGACGCTTATCAGCACGTCCTTATTTATCCCCCCCACAGGAAGTTCCTGCGGTTTGCCTTCGAGGGGCGCCTGTACGAATACACGGTCCTCCCTTTCGGCCTTTCCCTGAGCCCGCGGGTTTTCGTGAAAGTGACCGAAGCGGCCATAGCTCCACTGAGGCGACAGGGGGTCAGACTCGCAAACTACATAGACGATTGGATGATTTCAGCCGCCTCCTGCTCAGAAGCGGCGCGTCATACCAATCTGGTGTTATCACACCTGAAGTCTCTGGGTTTCAACGTCAATTTTGGCAAAAGCATGTTGACACCCTGTCAGCAGATTTCCTTCATAGGGATATCTCTGGACTCGGTGGAGATGTCTGCCCGCCTCTCACCAGAGAGGGTGGACAGATTTCTGGTTTGTCTCCGCTCCTTTCAGCTGAACCAGGTGGTCAGATACAAGGAGTGTATGAAGTTAGCAGGACTGATGGCCTCAGCGGTGCAACTTCTGCGCTTGGGCAGGTTTCATATGAGACCTTTCCAGCGGTGGACACTGGCACTCAGGATTTCCTCCCGGCAGGGCTACAGGAAAGTGGTTGTCAGCCAGGTCTGCTTGGACGCTCTGGTTCCTTGGAGGGATCAGGCGTTGTTGACAACTGGAGTCTCCATGGGCGAGGTGGTGTCACGCAAGGTGATTACCACGGACGCCAGCCGCTCGGGGTGGGGTGCCACCCACGAGGGGCGTTCAGCCAGGGGTCTGTGGACTCCGGCTATGTTGGAGTTTCACATCAATTATCTGGAATTGATGGCGATCTACTTGGCGCTCAAGTACTTCGAACCGTTTCTCCAGGGTTGCCATGTCCTAGTCAGGACGGACAACACGGCGGCCATGTATTATCTCAACAAACAGGGCGGCCTATCCTCGCGCACGCTGGATCAGCTGGCTCGGGAGATGGCTCTATGGTGCGTGCCGCGTCTCAGGTCCATCAGGGCTTCCCATGTTCCGGGACTTCAGAACGGCGGCGCCGATCTGTTGTCCAGGGGGGAGCCTCGCTACGAGGAGTGGTCACTCCATCCGGCAGTAGTGAGGCAGATCTTCTCCAGGTTCGGGCAGCCTCGGATCGATCTCTTTGCCTCCCAGGAGAACTCGAAGTGTCCCCTTTACTTCTCAGTAAGGGGGCCTTCTCCCTTGGGGACGGATGCGTTCGCTTACGAGTGGCCGGTGGGCCTTCTCTACGCGTTTCCGCCCCTGCAGCTGATCCTTCCCACGTTGGAGAGGATCAGGTGTGCCAACCTGGAGGTTCTTCTGGTGGCACCATCCTGGGGAGTGTGGAGGTCCTTGATCACCCCACTGCTCTATCGGTCCCCTTGGCAGCTCCCATTGCACAGGGATCTGCTACGCCAGGCAGGGGACGAGATCTTCCATCCAGACCCGCGGGTCCTAGACCTGTGGGTTTGGCCCGTGAGAGGGAGAATCTGTTGGCAGCAGGCTTCTCACCAGCGGTTGTAGCTACTATTCAGAGTGCTAGAACCTCCTCTACTAGGGCTTTGTATGATGGGAAATGGAATGCCTTCTTGGACTGGTGTGAGCTTCAGGATCCTCCTGTGGTGGCTCACTTGGCTCCAGCCCAGAGGGTGTTGGATTTCTTGCAGAACCGCCTGGACCTGGGTCTGGCGTTTTCTACCTTGAGGGGTTATTTAGCGGCCTTGGATGCCTGTCACCTGGGGGTGGCAGGCAAAGGCTTGTCTAAAATCCCTGAGGTGGTCCAGTTCATGCATGGTGTCGACCATTTGAGACCTGTGACTAGAGTGTTGTTCCCTTCTTGGGATCTACAGGTGGTTCTGGTGGGCCTATGCAAGGCACCGTTTGAACCTATTGAGAGTTCCTCCTTGAAGCATTTGAGTTTCAAGACGGCTCTTTTGCTGGCTTTGTCTACGGCAAAGCGAGTGAGCGACCTTCATGCGCTCTCAGTGAGTCATGATTGTATGAGGTTTCTCAATAATGACTCTAGGGTTCTTCTTAAACCTCATTTGGGTTTTGTTCCGAAGAACCGGGTGGTCCCGAAGGACCCTGTTGTTCTGACGGCTTTTCATCCTCCTCCGTTTGCTTCGGAGGAGGATAGGCGTCTTCATTGTCTATGTCCTGTTAGGGCCTTGAAGGCCTATTGTGACAGGACGGCGGACAGCAGGTCTACTTCTCAGCTTTTTGTTGTTCTGAATGCTCGGCAACGAAAAGCGGTGTCCACACCAACTTTGTCAAGTTGGATTGTGGACGCTATTAAGTTGGCTTACGCCCGTGCGGGGTCTGAAGTGCTGGTGGCATTTAAGGCCCATAGCACTAGGGGTGTGGTGACCTCTTGGGCTTTGTCCAAGGGGGTCTCCATTAATGAGATTTGTGCTGCGGCGAATTGGTCTTCGCCCTCCACATTTGCGACCTACTATCACTTGGACCTTGCGCTTTCTGCTTTGGCGCATTCGGTCCTGGGTGCTGCTGCCCCATCTACTGTGTAGTGGGACGGCTCTCTTCTCTCCCTTTCCTGGGACAGCGTGCCGCTGTTCCTGGGTGGCTTGGGGGGGACCCTGACTGTTTCCTTATCTTACTGTAGTATTATAAGGCAGACCTATGTCTGCTATTAGTGCATAAGGCAGATCTCGGTCTGTCAGGGTCTTTTTACTGTCTGGACACGCCCAGGCCCTGTGGGTCTGGGTCGGCCGGTTCCTGGGAGGGGTCACGTCGGTTGACGGTGACTCTTTCAGGTTGTGGTCTGGGTTCACGACAGTTCTGTCGGTGCATGGCTTCTCGGGGTGTTTATGAGTCCCTTAGGGGGACCCTGTCTGGAGGTTTGACAATAAACTATTAGGTTCCGAACGGAACCCTGTTTATTTAAAACCGGAGGACAGGGTCCCCCGATTTAAGCCCCTCGGTTCGCTTGTTGCGGGCAGAGGTGCGGCTTTAGAGGAAGCTATGCTGGCCCAGGGGGCTTTTATACACTCGGGGGGCGGTGCCCTCGTTTGTGATTGACAGCCCTCCCGACATTTTGTATTTGACGTTCGGGAGCTTATGAGTTTTACTCTGTTGCGCCATCAGATGGCGCTGTTATCCCTTAGGGGGACCCTGTCCTCCGGTTTTAAATAAACAGGGTTCCGTTCGGAACCTAATAGTTTTCACTAGTTTAAATCATTTTCAAAATGATAAATGCAAAACGAACGGTTTTGGACATACAGGGTTTTCACCCGACAACGACGTGAGCGTGTGTGTGTGTGAACTAGTTCCACGGTCATCTCGTGACCATGAATGACATTATGACATCGTGTAATGTGGATCATCATAAGACCCGCATTTTGCCTTTTATGACACCCATATAAAGGACCCAATAAAACACCCATTAACGGCTATGGTATTTCCACCCCGCCACGGCGTGTTGTGTTTTCCACTTTTTCATCAATGCGTTTCCTTGTACTTCTAAAGCCTCTTCTGCGACGTGTCGGGAGCGTGCAGATCTAGCAATTCTCGACGCTCGACACCCGTACGTCACAAAGCATAACTCCGGCTCAAGACCCGTGCAGTCGTTTATTGGAGACACTGAATTCTTTTTTTTTTTCTTTTTTTTTTTGTGCGAGCTAGCGGACTCTTTTCTCTGACCATATTTGGATCCTTACCAAAATACCTTTTGGCTGTTTCTCTTGACTGTTGTTGAGTGTATTTGATTACTGGCAGTATAAATTCGACGTTGACAGTCTCTGGTGCCAGCGCTGCCGGCTCGTCTGTGTCGCACCCAGGGGTGTCGCACCAAATTCTGGGCCCTGGGTACAAGGATTCATTGTGGGGCCCCTGTGCTTTTAACTATTGAAAAATAGCAGATATACAAGCTCACAGCTGCGAGCTTGTAGATCTGCTATTTTTGAAAAATCATGAAAGTCTTTGAATATTTCAAAACCTATGTTTCTATGCCAGTGGAGCTCAAACCTTTTCATGTGAAGGACCCCCAAAATGGTATGTATTCGGCCACGGAACCCCATCTCAAAATATTGAGTTCCAGGGACCCCCCAGAAGCAAAATTTGAGTTACAAATGTTCGCTTAAAAAATACATATATTCAAAAATGTGCACACATTTTCACGGCTTTTCAAAAATAGCAGATCTACAAGCTCGCAGCGCGGCACTCGGTGCCGCGCTGTGAGCTTGTATATCTGCTATTTTTCAATAGCTAAAGTATAAAATAATTAAGGCCCCTCCACCACCTTGGGCCCTAGTAACTCAGTCCCACTTTCCTACCCCTGGTGACGCCCCTGGTCGCACCCTGTGGGAGCAAGAAGCAAAGCGAGGAGGACTCCTCCTTCTATGGACAGAGGGCTTATGTTTCCTCCTGCTCCACATCCACATCCACACACTGTCTGTGGTCGTGTCAAGCACTATTTTACCTGCTCTGCTGTGGTCTCGGGCCATCAAAGAGGTTTTCCTTTACGTCTAAAACAAAAAACCCTCGACGTAAACACGATACGTCTGACTGTTAATGCTCTCCGATTCCATAAACCAAAGATGGGTCGATATGATTCTGAAAGTGATTTTGGGGGTCCAGTTTTTTTAAATGTTTTATTTCTTGTCCCTTTAAGAATCCACAGATGGCTGACGACGGTAAAAAAAAAACGCAAAGGGGTGATGGATGTGAATTCCAGCAGAGCATGGTGATCTATGACCTCATGGATATTATCCACAAGACAAATCTTTTAAGTGCAAAACTGTTACTTTTCAGGATCTAGGGAAAAAAAGTCATCTTTGTTCTGATGGATCCAATTTAGTTATTATTTAGTCACACACACTTGTTAATATTTTGTATTAAATATTTATAAAACCCACAGACAGACTTTTTCATTAACAATTTTCGCTACTTTTGCACGACTATAAGACAACGTTTCGGCCGAACAGCGAGGAGATAATGCTGGTGCCTGAGCAGAGCACTGACGCCACGTGTTGATAACAGCGAGGCCCAGGCCAGTGGTGGAAAAAATACTCACATGTTTAGCTTAGGTAAAAGAATCAATACTGCTATGCAGAAATGCTCTGTTACAAGTAGAAGTCCGGAATTCTAAATTTACATGAGTAAAAGCACAAAAGTATTGGTATAAAAATGTACTGAAAGGACCAAAATTAAAGTACTCATTATGCAGAATGTCCCATTTCAAGTTTTCAAATGTATACAAATCTTTTGAAAATAGCCGCTCTACAAGCTCATCGGCTATTTTCAAATGGCCGAAATGTATGTAGTTACAGTTATAGTGGCTACAGTACGTTTTTTAATTATAATCAAAATCTACAAAGTAACTAGTAAAGTAAGTGTTCAAATAAAAGTAGTGGAGTAAAAGTAGAATATTTGGATCCAAAATGTAGTGAAGTAGAAATATTTTTTTGGGAAATTGGCTCAAGTAAAGTACAAATACCTCAAAATAAGTAAATCTACTTAGTTACTTTACACCACTGGCCCATGCAGGCACAGTCTCCCAAGGCTGGGGTTAAGGGGCTGGAGGAGGGGGGGGGGGGGGGGCAAAACATGCCAGGCCTGCAGGAAAGTGACGGGACCATCACGGGATCCTGGCACTGAGACACTCGGGCGATGACACGACCTGCGATCTGGCAGAGGGGAATCCACCCTGACCCCCAGACAAGACTCCCTGCTAGGAAGAGTTCCCATAGCCCCTACCCCCCTCCTCCCCCGCCGCTGATGGATCGGCCCGTGTCTATATGGGGGTCACGCTGGGCTAGGCCGGCGGAGCATGCGTCTGGCCCGCATCACCTCCAGCGGCCTTTGGGGGTAATCTGTGACGGGGTTGGAACTATCTAAGATAATGATGGAGGTGTGTGTGTGTGTGTGTGTGTGTGTGTGTGTGTGTGTGTGTGTGTGTGTGTGTGTGAGAGAGAGGGAGTGTGCTGACAGTAGCAGGGCAGCATGTGTTGTGAATCTATCAGGCGGGGCGCCCAAGCCGTCAGAAAGTGGATGAGGCTCCAGTTGCACATGCTCGTGGTTACCATGATGACTGGCATGTGTAGTGGCTACCTGAACCGGTGGCCACTTGCCCATCCCCGACCCCTCCACCTCCATCCTCACACACACACACACACACACACACACACACACACACACACACACACACACACACACACACACACACACACACACACACACACACACACACACACACACACACACACACACACACACAGCCTCACCAGCGTTCAACACTTTAGACTGATTGGGCTAGCAACTGCAACAGCTGGCTGAGGATTATGGCATGGTCAGATTCTGTGTGTGTGTGTGTGTGTGCGTGTGTGTGTGTGTGTGTGTGTGTGTGTGTGTGTGTGTGTGTGTGTGTGTGTGTGTGTGTGTGTGTGTGTGTGTGTGTGTGTTGCAGTGGGACTGGACAGTCCCACGGGCACCTGTCTCCTGACGCCTAAACCCAATCCCCGGTTGTCCCCTGCACTCCTAAGCTGGATGGATGGATAGAGCCTGGGCCTCCAGCGGGACCCCGACATCCCGGAACGCGGCCAGTGCCGGGATGACCTCATCGGTACAGAGGCGGCGCGCAGAGCCGTGATCCTTACCCACGATATGCGAGAGACACACCCAAACCCAAAGGCCTGCAGGTAACAAGCAGGGATGGGACGATATGAAAATCTCATGTCACGATTATTGTGAATTGCGATTTACGATATTATCGTGATAATCTAAATATCCCCGACATTCATTATCCTGGGGCGATCTACATTAAAGGTCACAACGCGCTGTGAACTTGTAGATCGGCAATTCTTTGGCAAAGAGATTTGCTAGAGAGTGATGTATGTACAGTACGTTATTTCCAGGTCCATTTTACCAATTGAGGGTTTAAATGGTACGGGATATGCAACTCGACAAATAAAAGGTGATTTGATGCCAGTGCATGACAGGGGATAATTTCACGATAAATTTAAAACTCCACAATACGATTATTGTGTTTTTTTTATCACGATAATAACAACAATTATCGTCCCATCCCTAGTAACAAGCAGGTTGTCTACCATGCATTACACACACACACGCGCACACACACGCGCACACACACACACACACACACACACACACACACACACACACACACACACACACACACACACAACATCAGCGTTCCCAGTTCTGGATGGTACTGTAGCTTGTGTGGATCAGTGTGCTATTAATGGAGCTTACAACACTGGAGGGTGAAAAAGGTCTGACAATTTGACGCTCTCATTTAAAAGCCAGTGTACACAAATATACAGAAATGTTGGCACACAGACAGACTCACAGATTCACTGGAGGGCTTACTACCACTGAGTGGGGGCAACTCACAGCTCTCAGCGCCCTGTCTACCTCTGCTGTGATGACTCTATCTGCCTGTGTGCGCGTACACACACACACACACACACACACACACACACACACACACACACACACACACACACACACACACACACACACACACACACACACACACACACACACACACACACACACACACACACACACACACACACACGGCTACATCTGCCTCTGCTGTACATTACATCACCCTTACGTGTGACACTAATGTTGCAATTTGCTAACATTCTTGTTATATTACAGTCAGGGCGCAAGCAGTATATAGGGGCTTTAATTTGTTTTATTATTCAGTAGTTAATTAAATCAGTTATATTGAGGCTAAAGCCTCAGTCCAGGAGGTGCAAGCACTTCCATAATGTCGACGGGTGCTGGATAACAAAGACAAAAAGAAGAAAACATTTGCACACCGTCTTCAACACTCCCAGAACACTTTATTAAAGTGGAGTATTACACGTTTTGACTGCGGTCTTCTTTAGGACCATTAAACAGAGCAGGTATGGGGGCAGGCACAAATTCTGAAAACTTGTCATTTTCATTTTTTTGTCTTTTAATCTGTATTATTATAGCCTACTGCTTAGGGTGGGTCCTTATTTTCCTGCTGTTCCTCTTTCCTCCTTTTGTTGAGTAATTTCAGATGTGGACATGTATTTTGTACAGTACAGTGTTGTCTATGTATGATAGATAATGGCACTTACATTATATTCCTGACTTATCTAGCTGCTGGGCTGGGAATATTAGTGGCTTGTGTATTGTTGCTCACACTGACACTGATTGCTGACCAACTTTTTTTTAACTAATTAATTATCCTCTTGGTAATTGCTTCCTTTAAATCACTGATGGTCTATTTAGTGTCCCAGGTGTCTTCCATTCATTGACTGATGTGAGCTCTGCCCACTTTTCCCCAGTGGTGGAAAAAGTTTTTTTTTTTAAACTTATGTAAAAGTGTCAATATGGCAATGTAGAAATACTCTGTTACATGTAAAGGTCCATAATTCTAAATTTACTTGAGGAAAAGTACAAAGTATTGGCATCAAAATATACGGTACTTAAAGTACCAAAAGTGGAACGTACTCATTGTGCAGAAAGTTTTCATTTAAAGAAAATAGCAGATCTAAAAGCTCACAATGCGTCACATCGCCACACAATTTGAGCTTGTAGATTGGCTATTTTCAAATGGCTGTATATAGGGCTTGCTGTTGGTTTTGTAATCAAAATCTACAAAGTAACTAGTAACTAACACATTCAAATAATTGTAATAGAATAAAAGTAACATATTTGCCTCTGGGATGTAGTGGAGTGGAAGTAAAAGTACTGAAAATTGGAAATACTCCAGTAAAGTGAAAATACCTTAAAATAGTACTTAAGTACAGTACTTGAGTAAATATACTTACCGGTAGTTACTTTACACTGCTGCTTTTCCCAATATATGCCTAGCCCTATAAGTACATGCTCCGTTTATGACCGCAGAGGTCCATTTTAATCTAGTTTTCTGGAAAGCATTGAAGACGATTGTGCAAATGTTTTCTTTTTTTGATAATTATAAGCCAGCTCTCATCGTAATCTTACCACACTCCGAATGTGAAAACATAAAATAAAATACATGCATGACAAAATACAGGCCTACAACAGTAGGAACAAAAAATGCTTTTGAAATCATATTATTTCAAATGCATTTTCATATGCCTTGCAAGAGTGTGTGTATACATAGGAAATATTGTTTTCCATTGCTGACGGTTTTCCTATATTTTACTACTTTACAGTACTGTGAAATGTATTCAATTGTCCAACATGTGTGCTGGCAGTGTCAATGTGTCCTTTAGCAAGGCATGGATGGACCCCATAACCGCTCACTTATTGTTGTTCTGGGTATGAGCATCTGCTAAATAGCTTACCTGTTGTCATGCCGATGATAGAGTTGTCTAACTTTGATAATGAATACATAAACCACTTAAAACCCATTATGGACGGGTACACATTAATGTGTATTACCCCCTCAGGCCGGGAACACATTTAGTACATGTACAGTATGTAGTACAGTAATTTTTGAGTTTTTCGGATTCTTTTCTATCAAAGCCAAAGGTGTAAGCTATCAAATACTTAGGGAATTGTGTTTCAAACTGCTCCAGAGTAATACATTTCCCAGAAAAACAGTGGGTAATTTTCAAATCGGACTTCGGTCTTTAAGGCTTTTTTTCAAATCGGACTTAAGCCTAAATGGGACCCTCTAATCTTAAAGAAACATATTTGGGTTACACCTGTACCCACACAGCTTTTTTCTCCATCTACACCAAATCTCTCCGGCGAAAATAACAGATCTATCCGGCTCAAAATGTGGCGCGTTTTGAGCTTGTAGATCAGCTATTTCTGCTAGAATGTTCCACCCAGAACAGGCATGCTGCTGGGGTTCCAAGTGGCTAACATTCTATCATCTCTTATTTCAGTGGTTCTCAACCTTTTCAGGCCGCGACCCCCAAAAGAATCATATTTTAACCGGGGGACCCCCCCACCCTGACGAGCACTAAGAGTTGAGGCATTACATTTTGTATAACACGGTTCTATTGTGAAAATAGCAGATCTACATGCTCACAACGCCTCGAGGCGTTGTGAGCATGTAGGCGTTGTGAGCATGTAGGCGTTGTGAGCAACCTGTGGGTCCCGACCCACAGGTTGAGAACCACTGTCTTATTTGACACTCGGAACACCGCGGAGTGAGTTGGGCTTCATGAATAACCCATGCAGACCTTTTGACGAGGTATCATCCAATAATTCATTTATAGCCGATCTTGAATTAGACAGCGGAATGTTCACTGAGCTGTGATTGGATGGCGACGGGTCATGTGTTCTCTACATGCAATGCTTGAGGTGTAGTCATGTTTGGCTTCATTCAGAGGTGTAGTGCTGCATTGCTGTTGGCTGGCTTAGTGTGTGTGTGTGTGTGTGTGTGTGTGTGTGTGTGTGTGTGTGTGTGTGTGTGTGTGTGTGTGTG